>NC_045598.1:135173268-135508268 GCF_009762305.2 Zalophus californianus | reverse complement strand
GTGGTCAGCAATGTAGTAGAATGCCTATAGTAATTTTGTTTTGAATTTAGTGTTTGCTTATTTAACAGTAATAGAATTTGTCACCACAACTAACTGGGGTTTGTTGATTTTATATGAAGCTATAATTGTATTCATGTTTTCTTTGTTGTTTATCTAAAAAATTGAAAAATTTGGGACTGTAATTATGATAATTAATAAGTAAACACTTAAGTGGAAATAAATGTGATATCCTGGATTCATTTAGTCTTCTAAATTGCTGATCATTTTAGAGGTGCCGGGGTGGCTCAGTTGGTTAAGTATCGGACACGATTTCAGCTCAGGTCATGATCTCAGGGTCCTGGGATCAAGCCCTGTGTTGGGTTCTGTGCTCAGTGGGAGTCGGCTTGAGGATTCTCTCCCTCTTCCTCTGCCCCTCCCCCTGCACGCTCGTGCGCTCTCAATCTGTCTTCTAAAATAAATAAATTAATTTAAAAAATAAAAATAAATTGCTGATCATTTTAGCTTACATTTTCTAGGCAAACCCTGGTCTAAAACAGCATTCTGAAAAGTATGTTCTTTAGTACACTAATCTCAGAATATTCCATCACAAAAAAGGGGTTCATAGGATAAAAACTGGGGACTCATTATAAATAATACTCTATACTTGTTTCTTGTGTATTCTCTAGCGTATTTGTATTTTAAATACGGTAGTATTTGCAGGGGATAGATTCCAAGACCCCCACCCAGTGGATGCCTGAAACTGGATAGTACTGAACTCTATATATACATCTTTTCTTATACATGCCTATGATATAATTTAATTTATAAATTAAGCACAACAAGAGATTAACAACAATAATAAAAAAAACAATTCTAACAACATACTATAGTGAAAGTTACGTAAATGTGGTCTCTCTCTCCCAAAATAATCTTATTGTATTGTACTCACCCTTCTTCTTGTGATGATGTGAAATGATAAAATGCCCTCATGATGAGATGAAGCGAGGGGAATGACTAGGCATTGCGATGCAGTGTTAGGCTGATATTGACCTTATGGTGGTACATCAGAAGATCGTATACTTCTGGATTGCAGTTGACCAGGGGTAACTGAAACTAGAAAGGGAAACTATAGATAAGGGGGGATTACTGTATTCAGAACAGTTTTATAAACATAAAAACCATTTAGCTGTGGCCCTTATTAATCAAACATTTTTCTACAAATGCCTTTTGTATAAAAGCACTTTTCAACATTCCTTTGCCTAGTTTTTCAATAGAAGATTCTTCGGGAAACACTAAGTTTCAAGAACTAAAAAAACAAGAAATAGGAATTAAGGCCATGAAGATGGTCCATCTTTCTGGGAAAAAGAGTATGGATGAATCAAGCAGACTTCCATGCTAATTTTAACTGCACCTAACTAATGATTGAAGAAATAATTTAAACTCTTTGAAGCTAAGTATTCTCATCTCAACTAGTAACTATGCTTAACCATTGGTTTATTATAACAATTAGATTAGATATAATGAAGTTAAGCACTCTATTAGAACCTACTCTTAGATTTTTTTTTTAAGCAGCTCCAAATTACCACAATGCAGTGCAAATGTCTACCAAGATATTGGATTGTGTCCTCTCTTTTGGATGACCCTTGTATTTACATAACTTATGAAGCCACGATGGACACATTATGACCTCCTTCTTGTCCCAATCCCCACTCCATATTCTATCTCTTTATACCATAGTAGGTGAAATTGATTTTTTTTTAAAGATTTTATTTATTTCTATGCCAGAGAGAAAGCACACACAAGCGGAGGGAGTGGCAGGCAAAGGGAGAAGCAGGGGCCCTGCTGAGCAAAGAGCCCAATGCAGGACTCAATCCCAAGACCCTGGGATCATGACCTGAGCTGAAGGCAGATGCTCAGCCGAGCCACCCATGTGTCCCTGATTATATATTTTTAATGATTTATTTATTTGAGAGAGAGAACGAGTGGGAGGGACAGAGGGAGAGGGAGAATCTTAAGCCAACCCTGCACTGAGCTCAGAGTCCGACACAGGGCTCCAACTCAAGACCCTGAGATCATGACCTGAGCTGAAACTAAGAGGTGGACACTCAACCAACTGTGCCCCCTCAGGCACCCCAAAATTGGTTCTCTTTAAAAAAAAAACCTCTGGCCCTATCCATTTTTTATGGCTGAGTAATATTCCAGTGTGTGTGTGTGTGTGTGTGTGTGTGTGTGTGTACATATATATATGATATATATATATATCATATCTTCTTTTTTGGGGTGTTCTTTTTTAATTTATTCATTTGAGAGAGAGAGAGAGCCTGAGCAGGGGGCAGGAGCAGAGAGAGAGGGAGAAGCAGACTCCCCACTGAGCAGGGAACCTGACATGGGGCCCAATCCCAGGACCCTGAGATCATGACCTGAGCAGAAGGCAGATACTTAACTGACTGAGCCACCCAGGCGCCCCCACATCTTTTCATCATTCACCAGTTGATGGACACTTGGGCTGTTTCCATAGTTTGGCTATCATAGACAATGTTGCTATAAATATTGAAATACATGTATCCCTTTGAATTAGTATTTTTGTATTCTTTGGGTAAAACCTAGTAGTGCAATAGCTGGATTGCAGGGTAGTTCGGTGTTTAACATTTTGAGGAATCTCCACACTGTTTTCCAGAGTGGCTACACTAGTTTGAGAGTATTACACTAAGCAAAATAAATCAGTCAGAGAAAGACAAATACCATATGATTTCATTCATATGTGGAATTTAAGAAACAAAACAAACAGAAGGAAAACCAAGAGAGAGAAAGGCAAACCAAGAAATGGATTCTTAACTATAGAGAAAAAACTGATGGTTACCAGAGGGGAGGTGGATGGGGGATAGGTTAAATAGGTGATGGGGATTAAGGAGTGCACTTCTTTTTATTTTATTTTATTATTATGTTAATCACCACACATTACCTCATTAGTTTTTGATGTAGTGTTCCATGATTCATTGTTTGCATATAACACCCAGTGCTCCACGCAGAACGTGCCCTCTTTAATACCCATCACCAGGCTAACCCATCCCCCACCCCCCTCCCCTCTAGATCCCTCAGTTTGTTTCTCAGAGTCCATAGTCTCCCATGGTTCATCTCCCCCTCCGATTTCCCCTCCTTCATTCTTCCCCTTCTGCTATCTTCTTCTTCTTCTTTTTTTAACATATAATGTATTATTTGTTTCAGAGGTACAGGTCTGTGATTCAACAGTCTTACACAATTCACAGCGCTCACCATAGCACATACCCTCCCCAATGTCTATTACCCAGGCACCCCATCCCTCCTATCCCCCACCACTCCAGCAACCCTCAGTTTATTTCCTGAGATTAAGAATTCTGCATATGAGTGAGGTCATATGATACATGTATTTCTCTGATTGACTTATGTCACTCAGCATAATACCCTCCAGTTCCAACCACATTGTTGCAAATGGCAATATTTCATTCCTTTTGATGGCTGCATAATATTACATTGTATATATATACCACTTCTTATGATGAACACAGGGTGATGTATGGAAGTGTTAAATTACTATATTGCACACCTGAAACTAATATAACACTGTATGTTAACTATCTGGAATTAAAACTAAAACTTAAAAAAAAAAAAGTTCTAGCAAGTAGCTAATATAAACCCAGAATCACAGGTTTAAGCAATTTGAGATTATCTCAGTTCTAAAACATGTCCTAAGGTACTCAGACTAGACCTGGATACCAATGAGGCATCATGGCATATAACACCAGCACCATAATTATTCATCCTACATACCTTGTATGGATCCAGTCATTTGTCTTTTCCCAAATTCTTAGGGCATTGTATCACTGAAGTGATCTTTAAAGGGCATTTATACTGCATTCTGCTATACTAACCCCTGTTAAGGGTTAACAACATTGATCAATTAAATGATGGTCCTCATTTTGGGAAGCAACATTTCTCAACATAGTTGCATATAATTTTAATTTTTTATATTCAACCTTCTTAGAAAATAGGTCTTTTTTTTTTCAAAAGGAAGAAAAAAATATCATATACAAGTTGCTGAGCTGTGAAATAAAAGTGTAAAAGATTCTGGGAGGGGGTTTAAGATACCCAGGAGTTAAAGACTAAATTCTTTTACTTAATAGTTTTATGTAATAATAATAATAAATATGTTTTACCTATTAATCTTGCTTATTGTCTGTCTACCCCCTCAAAAATATAAGCTGGAAAATATAAGCTCATGTTTTCTTTTAACTCACTGTCATACCTCTAACAATACCTGGCACATCACAAGAGTTGAATAAATGCTTGTTAGATAAATTAATCTAGAGAGTTGTAAATGAGAGCATGTCAAGTGCAAATATTTGTAAAGACTACCAAAAAGAAAATCCTAGATATTTCCTATTTTAAAAATTCTGTGGCTAGAGAGAGTACTAAAATTATTAGAAACTGTATTTTAGAAAATAAAAATAAATATCTTTAGGTTGTATTAATGAGAGTAAAAGCTGCTCTTCAAAAATAATTATAAATCTCTGAGTATAAGTTATGATCATAGGAAAATATAAATCTCTATCGTCATTAAAAACTTCTGTCTTCCATTCATAGGAACGTTTCCTGACTTCAGTGAAAGCAAGGCTGATTTAAAACTTATGGGAAATTTTTCACAAAATATGAAATAGCTAGTAGCAAAAGGACATTAGAAAAAAAAAATGTGATGAGTAATAAAAAGTGTTGCAACTTAACCCACTGAGAAATTAATATAAAGATATTAGTCTTAAGAGTGAGGGAAAGAGGACATAAATAAATTTAAATAGATATGGACATGATTGCCAATAGTATTTATAAATGGCAGCTAAAAGAATTTATGATATTCTTAAATGAGATTTGATAAAGGACATGAACTAGAGGCCCAGCCTCACATATCCTGTTTGAATTCTGTGAGCAAAAGCATGTGGAAAAGTTCACATGATTCAAGGGTTTTATCCCAGATATCGGTTGCCAGGCTTTTATTTCCCTATGCTTAAACAACATGTGTAAAATTTTTCCAAGGCAATGCAGGTAATATTATTCCCTGATGTGTGTGTGTGTGTGTGTGTGTGTGTGTGTATAATATTAATTCTGTATTTTTCATTCATTCATTCATTCATTCATTCAATTAAAAGTGTTTTGGGCACTCAGGTATTAAGCTAGTTACTGGGGCGGAGGAAATGAATAAAATATATTTATCTACCTCAGGAGACTGACAATTCAGAAATATGAATATATAACCAAAAAACTGACACTACAGTTGGATAAACACTATGGCTTTAACAAAATGTTTTTCATTACACATGGACTGAAGCTCAAAGCACAATAATAAAAATATTATTTTTGTTTTATGTATTTAAATCATCACTGTAAAATTCCCTTTTCCAATATCTGATAAGCCTGGCAGTTAGGTAAAATGTGCATAATAAATATGTTTTGTAACTACATAATGCTAACTCATTTTGTTGTTACCGTAATTATCATTTGAACACAGAAATTTTAATTCCATAATTTAGTCTTTTAATACAATCAGTTACAGTAAAAAATCTTCAAAGTCTTTTATATTGCTCCAAATAAAACACAAAGCTGCTCTCACAAATTCAACAGGAAAAGGCCTGTTTCTGAGAAAGCATTTGAGTATATATTTTATTTGCACAACATACTTATTCAGGGCTTATATGCCAGGTAAATCTACAGACCTTTTTGCTATAAAAAGTTATGCAAGAAATATATACCCTTGATATTCCTTAGAGGAAAGACTTCAAAAGCATTACTTTCAAATAGGGATAGAATTTCCAAGAAGTTCTTCATATCCCTGATTGTAAGCTAGACATCTGCAGGAAGAGAGAAATTTGAATTTGTTGGGAAATAAGTGAAAACAAATTCTGCACTTGATGAATATTGCTGAGTACTCAAACATAGATGCCTGTCAGAAATAAGTCATCTGCAACAGTAAAAACACTTTAAATTTACCCAGCACCTTCTTCCGAGGAATTCGTTTAGCACTAAGTTGGAAAATGCAAAGGGAAGCACTATTACACTTTAAAAAGATATAGAAAGAAGAAAATAAAACTTTGTCTCCCTATAAAGACAATAGACCATTTAAGCAGGAGTTAAACCAGTCAAGTAACAAATTTTACTGATTTAACTCAGGGAATTGACCAGTTGCTTGAGATAAATGAATCAACAAGTTTTTAGTATCATCTATATAGATGATCACATTATTTTTGAATAAAAATTAAATAATATCAGAGGGCATTAATTGGAAAGTTAACATTTTAAAAGATATTATTTTGAAGTAAAAATAGACTACGTCAGATGTCAAATGAAATTATTTAATAACAAAATGCACCTGAGAGTATAGAGGACAATCATCATATCAGAAACAGTAATAGGAACCATCATTGATAAACTTCTAATTGATAGTATTAAGACCTCATTCTTTTATCCATCTATCACATTTTTATTGAGTTTCTTCTTTGTGTCAAGCAAGTTACTGGGCTCTGGGGGATTTCAATAATGAATAACAACACCAGAAAAAAAGAGAAAGAGAGAGAGAGAGAGAGAGGATTTCTTCCTTTACAGAGTCTTATTCAGTGAGGACATTCCTCTTTATAAAATTTGTTGTTTAAAATCCGATTTTCCTCTTAACATGAAATTTAAAGAGAAATGGTAGTGACAAAAATTTGTATTAGTTATTTCTTAATCCTCTGTAACTCCAAGTTTCTAGTCTTTAATTTTATATATAAAATATATTCTATATCTAATATATACTATTTAGTAGAATACATATGCAAATAAGTGTAATACATATTTATACATACATATACATATATACGCTATATATATACATATATTAATAACACACAGTATAATCACATTGCAATACCTAAAAACTTGACCCAGTAAAAGCCTCTGAGAACTTTTTGAACTTACATATGGTAATTTTCACAATAAGGCAGTGTTTAGGATAGATTCTCTTGAAAGCAGAGCCTGAGGCAAGGATTAAAATGCTGATCCTTTAGTTGCAAAGTACCAGCCAAGGGCCAAGGATAAAAAAAATGGAAGTGAGGCAAAGGTGCAAAGCACTACTATATGGTATTACCATACTGACTATCATGTAAGAAGTAAGAAATACCATTAAGACACGAAGCAAGTTGTTCAGAGATGGGATAGCTTGATAATGCTGAGAGTTACAAGTTATCTTGAAGCTTATATGACATCTCTTGGAGAATCTACAAAATAAAGACCAATGTGTAATACAAGTTTAGGGAGACTCAACAAACTTGGGCTTCTCAGAATCCTGCTTTGCAGGACCCAGGTAAATGTTGCTCCCTAGACAAAGTAACTCATTGGTACCTAGACCCTCCATAGAACTATGTTTATTTCCAAGCATCAAAATTATGTATAGATTTTGGTAAAAAATCAGGATATATTCTTGTTAGTTTGACATCAAATCATTATATATATATATATATTTAATATTACACAATAAGAAATGTTTCTGTGATGCATTCAAGTGTTTTTAATCACTGTTTTTGTTAATTATTGAGATTGCCATCATTCCTATTTTTCTAGAATTTTTTTATTGTCTCATAAAGCATTTCCTTCATTCAGTGAGTATTCTCTGATTTCTCTAAACACTGAGCAATCTTAAACTTTCAACGGAGGAGTCTAATCTCATTCATCATACCTTCTAAAATACTTCAGACTTTAATAACGCCAATCGTAGGTATAAATTCTTACTTTACAGCCATTAACAGGTCATGCTTTTCCTACTTTTGTCCGACAATTTTTTTCATTGAGAATGGTGAATGAAATGCTGATAGCCTAGTGGAGTGAAGAAATAGCTTTGTCATCTTATGTTTATTAAAGTTTTTTTTTAAGATTTTATTTATTTATTTGACAGAGAGAAAGAGTGAGAGACAACAAGGGGGAGCAACAGGTAGAAGGAGAGGGAGAAGCAGACTCTTTGACAAGTAGGGATCCCAATGTGGGGCTCTCCATCCCGACTCTAGGATCATGACCCGAGCTGAAGGCATATCTTAACCGACTGAGCCACCCAGGTGCCCCCGTTTATTAAAGTTTTAAAAGCAATTGCAGTAACTAATTTAATCTATTTACATTTATGCTGATTAAATAATCCAACTAAGTGGCAGTAGATTCCAACTTTCATTTAAAAATGAGTATAGGGGCGGCTGGGTGGCTCATTCGTTAAGCGTCTGCCTTTGGCTCAGGTGATGATCCCAGGGTCCCGGAATCGAGCCCCACATCAGGCCCCCCACTCCAGGGGAAGTCTGCTTCTCCCTCTCCCACTCCCCCTGCTTGTGTTCCCTCTCTCACTGTGTCTCTCTCTGTCAAATAAGTAAATAAAATCTTTAAAAAAATAAAAATAAGTATAATAACAGGCCACACTCCAAGGAAAAACACTCCAAGGAGAGAGATAGGGCAGGGATTTGGCAATTTTAAGTCAGTTTTCAGTATTTAGAGTTACAAAATACAGTTGAATTTGTTAGCAACACATTTGAAATAGTCTTGGGTCTAAAAATGATCATTGCCAGAGTATTAAAAGACACTAACTCAATGATAAAATTTTTTTTTTTTTTTGCTTTGGATATTATTAGGCACCTGAATAAATGAAAATCTGATATAATAAATTAAAGGAGCAATGTCTAATTTTGTTCCATTCAAATAACAAGAACAAAAGAATATACACACACATTAAATCTCTAAAATACTCAGTTAAATACAAAAATACTGTGAGGAAAACATATGAAATACAATTCTAGAAATAAGCAAGAGAACTATACAATAAGTTTAAAAGTTGTGACATCTAAATTCCAGTCTTGACTCTGTCCACAACTAGCAGTGGACCTTTAGTAAAGCAAATATTCTTTCTGATTTTAAAATTCTTTATTTATGCGCCAAATCAGAGTTGAAATAGATGTCACAAAGCCCATCTACTACTGCACAAACATGGCAGACAATGCAAACAGATCCCAGCAATCTTTGCCACTGTGCCCAAAGTAACAAAATTAATTCTTATCCTACCACTTCAAGCAGTCACTAGTAACTAATGAACCTGGCACTAGAGAAGAAATAATTTTGGAATCTTTTGATTAGATAATCTCTAGTAGATCTAGCATTTTTTTTTATAATGAAGCCTGCAACTTTTTTTTTTCTTTTTCAAAGATTTTATTTATTTGACAGAGAGAGAGAGGCAGCTAGAGAGGGAACACAAGCAGAGGGAACGGGAGAGGGAGAAGCAGGCTCCCAACTGAGTAGCTCTAACATTTCTTTCTTTCTTTTTTTTTAAATATTTTATTTATTTATTTGACAGAGAGAGACACAGTGAGAGAAGGAACACAGGCAGGGGGAGTAGGAGAGGGAGAAGCAGGCTTCCTGCCGAGCAGGGAGCCCGATGTGGGGCTCG
This sequence comes from Zalophus californianus, assembly GCF_009762305.2. NCBI lineage: Eukaryota > Metazoa > Chordata > Mammalia > Carnivora > Otariidae > Zalophus > Zalophus californianus. Next base: position 135,498,814 of record NC_045598.1, on the reverse strand, counting down.
ATCCCAGGACCCTGGGATCATGACCTGAGCTGAAGGCAGATGCTTAACGACTGAGCCACCCAGGCGGCCTCTAGCTCTCACATTTCTTAACTCTAAGCGTCAGTTCTTTGTCTACACATTGTGTAATTAATTGTTCTTTAACAAAATGTAACCAAATTATGGTTTTCAGTGAGCTCATTTACAGAACACCTATGTACTGTTGACATTCAGAAACAGGGAACTATTCTATCTAGCTGCTAAGGCCTAAGGGAGAAATCAAACAGCTATTTAAATTAATGACAGTTGAAAATTAATTCAATTTGAGTGACTTAAGTATCACAGAGGCAGAATAAATTACAGAGTTAGAAGGTCAAGATATGTGGATTAAAACGCTATCTTCTTATCTTTATCCAAGTTGAAATATTCATTCATTCAACAAAAATGTTTGAAGCCCAACCACTCTACTAGGTGGTAATACAGTGTGAAATGAAACTGATATAATCTGTTTTTATGGTGCTCACAGTCTAGTGCAGGAGTAAGGGAATATAAATACATTTTTAATATGAAATTAAAAATTTGCAAAATGAATTATTTTATTAGCAGGAGCAGTCATGAAAAATATGATTAAAAATGGATATTCAAGCTAAGATCTGAAGAAGCTAGACTAGAACTAGAGTTGGTACTCTGAGGAGGAAAGAAGTGGGCAATCTTTGAATATGTTTTGCAGGAAGGTGAAATATTGAAAAGGATTAATTGGCAAAGGATTACATTTAGGAGATAAAGGAGATAAAGTCTGACATCAAATTTCTGGCTTTACTCCTAAGTAGATATAGGCACCATTGACTGAAATGGATAATTAAGAGGAGTGAAAGATTTGGAGGAAAGCTTAAGAGCTCAGCTTTTGAATTAGAAGCTTATAATGCCAATAAAACTTTCAAGAGATAATGCTAAGTAGGAACTTGATCTGTGGGTCTGGAAATTAGAAAAAGTGTCCAGGATAAATATTAAATGTGAGGACCATAAACATATGTACTGTATTTAACACCATGGGTGAGATTGCCTAGGGAGAGGATTCTTCATGAGAAGTTATAAGAGTTACGTGTGAGTCTTGAGGATTTTTAGTGATCTTATAGAAAATTTCCTCAAAGTGTGGTCTGTGAAATAACAGCATAAGCATCACTTGAAATCTTGTTAGAAATACAGTTGACCCTTGAACAACATGGGGGCTAGGGGCGCCAATACCCCACACAGTCAAAAATCCATATGTAACTTTTAACCCTCCCAGACTTAACTAATTAATCGGGTGCTGTTGACTGGAAACCATACCAGTAAATATCTAAAATGTTATTAAAGAAATCATAAGAGAAAGAAAAAACATTTACAGTACTATACTGTATTTATAAAAAAAAATCCATGTGTAAGTGGATCTGTGCATTTCAAACCTAAGTTGTTCAAAGTTCAACTGTATGGTGTCTCAAGACCCCCTGCAGGCCTCCTGACTCATAACCTGCATTTAGAAGACCACTTGATGATCGATATGTTTAGCTGTGAGAAGCACTTGAGTAAAAGAGAAGGGGTTGGCAAAGGAAACTGAAAAAGAAAAACGAAAGGAAAACCAGCGTCACAGAGGCCACTATAAAAGAATGCATGAAAAATGAAGTAGTAGTCAATAGTGTGCAATGCTGTTGGGAGGACCTATAAGATGACAGAAAAAGTGCGCATTAAATTTACCAGTATGGGGTTTGATAAGTGATATTAGCCAGACCAGTTTTGATGGATGCAAGTAGAAGCCAAAAATTTAGCTAGTTGAAAAATGAATGGAACTTGATGAAATGGCAACAACCATATGTAAACAACTCTTTTTGAAGAAGTATGCCCTTGAAAAAGACTGAGGAAAGGTCTAGAAGTGAAGAGAATGAGAGGGTGAAGAGAGAGTCAAAGTGGATGATATTCACGCAAACACTAACAGATGATGTTTGAATGTTAATGAGAATAATGTTATAAAAGAAAAAACTTGAAACTAACAAGAGGTGGACAAACTGAAGTTCAGTATTAACAAAGGGGAAAAGCGAGGAGTTTGCCTTTGAGAGGTGAGAAGTTCTCTTCCGTTTTTAAAGGAATAAAGCAGATGAGTATAAATGAACCACAGGCTCAAAGATTTGGAGGACAGACACTCATCTATGGTTTCTAATATGAGAGGAGGTCATTTGCTAAAAATGAAAGTGGGAAGGGGGGGTCAGATATTTGAGAAAAGGGAATATTTTTATTCTTCCTAGATAAAAATGTTATTTTATTCAATTCATAACAACCATTCCAGATATACCATTTTATACCCTAATATTACAGATAACAGATTTCAGGTCAAATAAATTTAAAAGCTTGAATACAAACCTAGTAAATTTATTTCAGATCCATTGCTTGTCAACTACAACAATGTCTTTTTTATGGAGAGAATGTATTTCAGAAATATAAGAGTATGGTGTGATGATGAATTTTAATGACAACCGTCAGCCAGATGGTATTATCACCAGTAAAATACTGTCCTTGCACAAATGAAAAATGACTTAATTTCACTCTGACTCACTTTTTGTCTTCACAGTGAATATACTATCATGGACCATTAAGAAAGTATAATAATAATTAATAATAGCAAAAATAATTAACCTTTATATAACAGTTCATAAAACATTTTAGCATACTTTATTTTACTACATATTATCCCATAATGTTTAATTATTGAGTATATTTTCTTATAAAAATCAGGTTTTTTAAAGATATTTTTGATGTTGGGTCAGAAGTAAATGTTGCTAGGATAGTTTCTCACGCATAGCATTGTTTTAAGGTCAAATTAGATAAATTAGATGAAAGCATGTTATTCAAAGGAAAAGGTTAAAACTTCATTATTAAGGATGAAAAAAGAAAAAAGAAAGTTCAAGGAATGAACGTCATTGCAATTTTTAAAACTATGAGCAGAGTCCTGACTTATTCAGTAGATTTTGATGAAAGTTATCTTTTATGGTTGATATCAACTACTGTACTTGACCATAAAACAGTGAAATGTTAAGTGTTCATTTGTTATAAGCATACTTTTGAGATGACCAGGATAGTTTGACTCTGAAACAAGTCTATGAAATAAGAAACTTCCATAAGAAACTATTAAGTACACTAGAAAAACAATATGTTCTGAGAAACCTTAGAAATGTTTAGAAGATTACTCTGCATGGCCCTTTGTAAATGTTGCCAGGACAGTAGAAGATTTGAGAGATATCAACTTAGGGTTTGGTAACAGCCAAAGGACAACTGAGAAATGATCAGCATGCCAAGATGTAAGAGGAAATCACAACAGCCCAGAGCGATGACACAAAGGATAAAAGGGTCAGGCACCTAAAAAACAAACAGTGATTGCCAACTCTGTAAGAAGTATCCTATGGGCCTAGGGCAAGAAAAACAAATGAGCAAACAAACAATTCATCTTTGTCAAGAGGCCAAACCATATACTCAGAAAAACAGGCTCTGGCCAAATCTGGCCAAAGACTATCTCTTGGGAAGTTTGAGGATTCGGGCCTATGAAATAATACAACAAACTAACAAGAGAAGTAGGAAGCTGTAAAAATACAAATGATTAAAATTCAGCAGGATAAAATACACCCACTCCATCCGAAGAGTTCAATCTCCTTTTACTTTTATACTGTACCTTAGGATAAAGCTAACTTTTATTTTTAACTACAGATTTTCTTTTTTATAAACGTGTGGCGAATCCTGATGGGGATAACGCTATACAGGCATCATTCTTTTTTTTTTTTTTTCTTTTTCATTCTAAATGGGAGGTCATTTGCTAAGGATGTCAGAATCTGGATGTAATTAATTGCCAATTAGTCTAACTTAAAAAGGTTTTTTGAATTTTAAGGGTTAAGGTTTTTATAAAGAAAACAACAACACAAAATACTTGTTGAGGGGCGCCTGGGTGGCTCAGTCAGTTAAACGTCTGCGTTCTGCTCAGGTCATGATCCCGGGGTCCTGGGATCGAGCCCCACATCGGGCTCCCTGCTCAGTGGGGAGCCTGCTTCTCCCTCTCCCCCTGCTCATGTGGCTCTCTCTCTCTCACTCACTCATGCCTTCTCTCAAATAAATAAATTAAAATCTTAAAAAACAAACAAATAAAAATACTTATTGAAAGTAATCAAACTCATACTAAAGAATAAAGTCTATATAGTTTTAGTAAACAGGAAACTGAAAGACAAGTTTACATAAAATGCAAATAACATAAAGATTGCATCTCTGTAGAGTTAGTTTCAAATTTTTCTTCAGTAAATATTGCTCAAAACATTATTAAACAACACTAGGGAAATATCTGTTTAGGTATTTCCTGTCTCAACCTGATTATACACTAGATTCTTGTTCAATCAATATTGATGACGTTTTTTGTAATTTTTGTATTCATTTAATCTTTTTTCTTTATGATAATCACTGCTAAAATGATCCCTTCTTTCCATCTATAGTGAAAACTATAATAAATCAAAATAAACTCCATCAGTATTTTTACATTGATCATTATTAAAAATTTAAAGTTCAAAATTTTCTTCCATTCTGTTTCAGTACATTTGAGTCATATTTTTCTATTTACAAAGCAGAGGTCTCTTCAGTACTGGAGCATATAGAATTATGACTTCTCCAGTGCCCGGGTTTCAAGAATACTGATGTTTACCATATTAGTACTAGAAAATGGCTTCTTTTATCCATTTTTCACAGTACTGGCAAATGAAAGTTTATAATCAACTGGATTTTTAGAGGGAAAAGAATCCCTTTTAATTTGAAAACCATGTGTCAAAGTATCTCCATCACTGAAAAGCATGTAACTCTATAAGACTTCCTGTTACACAATTCATATGCACTTAAATAAGACTAAAAATAATTTTAACTGAAAACAAAAACATGTCAATAAAATCTTTTCTACGGAAAACTAAATATCCTGATGGAAAATGTCAATAATCATAGTATCAGAACTTTGACTCAAGAAAACTCACTAAATGGCCTGACAATTAATTACTACTATGCAAAATACCAATAAACATATCAAGCACCTGCATTTATTTCCAAGTTTGCACCATTCCATAGTTTAATACAGATTTACAAAGTATGCTATTCATCTCTTCTTTTACAATTTTAACTTATTTTATTTTGTATTGAGTAGGAAAGCAAATATCCAGAGAATAAAACAAATATATGTGGGAATATCCAATAAATATAGTATATATTAATGAAATCTTGATAGGAATTGGTACACCTCTAAGAAGACCAGTAGGTGTGTAAAAGTTAGATAATTATTATTATTTTACACATTGTCAGAATATATTTTAATATTGGGCACTAATTTTTAAAAGAATAAAAGAGGAGCACTGGGTGGATCAGTTGGTTAAACATCCGACTTGATTTTGGCTCAGGTCATGATCTCAAGATCGTGAGATCAAGCCCCACGTCAGGCTCCATGCTGAGCGTGGAGCCTGCTTAAGATTCTCTCTCTCCCTACCCGCCCCCACCACCAGCTCACGCATGCACTCTCTCTCTCAAAATAAAATAATGAGTCATTTTTATTATTTATGCATTATTTTATACATTCAATTATTTATTGATAGATCATTAATAGCTCCCAGTTAACCTGGAACAGTCCCCTTTCAGTTAGTACCTCTCTTTCAAGATGAGTATTCAGTATGTTCATTAATAAAACAGTGTGCTTGGCACCAGCAGCTAGGGAAGGCTAATTCCAGGCTCTGGTCTGGTCAGAGAAGTATTTAATATTCAGCCCTGAAGGCCATTTGCAGCAAAATGCACAAAGCCATCATGCCACTAGTCAACTGGGTCACTGGACATTACAATTAGATGCAATTGAAATTTATACTGGAAATAGAGGCTTAGCCAACTTCTCTAAAGAGCAGTCAATGTCTTTAGACAGTGATTTTTTTCCCCCAGTGATTTATTATGTAAACCTAAAAATCGTATATTTAATTTTTTGACAGTGATTCTTTTTCTTTGCCATAAATATTTTCACAGCTCTGAGTTCATAAAACTAAAAGTACATATTTAATGAGAAACTACCAAATGTCTGTTTTCTTTTTTCTCTAGAAATTTGGTGGTGATTTTGTAACTTACATAAAATATTTTTGGGCATTTGTCAATCACCATGGATTATACTCCAATATCACTGATCATAAAATCAACAAGACATATATTTTATGACAAAACTTTTACTATATACTTCAAAATTTAAGAATTTGTATTATGAAACTACATTTAGACATTCACACATTGTATGAAGTATGACTTCTCAGTTGAACAAGATGAGATTACTAATTCTAAATTTCTTTTTTTTTAAAGATTGTATTTATTTATTTGACAGAGAGAGACATAGCGAGAGCGGGAACACAAGCAGGGGGAGTAGAAGAGGGAGAAGCAGGCTTCCCTGCAGAGAAGGGAGCCCGATGTGAGGCTCAATCCCAAGACCCTGGGGTCACGACCCGAGCCGAAGGCAGACGCTTAACGATTGAGCCACCCTAGCGCCCCACTAATTCTAAATTTCTTATGCACACATAAAAAGTAAAAGTAAAGTGTGATAACTGTTAATGTATTTGGTCCATCTAGCCAATAAAGAATTTGATAGAGTTGCATGAGCCACCTTTTTTTTTTGCCCATGTCATTAGAAGCTTGAAAGAAAAATCAGTTAACTCCAAAAACAGTACCTTTTTTTCTTCCACTTAACAAAATCAAAGTATGGATTTGGAAAATATATTGATAAAGTAGAACATCTGACGTTATGATCAGTGCTGTCGTAAATTTAATTAAAAAGTTTAACATTGAAAATAAAAATATTTTTTACATAGAAAATACCAATACAGATTGTAGTATTTTGATAAAACATATATTTCATGTACACATACATTTACTAAATTAAGAGAGCTCTGGAATAGAAATGACTTGGGAATTAGATTAAAATGCACAAAATTCAAAACTGAGTTGTAACTGTGACCAAGTATTCTACTGATATAAATAAAAACTAAAGTTGTAGAGATTTACATAAATTCATACATAGTGTAAGGATATCCACAGAATAAATGATCTACAAAAATTGTCTGCCATTAATGGTGATACAAAAATAAATCACATTAGTATGGCATACACGCTTTCTTTGTTCCTTTCATAAATTGAAATTTTAAAATGTTCGATCCTTTGAAAAAATTTACTTTAATAAATAAACAGGTTTGTTAATGAGCCCTATACCTCTTCAAAATAAATCAGAAAGCTTCAATTAAAGTATCAATGAGTACTAACAAATTTCAACATGAAACACTTAAAAAAAATTTTATAAGACTTTTATTTGTTTGAGAGAGCACAGGCAGGGGGGAGGGGCAGAGGGAGAAGCAGGCTCTCCACTGAGCAGGGAGCCAATGCAGGACTCGATCCCAGGACCCTGGGATCATGACCTGAGGCAAAGGCAGATGCTTAACTGACTGAGCCACCCAGACACCCCAACATGAAACACTTTAAACAAATTGCCATTTTTGGGGGGGGTGGAAGCTTACAAACTGAAGCTAAAACTAAATACAAGACTAAATTTTGTAATTCTAAAACTTAACCTTGGAATATATCGACCTATGGTTAGAACATCTTGGTGAGCCAATTTATATTCTTTATCAGAATAAAATGAAATTGAGAATACCTATTCTTTTTGAGATATCTCAATATAGGAACATATTCAAAAGAAGTATAAAGATAAAATTGTTATGATTTCTTTCATGTAAAAAATAGTTGTCAGACAAAGCTACTTTGAATGGAGCAAAAAAATAATCTTAAAATACTTGAGTAGAAATAATTGCACATTTTAATTGTGATCTTTAAACATCATCCATTTATCAGGACTGGCTTTGAACTTACCAGTACCTCAGCATCTGTAGAAAGTTTTTTCTCTTTTAAAATATTATTGTCTGGGTCTATGCTATAGACTACAGCAGCTACAAGCCACGTAGGCCCCTAAGATGCGAAGTGTAGCTAACACAAATTGAGATATCCTGTAAGTATAAAATATATTGGATTTTGAAGACTAATTTGAAAAAAAAAAATCATTAATCTTTATTTAGAGATCATATATTGAAATTACAATATTTTGGACATACTAGATCAAATAAAATAAATTATTAAGAATTTTTACCTGTTTCTTTGCTCTTCTTAAAATGTGACTACTAGAAAATTTAAAATTGCATTTTGGTTCACATTTGTGACTCACATTACATTTTTATTGCATAGCACTGCTCTAAGTCCAGAAAAGAGTCAATTGAAGGTTTAACGATTTAAAATATACTAACTATAAATTTGACATTTAAAAGTTATAATTGAATTTATTTTTATAATATAAAAAGAAAAACACTATGTGTAAAAAAAACTTTTGATAAATACCAGTGATATGATATTAGAGAATAATAATAAATAAATTAGGCAAATAACTAAATATGAATTAATTAAATAAATAGTAAATATAAAGTAGGCAAATATGTTCCACGAATACATATTATGTATTTGTTATTTTTAATGTTCACATAATCAATAAAAAGAAGTGAAATAATAGATATTAAGTATATCCATGGGAAGATGAAGAACCTGAAACACTTTCACTTCTCGAAGCTAAGGTCTCCTAGCTTATGAAGGATTCTGAAGAAAAAAATACTGCCAAATGATGCCTGGAGCTACAGCGCTAGGGAGGATGGAAGGCACAGCCAGAACCTGGTGATTTGGAGCCAAAACAGAAAGGTCTTGCATCAGTTATGGGAAGTAATTAATCAGGGCCTAAGTATTTTTCTAGGCCTATCTAACAAATCTTAAAAACAGGATTTATAAATATCAAAGTTTCTCCTAGTAACTTAACTGCATCCCAGAACAAATCTCAAGAATACATACAGATGTGAAAAAAAAATAAACAAACTCTAATACCCAATAAGGTAAAATTTCCAATATCTGTCATCCAACCAAAATTTAAAGCATACAATGAAACAGGAAAATATGATCCATAAGCAACCAATTGAAATCAATCCAGAAATAACATAAATGTTAGAATTTGCAGACAAATATGTACAGTTAAGTTGTTGTTCTAACTGTATTCCATATGCTGAAAAATTGAGAGATTTTCATATCTAAAATGAAAGATATGAAAAAGACACAAGTCAAATTTCTAAATATTGAAACTATGATATACAAGATGAAAAATGTATTTGGTGGAATTTGTGGAACTTAGATATTGCAGAAGAAAAGATTAGTAAGATTATTGAACCCGAAGATAGCATCTATTCAATATGAAACACAGAAAGAAAATATTGTTAAAAAAAAAAAAAAGAGCACCAGGAAGCTGATGGACAGCATCAAATTGCCTAATATTGGCATCACTGAAGCCCCTAAATATGGAGGGTGAGCTGTAGGGACAGAAAAAATATTTAAAGAAATAATGCCCCAATATTTCAAATGTGACAAAAAGTAAAAAACCTACAGATTCAAGGAGTTCAATGAACCCCAAAACTACACCAAATCACAACATATTAAAATAATGAAAACCAACGATTAAGAGAAAATCTTAAATGCAATCAGAAAATAATGAAGTGTAATACAGTGAGGAACAAAATTAAAGATAACAACAGATTTTTCATCAGAAATAGTGCAAGCAACTTGCTGTGAAGAGCACCGGGTGCTGTGGAGAAGTGTTGAATCACTATATTGTACACCAGAAACTAATATTACACTGTATGTTAACTAACTGGAATTTGAAAACTTAAAAAAAAAAAGAAAATATTCTTTTTCTCTCAGTAGTGAAGAGAACTCAAGAAAGAAATGAACGTTGTAAAAAATGTAACTATTTTCTGCCTATATGGTTTTTCTTAAGTTTGTAATAAAATATAACCTCTTAAAAAAAAAAGAAGAAGAAGCAGTGCAAGCAGGAAAACCGTGGAGTAACATCTCTAAAATACCAAAACCAAACACAATTGGAGCAATAGTCTCTTCGGTAAATGGTGTTGGGGAAAATGGGATATTCAAATGCTAAAGAATGAAAATGGGTCCCTACCTTACACCACTCACAAAAATTAACTCAGAATAGATTAAGGATGTAAATGTAACATCTGAAACCATAAAACTCCTAGAAGAAAACAGAGAAAAGCTCCTTGACATTTTTCTTGCAAATGATATTTTTGGATATGATACCAAAAGCTGAGATGTCAAAATCAAAATTAAACAAGTGAGACTACATCAAAATGAAGAAGTTCTGCACAGCAAACAATCAACAAAATAAAAAGGCAACCTATGAAATGGAAGAAAATGTTTGCAAGCCATATATCTGATAAAGAATTAATATCTAAAATATATAAGGGCATCATATAATTCATTAGCTAAAACAGGTTTTTTTTTTCAAGATTTTATTTATTTATTTGACAGAGAGAGAGAGAGCTCGAGAGCAGAAACACAAGCAGGGGGAGTGGGAGAGGGAGAAGCAGGCTTCCTGCGGAGCAGGGAGCCCGATGCGGGGCTCGATCCCAGGACGCTGGGATCATGACCTGAGCCCAAGGCAGATGCTTAACGACTGAGCCACCCAGGTGCCCCTAAAACAGGTTTTTGATTAAAAAATGGGCAGAGGATCTGAATAGACATTTTTCCAAAGAAGTCTTACAGATGGCCAACAAGTACATGAAAAGGTGCTCAACATCATTAATCATCAGGGAAATGCAAATCAAAACCACAGTAAGATATCACCTCAAACCTGTTAGGATGGCTTTTATCAAGGAAACAACAGATAACAAGTGTTGGAAAGAATGTGGAAAAAAGAGAAACTTTGTACATTGATGGTGGGAAAGTAAATTGGTACAGCCATTATGGAAAGCAATATGGAAGTTCCTCAAAAAATTAAAAATAGAACTATCATATGATCCAGCAATTACACTTTTGTGTATATATCTGAAGGAAATGAAATCAGTATCTAGAGATATCTGCACTCCCATGTTCATTGTAACATGATTCACAATGGCCAAGATACAACCTAAGTATCTGTGGATGGATGAATGGATAAGAAAGATGTTTTATATAGAGAGATATAAAAATATAGATATTATTATAATAGAAAATATAATGGATATAATTACAATTAGTATAATATATATTGTATATTTTTATAAATGGATATATATGAATAAGATGATAGATGATTGATATATAGATGATAAATGATAGATTCAGATAGATATGTAGATATAGATATAAACACAATGGAATACTTTTCAGCCATGAAAATGAAGGAAAGCCTGTCATTTACAACAACATGGATGAATTATGTTAAATAAAATTAGCCAGACATAGAAAGACAAATATTGCATGTTCTCACTTATATGTGAAATCTTTAAAAAAAAGTCAAACTCAGAAACAGAGTTTAGAATGATTCTTATCAGGAGCCGGGGGATGGAAAGATGGCAAGATGCTGGTCAAAGGGTACAAATGTTCAGTTATGCTATGAATAAGGTCTGGAGATATAATGTACAGTACGTAGCATGATGATTATAGCTAGGTACTAGAAATTCACGAAAAGAGTAAACCCTAACCATTCTCAACACACATGCACACACACGAACAGGTAACTGTGAGGAGATGAATGTTCATTAACCTGATTTTGATAATCATTTCACAAAGTATATATATGTCAAATCATCACAAATATACAATTTTACTTGTCAGTTATATCTCAATAAAACTGAAAAAATTAAATAAACAAGTGATAGATGGTGGATGGATGGATGGATGGATGGATGGATGGATGGATGGATGGATGGATAGAACACCAAAAGCAAGAGGTGGAGGCAGCACTCTGGGTTCTCAGCTCTCAGAGTCAGGTGGGGCAGGAGAGCTGAAAGTTCTGTGAGTCATTCTGGGACTTCACAAACTATAATCCAGCTACATTCCTCAAAACGGGAACCATGCAGAATGACAGAAAGAGGAAAGAGAGCACCTGAGTTGCAGAAAACCAAGAGCACTTTCCTTCAAGCCAAGAAGCTGGCAATTGGACTGTAAAGCAAGAGAGGAAAGGGAGGGGAAGGGGGGGAAGAGGAGAGAATAGGAGAAGAGAGCAAAATGGGCGGACAACAGAATGAAGCCTGCACTAAATTTAATTCACAATGAAATCAACCTCTTGTCACATCACAGGGTGCCCTGCTTTTGACATATGATATCCATCCTTATGTGAGTCTTTATTGCTCTATTAACTTGTATTTTTTTATGGATTAAACAGGTCTCTTCATATTTATATTTCATTAGTAAACTGACATAAGTAAATAGGCATATTTATATCTTGGAGTTAAACATCTGTTCTTTAGTGGATTGTTGTATAACAAATAAATTAGGGATGTTAAAAACATCTATTCATTTTAGAAAGTACATTTTCTGTATATCTCTTTCACTGGAGAATTTTTTTCTCTTTATGTTTTTCAGTTTCCATCACTCATCTATGAATGTCTTTAAATATGTTTTTCAAATCCCGTTCTATTGTGCAACTTTTCTCTGTGGCAGTCTCCTGTCTGCAAAGGTCATTTACTATCAAGTTTACTATATATGCCTAATTTTATATTGTGCAATAAATCTTCAACAGCCCCTACAAGTGACAAGTCTGAAGGTTCAATCAGAGGTTGGATGTATCAATGTTTAATGCATTTCTCAATAAAAAATTAGCACATGTCTTCAACTAAAATAAATGTTCTTGTTTTATGTGCCCTGTTTTACAAGACTATTAAAATGGTTTTTTATTATAGTTTTAGTATTCAGATAGGGATAGTATCAAATTGAACTGTTCAGTTAACAAAGTAAAATATACTGTGAAACATGACTACATTCAATCTGAAAAGTCTAAAAAATACAGGTGATCATGTATGTGGAGACAAACAACATAAAACAAAATACATTTGATCTATATGAAATAATAAATTGTTTCATATTTGAGAAAAAATGTTTATGTATTAAGTATTGAGAAATTAAGCCTGCTTTTTTTCTTTTATTTTAGACATGAAAATGACTCAAAATATTTTATTTGGAATAGCAAGTAGTATATGAACAATAACACCATAACCATTGGATTATTTTCCAAATTATCAATATCTGAGAACTTACTCTAGGGTGTAGGTCTTGATTAATAATTCGTTTCCATTTCAATTGTGGGACAGTCTGAAAGCTAAATAAATGATTCAAAGAACCTTATATGTACAATAAAAAGTAGCTAATTCACATTAATGTATGTGTATACGTCATAATTAAAATTCAAAAGAAATATTTTATATATATATTATTTTCAAAGCAAAATACTTTGCAGTACAAAATCTCATTAATCCTTCCCATTAATTTTAATATAGAGATCTTAGAGGCCAAAACCATGTTATGATCTGAAACAGAAATCAACACAGCAACATATGCCCATTAAAATTGATATTATTTTAGGATTCTCCGTGGTCATTTGGAGGGAAAATATAAGCTATCTTGCTGATAGAATCAAGAGCTCTTATATTCAGTCATTTAAGCCAATGCAATTTCTAATGGTTTTAACTTGTGCTGTGGTGAATTTACTATAAATCCCACCAGGGTGACAGATTCAATCAGTCCATTTGTTGGAATGACAGGTCATATTTGCAGCAGAATGATCCAGCACCAAATATTTCAAAATCACTAAAGATATTAAAAATGACAAAGAATGCAAAGAGCAAGAAAATAGCAGTCAGTACAACACAATTTCAGAAATAAAAAGCCACTTAGATAACTGCAAAATTACCTGTAACTTGCTGCTGAAAACAAATTGCTATCAAATCTTATAATAAGAATACTTTGCACTTTAATTAGCTTCTACTAAGTTTGACAGTATTCTCTTTGGTACAACATTTCTGTATCATAATTTCCAATGAGAAGCAGTGAAGTATGCTAAAAACAACAGTAGATACTGGGAAGCTCTGGCCCCTAGACCCAGCTCTTTGACCTCGGGCAAATCTTTTAATTTCCCCAGGCCCTGATTTCTTCAGCTGGAACACGCAAACACATCTGCAGTCCCGTCGTGTCACAGTTTGGGGGTTAAAAATCAAATTTTAAAAAATCATCACCATATGAATAGGTACTAAAAACTGTAAAGCCACAGACACTTGTAAGATACTATTATTTTCATAATTTTGTGTTAAGAAATTTGTTTAAATGAAAATTTCCCTGATTAATCTTTAACATTAATTTATCTTATTACTGCTTTAGAAATTATGTGTTCTTTCTGCATAAAAATTAGTTTTCTTCTTTTCACAGCAGTTCTTTTTCTATACATTTCCTGACTGTCCCATTTTCATATTAATATATCTGATAAGTAAGATTAAATAAAAGGCCAAAAAATTGCAATATAAGCTAATTTACTGAAGTTGCTTTCTAATTTCTTTTTTAAATAGTACCATGACTATTAATCAAACTATGTTCCATAAGAAGGTTATAGAAAAGGAAACACAATTTTAACTAAGATATGGGGAGTAGTCATTAGTCTCAATCTGGAGGCTGAAATATTTCTCGCTGTAATATTTGGAAGTCCCACAAAGCTAAAATTTTCTCCATTTTCTTCCATTTTCTTTTAGAGGGCAAAAATTTTGCCAGTATATTTACCCGGATCGACAGAATTTAGTGCATGTTTTCTATAGAGAGTTAATCACTAAACTGTTGACTGCAACTTTCATACACACACACACTCATCCTGCATAGCTATCATCCTAATGCATCTCCAAATGTTTGCTCCATATTTGATTCGTATTCAAACAGTATACTGCCAATTAAAATAGATGATAGATGATAGATGATATAGATAGATGATAGATAGATAGATGATAGATAGATAATAGATAGATGCTAGATAGATAGATAGATAGATAGATAGATAGATAGATGATAGATGATAGAGAGATAGATATTAGAAACAAGGGTTCAGTGATATACTGCATGTGCCCTTGGGCATATTATTTAATCTCTTTCTTTTCTTAGAGCTCCAGATTCTTTCTCTGTACAAAAAGGATGATAGTAGTACCTAATTAACAATGTTGTGAAGATTAAATGAGGTAATATCTAGAAGACTATGGTACTGCACCTGACTCATAGTAAGCACCTAGTAACTGCTGTATATTTATGATATTATTTATCATTACTTCTCCAGAACTAATTTTAATACTTAACATTCTCCTATATCACAATTTGTAGGTCCACATCGCATTAAATACCTATGCATGGTTATTATATGACTGCACCATACATTTTTCTAAACAGTACCATATTTGGTGACATATATTTTCTTGCAAGTTTTTATTTTTAAAAAGTCACTATAATGGTATGGAAAGAAAATATGTTTAGTAGGACTATATCTATAATGAAACAAACTATGGAGAAATAAAAATTTTCATTTTACTATCTAAAAAATAAAGTCACTGTAATGAACATACCTGAACATTGGTTTTCACATACTTGTGGAATTGGGTGTTGTTTGTTAGATATTTACTTCAAAAATGGCTTATCTTTAATTTAGGCTATGTTGTTAATTATAACATCATTTTAAGGTATTGGCACTAACCATTAATATGTGGAACATTGACACAATTCCATTCTTAAATAGTTTCTAATTAGAGAGCATATTACTACATCTAATCACTATGTAAACTGACAATTCTAGAGTCTATTACCTTCATATATAATTTTAATTTTTAACAATGCATTATGAGAGTTATACTTGTATATCTGGCTGACTTATATTAGTAGCAAACATGATTTTAGAACTAATGACTAAAATATTTTGACTTAGGTATTTGGTAATGTTACTTACCCTTTAAACCAAATTTGAAGTTAAAATTTAGAAAACTTTAAAATATATTTTATGTCTCATCATTTCCTATGTTTTGCTTAACAACAAAAATATTAATATATGATAATATATAATAGTAAATATAATATAAATAATAAAACCTCCTTGAATAGCAGGAAATAGTTCCACAGATTTAAAAAATTATATGATATTTGGTCATCAAACACTTTATCTCTCACCTAATAGTATATTTCCATTTGCTGAAAGTTAAGATTTCTCTACAAAAGAGTTTTTGAGAAGAGATTTGATAGCTAATCTGAGTTACTTTAAAATGTTACAGACATAAATGGAAATATAATACAAATAACATTTAGAAAGACAGGGTGGAGGTCATCAATGAAATGCTGACCAGAGCTAGCATAGAGGTGATTTAGATATATGGCTGTGATGACATTTTATGAAGGGGAGGGCAAGTTTTATATATAAAAAAGAATTCAAGTAAATAATAAGTATCTATCTACGCCTAGAGAAACAGACCAAGGAATGACTAAACCTCACATCACTTTGCTACCATTGATTAAGAAATCATACCAGCTATCGCTCACTTGCTCCCCAAGCTGGTGCTGCCCAGTGCAATACATTACTGGCCAGGTTTGCCCTCATAGAAAAGCAAATGTGTGTGAAGCTTCCAGATTATGCTGCTCATTTCTTCTCACTTCACTGATAAGAGACTTGAGCCTGAAAAATTCAGCACACTCCTGGCTAGCTGCAAAATTAAGACTAGATTTCAGGTTTCTCCTTTCTTCCATGTGACAATAATTTCTACCACATACACATTTTTAATTCATACAACAAACCTTCCAATCTAGCATTTGAACTTGACTTTAGCATTTGAACTTGACTTCAGCTTTTGACACCTGGGCTCAATAATTTGTATCTCCTAAGGTCGACCCTCACTCCTTTTATATACTCTTTAAGTGTTGCTCATCTTGTAATATGGAACTAAAATGCCTTCACATTCATTTAATCCAACCCCATATTTATGCTGAAGAGGGAACTGAAACAAGTTAAATTGAGTGATTTCTGAAAGCCAGAACCAAAGTTAGGGAGAAAGCGAGACTGGAAGGCCTATAATCTTATAATGCTGAAACATTTAGGGGAACTAACCCTGTGTTCCCTGGTTGTCATCTGGAAGGAGACTTGGTTTCTCCTTTTGCCTGGTGCTGGCTGACATTTCTCAATCCCAGCAGGGCAATTGTAAATTCCAGCCAAATCGTGTTTGAACAACTATTCACATTGCATCTATAACATCGATTTGCATATACATTGTATGTCTTTGTATTGTATATAAAATGGACTTATGTGCATATGTGTATCTATACCACATATAATGAATCCAGAACATATTGTCTCATTGTCAATAAAAACTCCAACATTTCCAGCCTCACTGGATAATCATTCAACTGATGCCATGAAGACTTTTCCTTAAAGCACTTCTAAGTTCTGCTTTCCCCCTTACACCCTCACAACTGCAATTTAATGACAAAAATAAAACAAACCTCGCTTTCTCAGCAGTTTCAACAAAGTTCTGGGTTTGAGCCTCTGGCTCTGATTGGCTTGGTTTAACCATAAGCATATGTCTTTTTTTAAATAAATCATCACATTCTGAAGAATCAGAGACTCTAAATGGCAAAGCCTGGTTCACAAATCCACTTGTGGGAACAAGTAGAGCCGATTTCACCACATGGAATAAGAACAAAGGAGTCCAGTGCTCCAAGAAAAATTGGAAGAGTGTTATCAGAATCGGGCAGAACATCAAATATGCACTCCTCGGTAGATATGCTGTTATATTATCCATATGGTAATTTACTTAAAAAAAAACACACAAAAAACCCTGGGTAAAAGAGTGTGATGTATCCATCTGTACACAAGGTAGCTCTAATCTTTAATCCACATACTATTAATTAGCAGGTACTCTAAACAGGATACAATACACTCCAGAGATTGTTATTTATGTCTTTAACTATTATCATGAATATTTTCACCAGATTTTAATTAGCTTAAGAGATATTAGAAATAACTCTCATTGATGAAATCTTCACACAAGATAGATGACTAGTGATAAAAGTTATCAGTTCCCTTGCCTCTGTATAAATAGGTCTAAAAATCCTCCAAATGTCACAGTTAATCAATTTTAGTGTAACTCAAGAATTGTAACTATAGTGTCCCGTGTTTCTGCATTTCACAGAATGAGCAATGGTCCGAACCATTAAAATATTGTTGCTTTTGATGCGGTGAGACTTTTGTGTACGATGCTAATAGCAGGATGAAGCTCTAAGTGAGTAAGGGGCCACTGAGTTTCACTTAGGTGTCAAGTTTTTGACGATGGTAATCATTAATTTAGCAAAATAATATCTTTTTATAAAAAATTGTTAGTATAAATGTTCAGAACATAATTGTATATAACTCAACTGAAATTTAGGAATTCATAACCAAATACATGAATCGAGGCACCTATTTACACTACAAAGAGCAATATTAAAGTGTTTCATTATAATTTTATGCAGCAAATACAGAGAAGCAGTAATATATTTTTTTGTTTTTGATCAAGACATCAATTTGAATTTCAAATGATTTTTTAAATATGAATTATAATTTTTTAGTTACAAATTTTTTGTTGTGATGAGGACTTTTAATAAAATTTGCTCTCAGAAACTTCTAAATATGCAAACAGTATTATTGACTATATGTAGTCACCATGCTGCACAGTAATTACATCCCCATGACTTATTTATTTTATAACTGGAAGTATGTATCTTTTGATCCCCTTTACCCATTTTGTCCACCTCCCTTCTTACTCCCTCTAGCAACCATTAATCTTTTCTCTTATATCTATGAGCTTGGTTATATTTTTTTCTATTAGATTCTACATATAAGTGAAACCATGCAGTACTTGCCCTGTCTTATTTCATTTAGCATAATGCCCTCCAAGTCCATCCATGTTGTTGCCAATGGTAAGATTTTCTTCATTTTTATAGCTAAAGAGTACTCCTCTGTGTGTGTGTGTGTGTGTGTGTGTGTGTGTAGTATTTAATGCTGCAGTGAACATGAGAGTGCCTATATATTTTCAAATTAGTATTTTCATTTTCTCAGGATAAATACCCAGTAGTAGAATTGCTGGATCATATGACAATTCTATTTTTAATTTTTTGAAGAATGTACATACTGTTTTTCCATACTGGATGTACTAATTTACATTCCCATCAACAGGGCACAGGGGTTTTCTTTTCCCCACATTCTTGCCAACAATTCTTATTACTTGTCTTTTTGATACCAGCCATTCTGACAGATGTAATATCTCACTGTGGATTTGATTTGCCTGTCCTTAATGATTATTGAAGTTGGACATCTTTTTATGTGCCTTTTGGCCATCTTTGGAAAAATATCTATTCAGATTCTCTGCCCAGGTTTTAATGATTTTGTTTGTTTGCTATTGAGTTGCATTTCTTCTTTGTGTATCTTGGATATTAATTCCTTATCAGAGATATGATTTTCAAATATTTTCTCCCATTCATTTGGTTTCTTTTGGAATGATGTAAAATCTCAAATGATGTTTCATGTCTATATCCATCAGTCTATAGCAAATGAAAAGTTAGGTGGCCTTAACCCATCTGAAACATTTGTACATGAACCTGTTGGAAACTGTGGTCTTTATCTTGCTTTATCTGAGTAATTTGAATAGGTACATATTCTTATTGCAAATTACTTAATAGTATCAAATACACTGATTATAAATATTAAACGTGTTTTATGTTATTATTATTTTATTAGGAACTTTGAAAACAATATATTATTATGCCTCAAAACAAGGATAAAGCACAGAAAATGGTAAAAAGTAAAGCATTTTATTTTTTTGTTGTTATATGAGTCCTAGGTTTTCTCATTTTTAAATGCCCTTCAAAAAAAGAAAAAGAAAGAAAGAAAGAAAACACTGATTGTCATGGACTTGTCATGTATACATGCTTTGTATTGACCAGTAAGTGGAGGAATATATCTCATATTTATATTTAAACTCATATGTGAAACACAAAGTTAACATGTATTAATTCAATAGTTTATCCATTCATTTATTGCCACTACAAATAATACTTCAAAGAAAAGGATTTCAGGCAAGCTTGAGGCTATATTTTTATGTTATGCTAATAATATATTTTATGAGATATAATAATGTATAACATTATATCAGTTTCAGTATATAACAAAAAGATTAAATAAATGTATATATTGCAAAATGATCACCATAATGAGCCTCGTAAATTTTCAATTCCACACATCGTTACAAATTTTTTCTTTCTTGTTATTGATAAATTTTAAGGTCTAACTTTCATATTTATCAATAATTACTCTGAATGTAAATGGACTGAATGCTCCAATGAAAAGAGATAGAGTATTATAATAGATAAAAAACAAGACTCATTTATATGCTGCTAGAAGAGACTCATTTTAGACCTAGAGACACCTGCAGATTGAAAGTGAGAGTATGGGGCATCTGGGTGGCTCAGTCATTAAGCATCTGCCTTTGCCTCAGGTCATGATCCCAGGGTCGTGCTCAGCGGGAAGACTGCTTCTCCCTCTCCCACTCCCCCTGCTTGTGTTCCCTCTCTAGCTGTCTCTCTCTCTGTCAAATAAATAAATAAAATCTTAAAAAAAAAAGAAAGTCAGAGTATGGAGAGTAATTTATCATGCAAATAGACATCAAAAGAAAGCCAGAGTAACAATATTTATATAAGACAACTAGATTTTAAACCAAAAACTGTGACAAGAGACAAAGGTCACTATATTATAATAAAGGGGGCTATCCAACAAGAGGATCTAACAATTGTAAATATTTATGCCGCCAAGTTGAGAACAGCCAAATATATATAAAACAATTTATAACAAACATAAACCCATTGATAACAATACAATAATAATAGGGAATTTTAAAACCCCACTCACAGCAATGGACAGATCATCTAAGCAGAAAATCAGCAAGGAAACAATGGCTTTGAATGGACACACTGGATCAGATGGACTTAATAGATACATTCAGAACATTTCATCCTAAAGCAGCAGAATATACATTCTTTTTGAATGCACCTGAGACATTCCCCAGAATAGATCACATACTAGGTCACAAATTAGGCCTCAGCCACTACAAAAAGATTGAGATCATACTATGCATATTTTCAGACCACAACGCTATGAAACTTGAAGTCAACCACAAGAAAAAATTTTGGAAAGACTACAAGTACATGGAAGTTAAAGAACACCCTACTAAAGAATGAATGGGTCAACCAGGAAGTTAAAGAAGAAATAAAAAACACATGGAAATAAATGAAAATGAAAACAAGATGGTCCAAAACCACTGTGATGCAGTAAAAGTGGTCATAAGAGGGAAGTATATAGCAAAGCAGGCCTACCGCAAACAGCAAGAAAAATCTCAAATACACAACCTAAGTTTATAACTAAAGGAGCTAGAAAAAGAAAAGCAAATGAAACCTAAAGCCCACAGAAGAAGGGAAATAATAAAGATCAGAGCAGAAATAAATGATGTAGAAACAACAAAAAAAAGTACAACAGATCATTGAAACCAGGGACTGGTTTGTTGAAAGAATTAACAGAATCGGGTTGCCTGGGTGGCTCAGATGGTTAAGCATCTGCCTTTGGATCAGGTCATGATCTTCAGGTCCTGGGATCGAGCCCCGCGTCCAGCTCTCAGTTCGGCGGGGAGCCTGCTTCTCCCTCTCTTTCTTCCTCTCCCCCTGCTTGTGCTCTCTCTGTCTCTATCTCAAATGAATAAATAAAATCTTTAAGGAAAAATCGATAAACCCCTACCAGACTTATCAAAAAAAAAAAGAGAAAGGACCCAAATAAGTAAAATCATGAATGAGAGAGGAGAGATCACAACCAACACCACAGTAATGCAAATAATTATAAGAGAATATTATGAAAAATTATATGCCACTAAATTAAGCTATCTGGAAGAAACAGATAAGTTCTTAGAAACATATAAACCACCAAAACTGAAACAGAAAGAAATAGAAAATTTGAACAGACACATGACCAACAAAGAAATTGATCAGTAATAAAAAATATCCCAACAAATAAGAGTCAGGGCCAGATAGATTCCCAGGGGAATTTACCAAACACTGAAAGAAAAATGAATACCTATTCTTCTGAAACTGTTCCACAAAATAGAAATGGAAGGAAAACTTCCAAACTCATGCTATAAAGCCAGTATGACCTTGATTCCAAGACAAGACAAAGACTTCACTAAAAAAAAAAAAAAAAAAAATACAGGCCAGTATCTCTAATTAACATGGAAGCACAAATTCTCAACAAAATACTAGCAAATCAAATCTAAAAAGTATGTTAAAAGAATCATTAAACATGATCAAATGGAATTTATTCCTGGCCTGCAAGGGTGGTTCAATATCCTCAAATCAATCAGTGTGATACACCACATTAATTTTTAAAAAAGGATAAGAACCATACGATCCTTCTACAGATGCAGAAAAAGCATTCTGTACTTTTACAGAATCTATTCTTGATAAAAATCCACAACAAAGTAAGAACAGAGGGAACATATTTTAACATCATGAAGTCCATATATAAAGGACCCACAGCTAATATAATCCTTAATTGGAGAAAAACTTTCCCCCTAAGGTCAGAAACCAGACAAGGATGTCTAGGCTGACAACTTTTATTCAACATACTACTGGAAGTCCTAGCCTCAGCAATCAGACAACAAAAAGAAATAAAAGGCATTCAAACTGGTAAGGAAAAAGTAAAATTTTCACTATTTGCAAATGATATACTATATATAAAAAACCCCAAAGACTGAACCAAAAAAAATGCTAGAACTGATGAAAGAATTCAGTAAATTTGCAGGCTACAAAACCAATGTACAGAAATCTGTTGCATTTCTATACACCAATAATGAAGCAGCAGAAAGAGAAATTAAGAAAATAATCCAATTTACATTTGCACCAAAAACAATAAGATACCTAGGAATAATCTAACCAATGAGGTGAAGGACCTGTAACTCTGAACAGTATAAAACACTGGTGAAAAAAGTTAAAGATAACACAAAGAAATGGAAAAACATTCCACGCTCATGGATTGGAAGAACAAATATTGTTAAAATGTCCATATCCCCAAAGCAATGTACACCTTTAATGCAACCCCTATCAAAATACCAACAGCATTTTTCACAGAGCTAGAACAGTTCTAAAATTTGTATGGAACCACAAAAGACCCCGAATAGCCAAAGCAATCTTAAAAAAAAGAAAAGAAAAGCAGGAAGCATCACAAGTCTAGACTTCAATTTATATTACAGAGCTGTAGTAATCAAAACAGTATGGTACTGACACAAAAACAGACACATAGATCAATGGGACAGAATAGAAAACCCAGAAATGGACCCACAACTAAATGGTCAACTAATCTTCAACAAAGCAGGAAAGAATATCGAATGGGAAGGAGACAGTCTCTTCAACAAGTGGTGTTAGGAAAACTGGACAGCAACATGAAAAATAATGAAACTGGACCACTTTCTTACAACAAACACAAAAATAAATTCAAAATGGATGAAAGACCTCAATGTGAGAAAGGAAACCATCAAAATCCTAGAGGAGAACATAGGCAGTAACCTCTTTGACATCAGCCATAGTAACTTCTTCTACGATACATCTCTGGAGGCAAGGGAAACAAAAGCAAAAATAAATTATTGGGACTTCATCAAAATGAAAATCTTCTGCACAGGTAAGGAAACAATCAACAAAACTAAAAGGCAACCTACAGAATTGGGGAAGATATCGGCAAATAACATATCTGATAAAGGGTTAGTATCCAAAATCTATGAAGAATTTATCAAACTCAACACCCAAAAAACAAATGATCCAGCTAAGAAACGAACAGAAGTCATGAATAGACATTTTTCCAAAGAAGACATACAGATGGCTAACAGACAAAAAGAAAGGTGCTCAACATCACTCATCTTCAGGGAAATACAAATCAAAACTACAATAAGCTATCAGCTCACCCCTGTCAGAATGGCGAAAATCAACAACACAAGAAACAACAGGTGTTGTCAAAGATGTGGAGGAAGTGGAACCCTCTTGCATTGTTGGTGGGAATGCAAACTGGTGCAGTCACTCTGGAAAACACTATGGAGGTTCCTTAAGAAGTTAAAAACAGAACTACTCTAAGATCCAACAATTACACTACTACTAGATTTTTACCCAAAGGATACAAAAATACTGATTCGAAGGGCTACATGCATGTTGATGTTGATAGTAGCAGCATTATCAACAATAGCCAAATTATGGAAACACCTCAAATGGCCATCAACTGAAGAATGGATAAAGAAGATGTGTTTTACACACACACACACACACACACACACACACACACACACACACACAGGAATACTACTCAGCCATAAGGAAAAATGAAATCTTGCCATTTGCAAAGACAAGGGTAGAGCTAGAGAGTATTATGCTAAGTGAAATAAGTCAGTCAGAGACTGACTGGACCTGGGCCAAATCACCAAAAGTCTAAGAAGTCAGTAAGCACATGCAAATCCCATGTGAAGAGACTGATGAAAGTGACCTTTTGCCTAGTAAACCCTTTGCCTGACCAATCATTGAAGTACAAATCTAGCCCTGTTTGTCAGCACCAATGAGCTCTTCTTTAAAGCAACTAACCTAATCTTTCTTTTCTCCCCCCGTAAAAACCCTGAGTCCACTTCCTGCAATCAGGACACTAATTTGGGTTTCTACCTGCATCTCTGTATCACAAATGGCAATCCTTTGACCCCATATAAACACTGCCTCTTGAATTGGTTTCATGTTTTCAGGTTATAAAGCTAACTATTCATTCTATTTATAAAGCTATACAATAGAATATTAGTCAGCTATAAAAAAGGATGAAGTACTGATATGCTACAATCTGGATGGATCTTGAAAACATTATGTTAGGTGAAAGAAGGTAGTACAAAAACTATTGTACGATTCCACATATATGAAATATCCAGAATGGTTAAAGCCCTATGGCTTTAATCCGACAGAAAGTGGATTAGTGATTTCCAGAAGCTGAGGATAAAGGAGCAATGGGCAATGACTGCGAAAGGGTACAGGTTTCTTTTGGGCGTAATTAAAATATTCTGGAATTAGATAGTGGTGATGATTGTACAACAATATACTAAAATGCACCAAATTGTAATTTAAGAGAATAAATTTCATGGTATGTGAATTAATCTTAATAAAAAATAAAGTTTATAGTCTTTAACTCTTTTTGTGTCTCCTGATTAATAATGACATGCCCAGAACTATCTACTATATTCTAGCAATATGCTAGGTATAAGAGTCGTAAAAATGCAGTACCTAAAGTCAAGAAGCTGTCTTCTTAATGCAGAAAATAGAAATGCTACAAAAACCTGTAACACCATGAAGTAGGCTAGAAGATGCAGTATATGAGACGACTTTTAATGGAGCTGGACTTTGGATTATTCAAAAACCAGTTTAGTGACTTTCTGAATGTATTCTCATGCAAAGTAACCTTTGTAAACTTCTATTTTCCCCCAGGGAAACCAAATGACAGCACCTATCTCATTTTATGCTTTGAGTACTAAATGAGAGTTTGAATGGAAACATCTGGTATAATGCCTGGTTTATAGTCTAAACACTAAATAAATGGTAGCCATTATCATTATGCTAGACATGTGTTCAAATTGTTATGGGAGGTTAAAGAAGGAAATACATAATCCTTTCAATAGTCCAGGCAAGCTTTCAAGTGTGAGGTTGAATTTGAAGGATTAGTAATATTTAATAAGCAAAATAATTGAGAAATGACATTCATAACACAGTAAACAACAGATCCTATGAACGAGCAGCTCTTGGCCATGGTTACCATTCACTGGTTCTCAGACAAATGCCATTCTGTGATGAACATTTAACTTTCCTCAAAAAAATTAGAAAATTTAAAAAAAAGAGATCGAATTGAATTTAAAAAGCTGCTACATGGTGATTTGTTATTTTATTATCTCTACTATTGGGTATGTTTGAAATGTTCAAAAGTAAACTAATTTTAAGACCAAAAAAAAGCTGCTTTTATGTACTTTATAGAACTGACTTTTATTTTTATATCAATCATATACCAATCATATACCAATTATATACCAATCATATACCTACCAATTTTGGTAGGTTTTCCAAATATTCACTATTCTATTAAATAAGAGAAGTAGCACATGGAATCATTGTTTTGAATTCTGACAGATAAATGGCC
Source organism: Zalophus californianus (assembly GCF_009762305.2). Classification (NCBI taxonomy): domain Eukaryota; kingdom Metazoa; phylum Chordata; class Mammalia; order Carnivora; family Otariidae; genus Zalophus; species Zalophus californianus. The sequence continues at coordinate 135,472,641 of NC_045598.1, read as the reverse complement.
AGTTTTCTTTTGATTGCCATAATTTATTTACTACTTTGTTGGTTTCACATTTTACTACTTAATGCAATTTGAGAATCCTGTAACCACTGTTCAGAGTGGGATTACCTGAGTTCAGAAAAGTAGGCCGGAGTTAAACTGTGAAGATTCTTACACACCATATTAAGATTAGATTTCATTTTGGCAGTGACGGGAAGAAAACATGGAAGAATGCTAACAGGGTTGTGGCATAATCAAATAATAGTAGCCATTAATAAACATTATTATGTCAGTAATTTAAAAAACAAACTTCCTCAATAATTTAAAATTTCAAATTACACAGCTCAGAGGCAGGATATACAACATACAAAAGTTAGAGGGCTTTAATTAGAGTGTATATGTATGTATGTGTGCATGTGTGCTCCTTCAGAAATAAAAACAAAATAAAACAAAACCATATTTAAACTAAAATATCTGTGAGTGTCTCTGGTACACAAAACTTAGTTGTCATGAAAAAAGAACAGAATATAACTTCTACAAAATGAAATAAAAATTGTTATACTTTTATATAACTCACTTTATTCTTTTTCCAAAGGAAAGCTTATTTTATGAAATAATACAAAATGTCTTAAAATATTAAATATTAAAATAATCCAAATTATTTATTATAGTTTTTCCTTGAATTGAATAATTCTATATATTTGCACATTAAATGCTTTAAGTGGTACAAAAGATATTTCTCTCTTTTAACTGACCATAAAGTGGTTGTTTTTGCATAATTCACCAATTGCAGATTCAAAATTATTAGATACATGTCCTTGGTGCTAGGAGAAAAAAATAAAAGATAAAATGAAATTGTAATTATTATGCATAGCCTTTATATTATTTTTGTCTGAGTTCAGTGGAAGATAACACTGAATTTAAAATAAGCTATTATATAGATTTCAATAGTAAGAGCCTTGCCAATGCTGGGCTTCACTCACAGTCTACATAATATGAGAAAATATTTGTATAGTTTCTCTATGTAAATTCTGAAACAATTTATAGGTGTTAGTAATGCCACAGAACATCATTCATTCACATCCATTTATTTCAATACATATAACTGAGTTAATTTGGATATCTTAAGTCCCTACTATAACCCATTAGATGAAATCACTTGTAGAGACGATTTTAGTCTTATAATGCATAGCACTATAATGATATGCATAATGTCATTATGATATTATGATAATGAAGTGGTCAAAGAATGAAAAATCTCTTCTAAGAGGTTTGATTCTTCTACATCAAATTATGGAAGAGATGGGGTTAGAGATATTTAGCTCATCCTGGCTATAAAGTGGTGAAGTTTGAAATATACTTATAAAAGACCATATGTCTAATTTTGATATATTTTATTTTTTAATTTTAAAATTTTTGTCATGACAATATGCCTTTGAAGTATGAGCATTTATTTCCTAAGTACCTATCATTGTTGAGAAATGAGAGGTAGTATATTGGAAAGGAGATTGTGTCAGAATTAAATTAGAGAAATAAAAACTACTCGTGATGCTGTAGAATAAGAGACTTACTATAGGGCTTTGACTTTATGCACTTGTGATAGCTGATATCATAGTCTTGGTCTAATGTTTCCATCTCCATCTACTACTGAACCTCAAGACACAGGACAGGTAGTACGGTTTGAAAGATGGACAAGTAGAGAAGAGCAATGACAAGTGAAACCTGTGTTTGTATCACATGGGAACCCACATTGGCCTCTTCTCATTTCCAAGCCTTTAATCCCACTGCCATGGATGACTTGTAGACAGAGCTGTCATTCTACCAAGGAACAAAACTTGTTCCCGGCTCAGAGCTGAGATATTGACAGCAGGGGCTGAAGGTCTGGGCTGGGCTGCCCATGCCAACAATGTAAGAAAAAGTGCAGAAACTGATGAGCTATGAAGAAATGGTTATCAGCCATCCTAGAGCCAACATAGCTATTGCTTTATTTTCCAAGTCTCACACTGATATCTCTTGTAGGCAAATACAAGCAAAAACATAAAAGGAAATATTTCTGGAAAATGTAGTTCAGCTTGCCCAAGTCAACAGCTTATAAAGCTAACACAGTCAACTAGGCACCCAAACACCCTTCTTTTAACCATTCTTAATTTCCAAATAAAAATGATAATAATGTTATGCTTCAACCTAATATTATATACCTGTCCTGAATATAACCAAAGCATGCTAACTTTCTCCTCTGATAGATACAATGTCTTTGTGTCCATTTTTTAATTAATGTCCATTCTTCTGGCTGAGTGACAGTCCCTCTTTGAGATCCTATAACTAAAAAATTGAACTATTAAATCCCGTAGTGTTTACAAATATGATGTTAGATAGTAGGAGAATAGTGATGAAAAGAGAAAAATAATTGGTTACTAAATTTGTAAATATAATTCTAAAAGTTCGGAAGAAATACACATAATGTATAGTTTTCATTTCTGCAAGTAGCAACATGACTGTAGCTGATACGTACCTAACTTCTTTCTCTATCCATTCTTTCTCCTTTGTCTTCAGTTATTCAAAGTTCCTTGCATACTGAGGTGATTCAAACTAATAGTCTGAATTGAATTGTTGACTTGGTTCAGCCCTACTTGCACTGTGTTGTTATAGTTCTCTATTGACTTGATCCACAATATATGGAAGTACTAAGAAGCATCCTAGGAAAACTTCTGAGTTCCAGGTATAATCCTCTTTTTATTCTCATTGTGCAGTAGTAACCCAAGTCCCTCCTAGAATTGAAGATTAATCACATCAACCAGTACAAACTCACTACTTTGCTTTATAATTTATTGGCATACAGAACCCCAAAGAGCCAAATAGCAGTCTCCACTTTCAGTTTAAAGTAACCCAATCATTATGTGTCCCTTGGAGGAAGCATTCTATCTTTAGAAACTAAGATCCCTAGATCAGCAAAATTTAAACTTGTGGGGATAGGAAACAAAATTTTGTAAGTGGATCAGTGGAGAAAAGCTATTCACATTAACACACCTTGATTAGTAAACCCATGAATACTAGCTTAGGAAAAAGCAAGTATATACACTGTGTACTATAAACCGGAGGATATTGCCCCATCCCAGTATAAGGCACTGGAATACTTGATTTCTTTATCTAAATTATGGGAGACGTAGTTTTATTCTTGCTTTGATTAAAGAGTGGTATAATTTGAAATGTACACTTTACTCCAGATATGCTTGCCAAGTTGTGCTATTGCGTTTCAATTTCATTTTTAAATTGCTAGCACTTTTTCACTGAAGCATAATATTCATTTCCTAAATAATGCTGATTATTGAGCAATGAGAGGTAATATACTGGAATGGAAACAGCATGGGTTGTAGAAATACATAACCTGGGTTTACATCTTGGCCTTGTCATGTACTAGGAATAATCTTCAGGGAGTTAATGTCTATGACTCTTAGCTTTCTAATTTATAAATGGGTATAATAATAACACCTCACAGTGTTTTGTGAGAATTAGATAAAATATATATAAATTATATTAATTATAGGCCTATAATAAACATTAGTATTCTAATTGCATTTTAAATGGTGAAATGCATACTCTCCTATAAATGAAGCAGGATAAAATATTATAAGGTAATGGAAAAATCACAAATCAAATAATTTTATTCAAAATGCATTCTAGGAATTGGATTTGCTGTTTGTTCTATGAACAAATACTGAAACAATGTATTTATTTTTACATATCTCAATTGATCATCAGAAGAATGTAGTAGCATTTACTTAAATAAGTATTTAAATAAGTATTATGAAAGATTAAACTCTTATTAAATATATATACATTATATACATATTATGTATTCATTGTATACATTTTATATTATATGAACTTACTTAATTTCTCTATCATATTTATATTTGCGAATCTGACAGAAATTTGTATATCCCACGTTGTGTTTGGTAGTTCATTTTCCATCAGCTTAGTCTGAATCTACACTGTGTAATCAAATCCCTAAGCAACCTTTCAACTAAAATCAATGAATTTATAGAAGATCAAATGGTGAACTAGAGAAAATATGTTATATATCCTATCTTTGACTAAAATGGCTGCCTATATGTACCTAAAACATAATGTTTTTTTCAGTAGGGTGAAGTCAACATACCATCATTTGGTCAAGATTGACAATGAGTGCTTTCAATCTTTTATTATTTTTTCTTTTAATTTTGAAGTATCTTAAATCCCTCACAAAAACATAGCCAAAGATATCTTTCATTTAGTATACATGTTCTCTAATCTTATTTAGATTCCAATATCTGGTTAAAACATGCCATTATGAGTTCCTAAAATAAATTTTCCTCTTTATACTAAGCGTTCAAATGACTTCTCTCTTTATTCTAAGTGATCATATCATGAGAAGACACCACTTTGCTCTGTTCTAGGTTAATATTTATAAGGATAAGGCCTGAAATCATCAACCCTTTCAATAGTTCTTTAGAAACATAAAGTAAAAAACAATAATTGTATAGAAACATTCTGAGCTGTTAGTTGTAAATTGATGGAAGATAAAAGAAGTTATGATGGCAATTATGTAAATGAATATAGAAAATTAGCTTGCCACTGTACTTGTTTCAGGAATAATTTTAAAAGCAGGAGGCAAACAAAGGAATTAGGAGCTAGTTCAAAAACACAACACTGTCATTGACATAAATGGCTTCCATTCATTTGATCATCACAGAGACAACACTAAACTTTATTTTTTTAAATTGTTACTGATTTATGTGTTTGTCTTCTGTACTGTACACTTATTGAGTTAAAATTTCAGCTTCTCAAGAATTGCTGTGTTGAAACACAAAACATTTGAAAAGGTTAAGCCTTTCATATATAATGAGAAAGTAACCTACCTACTTAAGCATAACTAAATAAATGGTTAAAAAAAAGATTTCTACCAATGAAACAAAAACCTAATAATAAAGAGTCTGCTTTCCTATTAAATTTTACTATATGCTATATTTTTTCCAATGTATTATTTTCCATTTTGAAGAAACCAATTCTAATTTACATAATATAAGGCATTCAGATCTCAAGAATTCTGAAAATAAACTACAAATGACATGCACAAGAAATATAAGTGCTGTATAGCTGGGTGTGATGTGCAAAAGAATATATGCATGCAAATATGAAATCTTTTCATAAGTCTATGAAAAGTACATATAACTCTTCCCCCATCCCTCTATCAATAGCTTCCCCATCAACAACAAAATTTTTTTTAAATCTACTTCTAACATTACAATGCATTACAGATTTGGGATTCTATGAGGAATATAAAAACAATTCTTGTTCCTTCAAGAGTCTTACAATCTAGAAAAAGTTAAGAAAAATTAACAGAGTAGGGTAGTTAAATTAATACTCTGATATTAGAAAACAAGAGCAATTATCAATGGAAGACCTAAGGGATGGAACTAGAGAAGGTGGTTTGTAAAAGATAATGCTAATATCTCTTTGATAAATATTAGTTATGTGCAAAGCAATCTCCAAATACTTTATAAACATGTTCTCAGTTAATCTCACAGCAGTATATGGAGTAAATAGTATTGTTTTCCTAACTAAATCGATGGAGAAAAGGGGGCATAAATCAAATTGCTCAAAGCTACACCACTATTAAAGGGCCACAACCTGGATTTTTCCCACTTTGAAATTTAATCTGAATAAAGGGTAGGAGGAGGAAGACTCTGAAGCTAGGAAGGAAAAAAAAAAAGACAATTGTTAGGAAGTATAAATGCACATATACAAAGCCCTAACACAGGAAACATTATGGAGCACATATCTAATATGATTATTTCTAATATCATATTCTAATTATGAAAGAATAAAGATGATTTAGTTTACTCTAGAGTTTGTGTATAAAAAAGGATAAAATTTTGTCACTACTTTTTAGAAACTGAGATGTTCTGCAACAATATTAATTTATATTTTTAATTACCTATAATTATTGTAGATCCTGAGCCACTAAATATTTTGTTGGGCACTGTGACAAATATTTTACATCCTTCAGGTCCTGAGTACAGTTTGTGGACACAGCACCACAGCCCTTGCAAGAAAATCAGAAAAATCTCCAAAATTTTTATAATCTTGATTTTTTAGTTTTACCTATAGCTACAGATCTACTCTTGAATAACCTATATTTAAACTTGATATTTAGTATTTTGGGTAAGATTCTATTTAATTTCAAATAAAAAAATTATTTACCTACTCTTTTTTCTTAAGATTTAGATTCTCTGGGGGAAGAGAGAGTCTTTTGAAGCTAACCAGTTTCTATCTTTGCATATAAATCAGAAAATTCTTTAGATGCATTTAAAATTCCCTGTAAACTAACATTTGGAATTAATAAACAGTTATTGAATGTTTATACATAACATTTTAATGTAACATTACGTAGCAAGCTAGGTATTCATTTCAATTTTGAAATATATAACATTATATCATAATCTTTTTATATGAACAGAATCCTGAGAAGAAAAAAACAAACAAAAAAAAGAATTTAAGGATTCATAGAAAGAAAAAAAGAAAAAAAATTTTTGGTCATGTGATTATCTTAAGTGAAAAAACAGAATGTGTGATTAAAAAATACAGAAAACACGACCACGCCTCCAGCCCGCAGCCGTGTCTCTCCGTGTCGCCTGCTTTGGACCTCCGTCCTCGACTCGACTCGACTCAACTCGAAATGGACCCCAACTGCTCCTGCTCCACCGGTGGCTCCTGCACGTGTGCCGGCTCCTGCAAATGCAAGGAGTGCAAATGCACCTCCTGCAAGAAGAGCTGCTACTCCTGCTGTCCCGCGGGCTGTGCCAAGTGTGCCCAGGGCTGCATCTGCAAAGGCGCATCGGACAAGTGCAGTTGCTGTGCCTGATGTGGGGGAGCCTGTGCCCGAAGTAAATGCAGCCATGTGTACACACCTGCAGTTTTAAAACATTTTTCATACTACCCTGACCCATTTGCTACATTTCCTGTTTCTATGAAGTACCTGAGTTATAATAAAAATTGTTGAGTTTAAAAAAAAATACAGAAAACACTAGGAATTAGATGAAATAAAATTTACATGGAACTTACAAATCTGACAATAATAAGAAAAGTAATAAAGATTTATATATAAGTGCAAGGCTTGGCTCTGGTATACTAGGAAACTAGCTCTCTGGAAAAAAAAAAAAAAAACTGGTTTGAAACATTTGCCAATTCCCATGAGTAAATACCCCTACCATGGTCACTGAACATGGAATTTGGAAAGAAGTGTTAAACAACCCAGTCTCTACAGTGGGAGCCATCTTCAAGCACACGTCTGCTTTTGCTGTTCTGTCATCTACCATGAGAAGTTCCTTACAAGCACAGATTGAATTTCCTATCTTTTGTATGTATGTCGTATATGTAATTTCCTAGACAATGACCATAACATAGAAACAGAAAAGCTTGAGCTGCCAAGGCATTGTTTACTTAACTAGTACTGTAGCATCCACATTTCAGTTCCATCCAGAACCATATTCAGCTCTGATACAAAGTTACTCCTCTTCCCAAAGACAATGAAACAAAACCCCTTTCCTTACTGGGCGAGTACAATACAAATGGTCTGATGATATGGAGCAAAGAACACAGCCTAGGGAGTAAACTAGCCTTACCAGAGTCTTACAATCTAGAACAACTTAAGAAAAATTAACAGAGTAGGGTACCCTTAGGGATATTAAAAGCTGAGAAGACAATGTTTTCCTGCAATCATTAGGAATGAGGGATGCTTCTTTAGCTGTAGAAATGATTAAATCTCCTACTTAAAATCTGTTTTTTAAGCAAGTATATGAGTAGAAAATGAATAATAAGATTTCTGATACCAGAAAGCAACATTGCAATGTAGCACAGTATGATTCAGGAACAGTTTAAGATACACAGTAGAGTTTAGAACAGGAATAAGACCAGAAGAAGAGGAATGCAAACCACAGAACATAGTCTTTGAGTTTTTCCCTAATGAAAAAGCTATATGAAAACTTTACAGAATGTCATTTATTATCTCTTTTATAATAAATTATGGTTGTTAACTGTAAAGTCTACACCACTGTTATCTCATGATGTGCCTTTTTCGGGAAATAATATAGTATTTTAAAATCTGGGAAAAATTATGTCCAATCTAACTCCTTCAATCAACATTCTTGAATCAGAGTGGACAAAATCAGATTCAGCAGCATTTCTTTACAGACTTTTGATGAAATAGGGCTTATCTTTCACTGGATGAACTGAATGTATCCATGCCTACATGTGAGACATTAGCTTTCAAAATTTGATGTTTATTAATTTTGGCCAGGAAAATGCTTTATATCTGGGGATAGCAACAGTTAACAATAAGCTGGGTAATCAGGGACGAGAACAGTTTCCTACAGAAGAGATAAGGCATTCAAAAGAGAGAAAAAAGATGTATGCATATGAAAGTGTTATGATTCATTTGTTATAATTCCTACTAAGGTATAACAGAAAGCAGCAGAAAATAAACTGAAAGATAAATAAAGGTCATGTGGGCTTTTGTTTCTTAAGGTTTGCAGTTTATCTGGCAGATCAATTGTTTTAAAACTTTTGCATAGAACAGGAGAGCATTTTTGTAGTAGATGGTATTATTTATTCACTATCTTTCATGCCCTCTATACCCCTGTCATAATTTCACTATGGGTTAAGTATGCTTTTTTATTATGTGACATTGAAGGCCAATGTCATTTGAGCACATAAGATCTGAGAAGACTCTGAAATGTGCTTGTATTGAAAAAGGGAGGAGTCAGGGACACCTGGGTGGCTCAGTCAGTTAAGTGTCTGCCTTCGGCTCAGGTTATGACCCCAAGGTCCTGGAATCAAGTCCCGCATCAGGATCCTTGCTCAGCGGGGAGCCTGCTTCTCCCTCTGCCTGCCATTCCCCCTGCTTTGTGCTCTCTCTCTCTCTCTGTCTCTGATAAATAAATAAAATATTAAAAAAAAAAGAAAAAGAAAGAGGAAGGAGTTAAGATAGTGGAATAGTAGGGGGACCCAGAGCTTGCCTAGTCCCTCGAACACAGCTAGAACAGCATCAAATCATTTTGAACAACTGGGAAATCTAGGAAATCAATCTGAGGTTTAAGAAAACAATCTACACAATTGGAGGGAGAAAACATGGCAGATTCGAGGGTCAGAGACATGAACTGGGGGAGAGAAAAGCCACAGTACCGGGGAGGGGAGGGAGCCCTTTCCACAGAGTGAGGTTAGGGAGAGAACAGCACGTGGCATTTGCACAGTACACCTCAGTGAGGAGATCCCCTAGGTTGCACTGGGAGAGATCACTCCCCTTCCTAGACTACATTTGGAAGAGGGTATTTTGCCTCTCCAGGACAAAGGACCCACCAGGAGCCACTGAGTAGCCATTCAGCAGCAGGGAACAGAGGCATGGGCAGAAGGCAGATAACCTGGTCATACCCTTTCACTGTGCATCACAATAGACTCTAGCCATGAGTGCCATGTGACTGCTTTTCTGGGATACAACAGTACCTGGCACACTGCAAGTCTCTCCTCTAGGGGAGGGTAGCAGGTCCACACCTTTCTGGGCCCTTTAAGATTTGGAGTTTTGAATCCAGCCTCTTGCCAGAGATGAAACACAGGAGAACTGTGGTACCAGCTGGCCCAACAGCCTGAGCCCAGACAGGTTAAGGGCGGTGATCTGACGAAAGCCTAGGACACAGGAGAGGAGGTTATTCAGTTTTCTGTGAAGGCCTCCTGAACAGTGGTGGCTGGGAGTTTCCTTCCCCAGGGACAAGAAGGTGGAGTGATGCCATCTTCCACACCACCATACCCCCCACCCCACCCACCAGCATAGTTGGAATTCAGAGAGAAACAAAGTGCCTCCAATGGAGGCTGGAGTCACTTATACCAAACTGCACCCCCTGGTCCAGGCAGGGACAACTTTGCAAGGGCAGGTCTGACAGTGGGCCCCTGACTCAGAAGACCAACACAGGCCCCCTGCATGTACCAGGGTCTGCTGATCATAGAGTGTTCCAAAGTGTCAGCTTTAGTTCTGGTGGAAATAGGACCAGACTTTCTTTTTTTTTAACTTAATTAAATTAAATTAATTAATTTATTTGTTTGTTTATTTACTTATTTAGAGTTTTTTGTTTTCTGGTTGGTTGGTGTCCTTTTTTTGTTTTTTGGATCAGGCTTCTTCTTTTTTTTTTTCTTTCTTTTTCTTTTCTTTTTTCCTTCTTTTTTTCATGTTCTTTAGAATCAGTCTTATAGTTTTCCATTTGTTTGTTTGTCTATTTGTTTGCTTTTTTGTTCCTTTTCCTTTTATCTTTTCTTGGATCAGGACTTTTTTTTTTAAATCAGACTTATCTGAACAAACAAATCAAAGCACACCTAGTTAACGGTCCAAACACTCCCCATTGCAAGCAAGGAGGAACTGTGTAGAAGACAGACCTGTGGGGAAGAGCAGCCAAAACACAACAGCACAGTGCACACAGCACACACCAGAAACACTTCCTGAAGCACCAGGCCCTGGACAGTGTATGACCCCTTCATAATATAGTACTACTTTCAGGAGCAGGAAACATAACAAGCATTCATAATATGCAACAGACAGAAACCTGGACATAGAGACAAGACAGAAAAATTCTCCCCAAAAGAAAGATCAAGAAGAAATCACAGCCAGGGATTTGCTCAAAACAGAGATAAGCAATATATCTGAACAAGAATTTAGAACAATTATAAGAATACTAGCTGAGCTTGAAAGAAGCATAGAAGACACCAGAGAAACCCTGTCTGCAGAGATAAAAGACCTGAAATCTATCTAGGCAAAAAAAAGAAAAAAAAGAAAAGAAAGAAAGGAAAAAAAATGTTATAACTGGGATGCAAAACTGACTGGATGTAATCACAATGAGGATGGAAGAAGCAGAGGATTGAATAGGGGATATAGAATATAAAACTATGGAAAATAATGAAGTCAAAAAGAAGAGAGAAAGAAAACTATTAGATGGTGAAGGTAGACTTAGGGAACTCAGCAATTCCATAAAGTAAAATAATACCTGTATCATAGGAGTCCTAGAAGAAGAAGAGCAGGAAAAGGGGGCAGAAGGTTTATTTGAACAAATTATAGCTGAGAACTTCCTTAAGCTAGGAAGGAAACATGCATTCAAGTCCAAGAGGTACAGAGAACTCGCCTCAAAATCAACAAAAACAGGTCAACACCAAGACATATCATAGTGAAACTTGTAAAATTCAGAGATAAAGAGAGAATTTTAAAGCACCTAGCGACAAAAGGTCCTTAACCTACTAGGGCAGACACATAAGATTAGCAGCAGACTGTCCACAGAAACTTGACAGGCCAGAAGACAGTGGCATAATATATTCAATATGCTAAATGGGGAAAATATGCTGCCAAGAATACTTTATCCATCAAGGCCATCATTCAGAATAGAAGGAGAGAAAAGTGTTTCAAAGAGAAGCAAAAATTAAAGGAGTTCATGAACACTAAACCAGCTCTGCAAGAAATACTAAAGAGAACCCTTTAGGAGGAAAGAGAGACAAAAGAACAAACACTAGAAAGGAACAGAGACAATCTACAGGAACAGTGACTTTACAAGTAAATCATATCTATCAATAATTACTCTAAATGTAAATGGACTCAATGCTCTAATCAAAGGGCATACAGTATCAGAATAGATAAAAAAAATCAAGACCAACTGAAATACTGCTTACAAGAGACTCATTTGAGACCCAAAGACACCTTCCAGACTGAAAGTGATGGGGTAGAGAACCATCTTTTATGCTAATGGACATCAAAAGAAAGCTGGGGTAGCCATACTTATATCAAACAAACTAGAGTTTAAATCAAAGACTGTAAGAAAAAATGAAGGGCACTATATCATAATAAAGGGGTCTATCCAACAAGAAGATATAATAATTGTAAATATTTATGCCTCAAGTTGGGAGCAGCCAAATATATAAATCAAGTAATAAGAAACTTAAAGAAACTCACTGATAATAATACAATAGTAGGGGACTGTAACACCCCACTCACAGCAATGGACAGATCATCTAAGCAGAAGATCAACAAGGAAACTGTCTTTGAATGACACACTGGAACAGATGGACTTAAAACACATATTCGGAACATTTCCTCCTAAAGCAGCAGAATACACATTCTTTTTGAGTGCATATGGAACGTTCTCTAGAATAGGTCACACACTGGGTCACAAATCAAGCCTCAACCAGTACAAAAAGACTGAGAGCATATCATGCTTATTTTCAGACCACAACGCTATGAAACTTGAAGTCAACCACAAGGAAAAATTTGGAAAGACCACAAATACATGGAAGTTGAAGAACAGCCTACTAAAGAATGAATGGGTTAACCAGGAAATTAAAGAAGAAATAAAAAAATACATGGAAGCAAATTAAAATGGAAACTCGACAGTCCAAAACCTTTGGGATGCAACAAAGGTGGTCATAAGAGGGAAGTATATAGAAATAAAGGCCTTCCTCAAGAACCAAGGAAAGTCTCAAATACACAACCTAACTTTACACCCACAGGAGTTGGAAAAAGAACAAAAATAAATCCTAAAACAAGCAGAAGAAGGGAAATATTAAGATCAGAGCAGAAATAAATGATACAGACATTTTAAAAACCAGTAGAACAGATCAATAAAACTAGAAGCTGATGCTTTGAAAGAATTAACAAAAATTGATAAATCCCTAGCCAGATTTATCAAAAAGAAGAGAAAGGACCCAAATAAATAAAATCACAAATGAGAGAGGAGAGATCACAACCAACATGACAAATATACAAACAATTATAAGAGAATATTATGAAAAATATGCCAGAAAATTGGGCTATCTGGAAGAAATGTATAAATTCCTAGAAACATATAAGCTACCAAATCTGAAACGGAAAGAAATAGAAAATTTGAACAGACCTATAATCAGCAAAGAAATTGAATCAGTAATCAAAAATCTCCCAACAAACAAGAATCCAGGGCCGGATGGCTTCCCAGGGGAATTTACCAAACATTGAAAGAAAAATTAATACCTATTCTTCTGAAGTTGTTCCACAAAATAGAAATGGAAGGAAAACTTCCAAACTGATTCTATAAAACCAGACAAAGACCCTCCTACCAAGGAGAATTACAGGCCAGTATCCCTATGAACATGGATGCAAAATTTCTCAATAAGATATTAGCTAATCAAATCCAACAGTACATTAAAAGTATCATTCATCATGATCAAGAGGGATTTATTCCTGGGCTGCAGGGGTTGTTCAATATCCTCAAATCAATCAATGTAATACACCACATTAACAAAAGAAAGGATAAGAATCATGTGATCCTTTCAATAGATGGAGAAAAATCATTGGACAAAATACAGCATCCTTTCTTGATACAAACCTTCAAGAAAGTAGGGATAGAAGGAACATATCTCAACATTATAAAAGCCATATATGAAAGACCCACAGCCAACATCATCCTCAATAGGGAAAAACTGAAAGCTTTTCCCTAAGGTCAGGAACATGACAGGGATGTCTACTTTTACCACCATTGTTCATAGAGTACTGGAATTCCTAGCCTCAGCAATCAAACAACAAAAAGAAGTAAAAGTCATCCAAATTGGCAAGGAAGATGTCAAACTTTTACTATTTGAAGATGACATGATACTCTATGGACAAAACCCCAAAGACTCCACCAAAAAATTGTTAGAATATACATGAATTCAGCAAAGTCACAGGATAGAAAATCAATGTACAGAAATCTGTTGCATTTCTATACACTAATAATGAAGCAGCAGAAAGAGAAATCAAGGAATTGATTCTGTTTACAACCGCACCAAAAACTATAAGATACCTGGCAGTAAACCTGACCAAAGATGTTTCTTTCTTATGAAAGAAATTGAGGAAGACCCAAAGAAATGGAAAAACATTGCATGCTCATGGATTGGAAGAACAAATAGTGTCAAAATGTCTACACTACACAAAGCAATCTACACATTCAATGCAATCCCAATCAAAATAACACCAGCATTTTTCACAGAGCTAAAACAAACAATTCTAAAATTTGTATGGAACCACAAAAGACCCCGAACAGCCAAAGCATCTTAAAAAAAGAAAAGCAAAGCAGGAAGCATCACAAGTCTAGACTTCAATTTATATTACAAAGCTGTAGTAATCAAGGCAGGATGGTAGTGGCACAAAAACAGACACATAGATCAATGGAACAGAATAGAAAACCCAGAAATGGACCCTCAACTCTATGGTCAACTAATCTTCGACAAAGCAGGAAAGAAAATCCAATGGAAAAAAAAAAGACAGTCTCTTCAACAAATGGTGTTGGGTAAACTGGACAGTGACGTGCAGAAGAATGAAACTGGACAACTTTCTTACAGCATACACAAAAATAAATTCAAAATGAAATGTGCTTGTATTGTTTGACCTGTCTCTGTTGCTTCTGCATGCTTCACGAAGGAGGCCACAAACAACCACTCATACCAGAAAGAAAGTCATGTGGAGGAAACCAGAAGTACCTGCAGCAAAACCACCTCAACCAATCCAAAGACCTATTAACAAGAAAAGTAAATGTTTGTCATTGTAAGACGCTAACATTTGGAAGATGTTCACTACACAGCATTTCACAGTGAATGGTGACTTTTTCTTTAAATATAATTTTAGATGTTCCTAATAAATAAAAAAATAGGCAGAATTGTTAAGAGTTGATTGGGCATGAGAGACTCAAAGCACGATTTGATTCAGCTTCTCTTTTGCCTACTCCTGGTGGCTTTAGTTTGAAAAGAAATTCAAGTTAGCTAGGAATATAAAAGGATTTTAGGTAAAGGACTAATCTGATCAGATTTTTACATGTTTGTATGTGCATGTTTTAAGTCTAATCTAGCAACAAGAGGGTAAACAGAAGAAGATGAGACCAATGGGAGAAAGAGGGATGCTTAAGACCTGAACCAAGCAGTGGGAGAAAGATAAAGAAATGGATTTAAGACATTTATCAGGGTAACTGACATGAGAAGATCAGCTCTGAAAGGATCTGAGGAACGGTTCCCCCAACCCCACTCCAGTATTAATGAATACATTTAAAACAACAAAGATCTAACACTTCCAACCTTATATTTTAAGTCATTTGTCAGGCAGGACAATGGGGTGAATAATAGAGCTTCTTGTATGTATCACATAGTGGTAGAGGAACACAGTTGTAACACATGACACATAAGGAAAGATGGATAATGATATGTAGGCAATATTAATAAATTAGACATCATTTGGTTTCCCTCTTGTTCATATTTCAATTTAGACTAAGAATACAGATGATGGTGATAACTATCTTAAAATCATGACTTCTCTAAGTAAGGAATCTATAAAGCTATCAGCCTGACAGATTGAAATGAGAAACTACCACAGAATTTTTAAACATAAAATAATTATAGTTTTAACGGTCAGGGTAGTAGAAAAGAACATGAGTTCTGGCATTAAATAAAATGGGAGCTAAAGAGAAGATAATATACAGTGGTATAGACCTTTTGGTTTACATGGACTCTCAACAACTACCGTTTGAAGCAATCAGGATCCTCACACATGCCAATCTCTCAGGAATCGTGTGTAAGTCAAGTGAGAATCCTGAGCAGTGGCCGCCATATGGAAACAATAACAGGTCAAAGAGGAATTGGAGACAAGTGCTCCTGCTCAGGAAGATCTCAGTGGAGGCCAAAGGGTTTAATCGTCTGGTTCCCTAATTTATCTTCTCATAACAGCACCTTCAGATCTTGATGGTGAATCAGAGCACTAAGCATCACTTCAAGAAAGTAAGTGCTTAGCTGTGGATCACAGGACAGGTTTGCTTTGATGCTCAGGGTTTGCAGACTGGTGAATTGGAAGCTTGAAGTTTCCACATTGAAGGAAACAACTTTGATATAAGCCTTGGGGCTGAAATATCAAGAAAGGACTTCTAAGAATCAATTGATGATAAAAGCTCTACCCTGTTTTAACTTACTTTTGTGTATGTGAAAAGAATGGTACCAATTATTCTGTTTGCTAAGCTGGTTGGTTGTTCCTGGTGGCAGGATACCCATACTTCATAGTAAAAGGATGCTAACCCACAGAGAAATATCAAATTAAACCTTTAATGTAAGGAAAAAATATCAAGAACCTTAGAACCTTCAGAAAATATTTCCACTTAAGCAATATCAGATGGAATAGAAAGTATAAATTTTCAGCTGCTTTAGTAAATGTGTAAATAATGAGGTTAGAGTTTCTCTCCTATTAAATAGGATGAACTAACGCAAATAGTTCCAAGTAATGAGAATATAAAAAAAAAAAAAAAAGGCTTACTGGGCTTAAAATTCAGACGAAAGTAGAAGAATATAGATCATGAGTAAATGTGAGATCATGCGAGGTTTGCATTTAGTGGAAAAGTTATTGCAATATAAGACACTGGAGAAAAGAATGTCAAGAAACTAAATGACCATAATATTGGAATGATCAGATATGAAAAGGTAATTCACAGAAAAAAATATAAATAGCCTTTAGACATAGGAGAAGATGTTCAATTTCATTTAGATTATAGAAATTAAAATTAAAACTATAATGAGTATAAAGGGATACCATATTTTATCTACGAGACTGTCAAAAGCCAAAAGACTTATCACAGTCTTTGCTGGCAAGGCATATTCTCATATAATCCTTGTGGAAATGAAAATAGTTTTCTATTAAAAAATTAAATAAAAATTATAAGGAGAGAGAGGCCTTTATGAGGCCTTTTGAACCAATAGTGATAACGTGTCATGAACTAAGGAGAAGGATTAACTCAGCAATGCACCTAAAGTTAAAAAAAAAAAATTACTGGACTATAAAAAGCGATAGTTCAATTTAAATATGAAATGACATGTAACATCAAATTTCCCAATACAAACATTTTTGACTGTTTATATGCCTTTAGCACAACATACAATATATGACATAGATTATTCACTCATCTGTCAAACATTTCTTAATTTCACACTTTTTGTAGAGACTGAGTTTGGATGCTGTGAATATATAAATGAATCAAATATAATCTTGCCTTCAAGCTGCTCATAATCTAGTGAATAGACAGAAACTGAGCACACAGTTTCAATATAGAACATTATATGTTAGAATGATAGACTTGATGGTAGGAGCAAATTTGGATCAGATAACCTTTCAGTTAGAATAGAGCTATTCTAAGCACTCTGGCTTACTTTTTATGGCCAAGTTCTTCCCTTACTGCCCAAGAAAAAGATTTCATCTCTTCTTCTCACTTTTCAACCCTCCAACATTTCCTTCCCCAACCCTACTTTAAACTATAACCCTACTTCGTCTTTTACTGAAAAGTTCAATAGCTCAAGACTATCACATCTACTTATCCACTGTGTCTGTGCCCAGTTACCCTCTTTCACACTGCTGGGAAAGATTTGCCCATGTTCTCAATTATGGCTAAATTTTCCATTTTTCTAGTAGATCCTATCAGCTCTTTGATTCTCAAGACGTTGTTCCAGAAATGATCCTCTTTATTTTCTGCATTATCATTTTTTCTGTTACGCTGACCATTATAATCAGAATAAACATGCACCCACTAGGACACTAAAATTATTTTTGTCAAGACTGCCAATGACCTAAGTAGCTAAGTTTAACAGTTAATTTTTAGTTCTCATCTCAGACCATAAGCAGCATTTAACACAGGTGATCACTTCTCTCTCCTTGAAACACTTTTCTTTACTTGGATTCTAAAGCTCCTGACTCTCTTGGATTTTTTATTATCACTGGCTGTTCAATTCTTTTCCCAGTTCTTCATATCCTTAACCTCTTAATGTTGGACTATCAACAAGGTTTCTTTCTTTTTGATTCTCTTTTTTTCTTAGCATTTATTTCTTGGTCATCTCATCCCTTCTCTTGGCTTTCATACAACTGATGTGTTTACAATTTCTTAATTTACATCTCCAATTCAAAACTTTCCCCTGACCCTGAACACTTCAGTCTGTCTGTCTGTCAGTTTCTCTCTCTCTCTCTCTCTCTTTCTCAGATACACACACACACACACACATACACACACATACACACACACACACACACAGGCCATACATAACCTCTCCACTTTGGTGTACAACTGAAATCCCATGAATTATAAAACTAAAAGTGAGTTTCAAATATAGTCTTCCCAAAGCAGAAGTTTTATCCCCCTTTATCACAGAAATCTACATTAGATTTTCAAGAAATAATAGGCATTTGATATTTCCAAACAAGATTCTGAGTCCTTTGTGGACTCCCTGATTCACAAATTCTGTAATCGCAAACACTTTCTTTCTTAAATTTAAAGAAAATGTGGCTAGGAATTTAAGTCAGCCAGTCATTGCATATATTATTGCATATATGAAAATGTGTAGAAAACAACAATGCTTCTTTGAATATAGCTGCTAAATTACTCTCCCAATGCTAGGGTATGTACACAGGGTATGAGATTCAGATTTGTGATTCACACATTACTACAACTCTTTATGAGCTTTCGGGGTTATTCACAAATAATGAGAATGTTAAATCCTCATAAGCTACAAGCTCCTACAGTATTAATTAAATTCTGCATGAAATTTTAACATGGATTATCAACTATAATGCTACCTGTGTATGTCTTGTAGGAACAATTAAATCTTTAACCCATTCTTGATTACTCCAACCCATAGAAATATTCAGCTCTCTGAAACTTCAGGACAAGTAATACTTATTCCACATGTATGGAAGAGTTGGCAAGTACCTCAAAGGGTCCTGAGTCTAAGCTCCATTATTAACAGATACAGACCTGAACTTAGGAGAGATAAAGCAAATTGCCAAAGCAGAGTCACATACTTTCTTTACATTCAGTTTACTCTCATAATTTGACTAACCCTATTACAGTAACTATCAATAATAAATTATTAAAATAATTATAATACCTAAAATCAGACTACCAATCCCTAGTGAAATGTTCAAGGTTTAGATACTGAGAACATAAGAATGATCTAATAAATATCTTTTGATTAGTGGATTATAAAAGCTACATAGTAGCGGGCAACACAGTGAGGTTTAGTAGCCCTCACAAAATCAGTATATACAAGGTCAAAATTTGAAGAATAAATTTTTGTCTGAAGGTATTCTCATATACATTAGTCCTACTTACCACAAGAAATTGAAAATGATCATTCGTACTATAATTTTCCACTTCAAAAAACCTCAAGTTTTTAAAGAAAAATCTCAAAAAATCTGAAGGTTTACCAAAGAACTTTCTTCACTGAGATTGCTCTACAAAAGTATAGTTTAGCAGTAAATAAATTGGTAAAAATTATTTCCAAAATGTAATTAAAGCAAAATGGTTCTTGAAATGAACATAAGAGATCTTTTATAAAGATAATTTAATATCACAGCACTAACAAGATGAATTTATCTGTATATTTCTTTTAGTCCAGAAACCAAATTATATGTAACAATGAAAAAAAAAATATTCAAAACTACCTAAGCACTGTTGGCAAAGAAAAAATACTACTCAGGATAAAATTTTGAATAGAAACTCACTGGCATAAAACCACACTACAGAACATAGATGTAAATGGACATTTTTTTCCTCAACAATCACAGGCAAGAGAAGAACTAATTGAAAACCAATAAATTAAGTACAGTGCAGCAAGCGGTCTCTAGCTAACTCGGCCTATACATCAATAGGTCATTCTCAGTTAATTAAGTGAAGTCATAATCAGCTTAATTTATGTAGTTCACAGAAGTTAATGATATCATAGTACAGCACCTGACGTTTGGCCTGTCCATATAACTTGTTTTATATGTTCAGTTCATTTCGTTCTTCCTCAGTATAGGCACTTTATTTCTGTAGCTCACCCCCAATGCTTGTCTTTCTGCAGAACATAGGAAATATAACAATGAAAAACAATGAAGATTAAAAGATCACTTAACAAAAAGTTATTTTAAAAATGACCTGATGTTTCAGTGAATTATTTTGCATTATAGAAATGTAAACCATAGCAATGAGCAGAAGCTTTCTGAAATAAAAGCAAATGTTAAAATAAGATCAATGTAAATGTATATAATATGCATATTTAGATATTAAAAAGATAAATCAGTGAAGAAACTTTTAAAGTATTGTACAATCATAAAATATAAGCATGAATTTAATAGATGTAATAATTATGTGGTATATTTGTAAATTGTGTTCATTACAGCACTGGATTATACACTTGGTAGTGAACTCTTCTTTCTCAGGGAGAGACTTTCTTTCCACTGTCACTGTAGCTCATCTACTCTTTTCTGAAGCTGCAAGTTTACACACAAAGACAAACCACAATGTCAACCAATTGGACCTCACTTAAGGAACCTGGGAGATCGATTTGTAAAGCAAAGAATGAACAGGACCCTATTTCTGAAGTACGTTGCTCAAACTGCTCTTTCATTAAAAGATGCTCTTTCTTATTGATTTTGGCTTAAGTAATGAGAAAGCTTATCCAAAAATCTTTAGCATTTGGGCTCAAGTTAAGGAAATCAATACAGTCATTTCCCATTTGAACTGCATATGTGAGTTTTATGTACAAGAGACAAGACAAAGCCAAATTCAGATAAATCAATAGCATTGTCAATAGAACATGAAACTGACAAATGGCGTTTTTCAGCAATTAAAGTGAGCTGTAAACATACAAAGACTAATCAATTACAATGTTTTGTCATTAACAGTTTTTAATTGGTACAAAAGTTATGTGTGAATCTGACTCCCCAGGAATGAAGAATAGAGAACATACTTCAGCATCACATGGGACCATTTCACTAATGTTTTTATGAACATACAGATAACTTTACAACTGACAAAGTAAATTAAGACCTTCATTAGGCAGATTGTATTTGAATATCAATGAATCTATATAAGCCAGTGAAATATTTTGTAAACACAGGAAGTATAACATACAGTAGCCTTTCTTTTGGAATGTATTATTTTTAAACACTGTTTTAAATATTCAAAGAATTTATATTTTTGTAGCTATTAATTGAACAAAATTAAAATAACTTGTATTTAAGTTGAAATTATTATTTCCTACATTGGAAAAGTAAAAGCCAAGTAAGCATTATATTTCTTTCATGGTTGTATTCTAAAAACACAAAAAATTCTTTAAAATATATATTTTGGTTATACATAAAAGATTCTAGAATTTATTCAAATAATTTTTAAATGTTTTGTATCAATGATAACCTGCAATAAAATACTGAGACATTATGGTTTGCAATTATCCTAAAATAGTCAAGAAAATTGCAGTACAGATAGCCAAATATAATTCATAATATGCTAAGATAGGCATATCATTAAAATGCAGATAAAACCTTTGTTTTTAATAAAAAATGATATAACAAAAGTAAAAGGTTAATTGAAAAGCAAAATAAACTACCGAATTTAGTAAGGCACATTACCTAGATTAACAGAAATCAATGAAATCATTAAAACAATTAATAACTTAGAGCTCCATTCAGACTAAGATAAACTCTGTGGCTATTAGAATGCGGATACAAGGCTACAGAGACATATCTATTCTGACTGGGTAATTTCCTCTCCTCTGTAACAGTTCAGTAATATATGCAACTGGCATTATACGGCCACCCATTTCTTCTTGTGAGACAAGAGATCTTTCATGCTTTTTGTATCTATGCTAAGTGAATCATAAGAACCACAGTCTTTACAGAAGGGAACGTATTTCCCCCCAGTGTTCAGGACATAAAATGGGCCATTAAAGCATCAATAGTATTAATCAAAGCCTCATAATTGTTCAGCCTCTTCCCTGGATAGAAAATGTGCAGAGTTCTACCCATCCTCCAATCATAAATAGGAACATTTATACATCAAAGCCAGGCTCAGATATCTTTTCAATAACTATGAGGGAACACCTAAAAACCAGTATGTATTCTCTGAAGATCATATTCTGAGAAGTGACTGAAAATAAGCAAACATAACCTCATGAGTTACAAAAACAGAACAAAAGTTGTTAATTATAAATGCTTTTTGCCTGATGTATTTTTTTTTAAAAAAAGAAGTGAAATCCTAGAACTGAAATTTGGCTTTGATCTAAAGGAAGTTCATATCTTAAGTCTTACAAAACAAAAAAATACGGATGACATTTTAACCTATTTCAAGGTTTCATTGCCACCACCCTCAAATCCCAGTATACTTTTTAGGGCTTATTATATACTACATACTCGGGAAAGCACTTGATATAAATTATCTCACTTTATTCTCAAAAAGAACACTCTAAATATGATTGCTATTCCAGTATTATAGGTGTGTAAACATATGAGAGATGGGTAACAGCCAAGATCACACAGAAGGTAAATGCTGTATCTGAAGTTCCAAGTTCTCTCAATCATTGCATTAATTGTCTTGGTCTAGCTGACTTACCATTTTTACAGGTTCGGAAATGGTATATTATCAATTTTCCAAGAGAGATCAGGTCCTGGTTTACTGACACAATGTAACTAATGTCTTAAGAGACCAAATCATGACAGAATACTAATTTATTTCTTTCTAATACAGTATAAAAATGCTAAGTAGGCCAAAATATTCTTTTCTGTTTCATTATCTCACCTTTAAAAGACTACATAAGCTATCAAATTTGTTCATCCTTTCAACAAATCTTATTGGCCACTTATTATATAGTCGGTGTTGAAGATAAAGCAATAAACTAGATGGGGGAAAAAAAGCCATGCTTTTAGAGTTTATATTCTAGCTAATTGTTATTTGGTACTTTGTACCAGGCACCAAGCACTTTAGTTTATTAATGAACATAATCGTCATAACAACTCTATGAAATTGTTACTATTATTATCCCAATTTTGCAGACATGGACATGAAGTGAAAGAGTTAAAGTTCAAAGTGAAAGTTTTTAAGAGCTGCACTCACAGTCTGGACTCAGCTTGATGGGATGCTAGGAACAATGCTACATTGCCCTGGCTGCCATGAACACCGAGCCCTGGCTCCTTTCCTTGGGGCCTCCTGTTGCCTGAGTAATGATGCAGATGCACTGATACAGACCTTCTTTCCAGTCCTCCTTTATGTTCATCCATCAAAACCACCATTACCTCATGTCTCCTAGGTGTAATACAATTAAGTCAGTTACATTCCCTTCATATGAATTGCTGGTTGAAATTAAGAGACAGCTCACTTGTGCACATTTCCCGGAGTGGAAGATCTATTTTATGCTTTGTTTTAAATTTAGATTTTTCTCAATTTTATTGGGGTGTAGGGGCTCTTAGTCTTTGACTACAGCTATTGCAAAACCTGGAGCCAGAAATAAGCTTTTCTGTTATTAAATCATTCTTGTATCAGGAGATTAACAGCACATTGTTAACACACAGTATCAGCAAGGACATAGAAATGTTTTCTTTAAGACATTTGCTGATTAATATTTTAAATGTAATATATATTATACGAATATTACATAGTTGTTTATATTTTATCTATAATATGTTTAAATAGCATTTCATCAGGTAAATGCATGTTGCATCCTATCAGGAAATAACACTGTCTTATTTTTCAGTCCTCCCCAAGAGCATATCTCCTACATACTAGCAGTGACATTGTACCAGAATTGCAAGTTGAAATGGAAATTTTCAGTAGCATTCAAGATTGGCTGCAAACAAAAACTGATTGAAGATTTTTCCTTTGAAAAATTCCTTAAATATGTGCTTATATTTCTTTTCTCTTCTGGTTGCTCTCTGTGTCTCTTTTCTCTTCTTTTTTTCTTAACATATGTTAGTCCCATTCAA
This sequence comes from Zalophus californianus, assembly GCF_009762305.2. Lineage (NCBI taxonomy): Eukaryota > Metazoa > Chordata > Mammalia > Carnivora > Otariidae > Zalophus > Zalophus californianus. The sequence goes on along the minus strand of NC_045598.1, from coordinate 135,448,838 downwards.
TTTCCTTCTCGGTACTCTACTACCACTTCCTCTCAATTCTAACTTAATCTCCTATCTTCTTTCCCATTAACCTTTAATATACACACTTGCTATCTCCTCTTTACTTCCTATCTGGCCCATTCATCTCTCATTTCTTTCCTAATATAATAGATGTGAGAAAGGAAACTCAATACTTTATAACACAAATACAGAAATTAAGGTCTCAAAGATTAGAAAACAGGATAACTCAACTGCACCACTTGAATACAAACATATTTACATATATTTTTCCCAAATGTTTTTTCATCTTGTTTTCCTAAACTAATATTTTCAGGGAGAAAAAAAAAAGCATACCAATTTTTAATCCCTCTCTGCTCCATCAACTGCAATTTCTCTAAACAGCATTTGAAATAACCTGTTCAAAGGATTAAGAGTACCTGGTATTTATCTTTGTATCTACGCTACCTAGCAGAGTGACTGCCATAGAACAGGCCCTTCGTGAGTGTTTCATGAACAGAACTGAAATAAGTAAGCTTCATACTTGACAGGAAAATAAATAGGAAAATTAAAAGAGAAACCTGCTCACCAATGGCCGCGGTGAAAACTGTGGAGGTGGAGGAGGTGGGCAGTCGGTACTCACAACTTTATCCCACTATTGAACCTCTCACTATTCTCCCTGATTGTCTTTTCCCTTCTCTCCTCAGCCATTTATTCAAAGGTTCAAGCAGCTGTTTGAGGATTAGAGTTAGGGTTATACCTACAGGTTCAAAGACTCAAACAGCTGATGCCATAATAAGTTGCCTATATTTGATCCGTTAATTAAATGGTGAACCAAATCTAACACTAGGCTAAGAAAAACCTAAATGTAAACCTTCCTTTAATGATCTTGTTCTTCTTCACTTCCTATCTTCCTGTAATAATCAAATTTTAAGATACATTGTCTGGATTAAATCTTCATATATTCTCAATACGACTCATACTCGCGGACTGTCACAAGTACAAGTAACACTACATATCATGGGGAACAACAGTTTTCAGCATCAACTCTTCCAAAGGCTCCTTTCAGGGGGTGCAAGTTTTCCAGTCCACTCCCCAAACTTTAACCAGAGGGTATCTGGTTTACTTTGTACATTTCACTCCAGTGTACATCTTTGTTTGGAGAAAGGAGTCTGTTGCTATCTATATTCTGGCATCAGCAGACCTAACCCGATTCTATCATCTCAAAATGCATAAAATCGGGACTAGAAAAGTTAATAACCAACGTGTTCAAAAATAAGCTGGTGGCAAAACCAAGATTTGAACAACTAAAATTGCCATGTAGGTCTTTCACCTGTCAGGACTATTTTTTCCCTTGGTCTACTCCATTTGAGAATGTAGAAATGGTTGATAGAAAAATTACATGGTGCTACAGAGCGGACAATTGCTCTACTGTTAATTTTTGCTGTATTCAGAGTAAATCTGGTTCTGAAACTTAATTCAACCAATTCTGGAATTGATACACAGTGGAAAACAAGAAGAATGTGTAAAACAATAATACGTTTTACTTAGTTAACAAATGAACTAATTTCATACTACAGAATGGGAACCTGTATGTGGAACAATGGAGGTCCATTGCAGGAGCAGACAATACTTCAAAAGGCAGCAAACTAAGATTGATATGAGTGAATGGCAAAAAGTCTGGTAAGAGTCAGGAATAAGCACCAGTTGAGGCAAGCAGCTTAACTCAGTTGACTCAAGTTTGAAATAGATTGGAGCATTCAAGTGGGAAATACTTAAAGCAAAGAGTCTTCATACTTTTCCACCAATAAAAAGTGCTCTGAAACAAAGATCTGTAGCGTGGATAGGTCCTTGACCACTAGAGGATTTGGGGCTTTCTAGCAGTCTTATATCTTCAAGATCTAATTGTCCTTAACCCTAAGTTATTTCACCTGACTTCTTAAGGAGCCTTTTTTATTAGCCACTATAACACTAATCATCTTCATTCTTTTTAGATCCCCTATCTGATAAAAAAGTTTTATCCCGCAAGTTTAGAATTTCTTTACTTGACAACATAGTCCCCATAGTTATTAAAACTTGACGTTAAGTGTGAGAATTTAATCAATCAGTTATAAGAAACATTCTCTATTTATGTGTATATATGTGTTCTTCCTATTTTTGCTTCTATGTCTTATTCTTGCTATTCTATTCCTTTCTCCAGAGAAATCTCCATTTTCTGCAAGAACAAGACATTCACACATGAATTATATATAAAGAAAAGTTCAAAATCTAGTGTAAGAGGCACTCATCTTACTCATAGTAAGGTTCACACTAATATTCCACAAAATATGTGGAGGATAAAGCAGTGTGGGCTGAAGCACACAGTTTAGTTACAGTAGAAAGGGTTATCGTCAATCTCTCAATGAGGAAGTTTTTGGGTATGATATATCATGTATGAATATTGTAGCAAACTCCAAGAAATTCTCAAAAAGGAATGAAAATTCAATTATTCTCATAATAAATGTTTGTCACATTTATAAAGTTTAAAAATAAAAACACATACTTCAGATATTGGTAAAGAGAGATATCTAGCTAAGTCTCATTTTGATGCTCAAAAGGAAAATCAAGAAAAATACATGAAATAGCATGTTTGTAAAGAAATTGTTGAATAGTAATAGGGCAGCATTAAACGAATGGTGAGGAAGTAGAAAAAAAATTCATTGGTTCTTTTAAATCCTAATGGACTAGATTATCTGAATCTCTCTCAATTTCCAATTTAACCAATTCTGTGTTAACATCACCCATCCCAGGAAAATATTTTCACTATCAAATTGTTTATTTTGTACACTCCTTTCCAAATGAAACCTAGGGTCTACATTTACATTTTTTTGTCTCAAACCTTCTTAACTCTTTCTTGTAACACCAACATAAGCCTACAAAGGAGACTAAGAAAATATGTTTTCTAAGGAAAAGCTCCAAGTAAAATTAAGGAATAATGACCATCAATTTCAAAACCACACTTATTAAAGGTGGAACTCTAATAACTTCCCTTTCTTACTTCTCCCAGCTCACTGAAGTGGAAGAAGGAATTCCAGAAATATTAAGGAAGATATAATTGATTAGATGTGGAGTCCGAAGAAAGAATTACTTAGGATGATTTTCAAATGTCTGCCTTAAATAACTGGATGAATGTAATTTCTGTCATGAATAAAGACCAATGACATTCTGATTAGATTTCCATTCTGGAAAAGTCAAAGCTATAGGGACACAGAACAGATCAGTGGTTGCTAAGGATTAGGGATGGGGAAGAGGTTTAATACAAAGGGCAGCATGAGGGAATTTTTAGGAATGATTAGCTAGTCTATATATTGACTATAGTGGTGTTTACATGGTCAAAACTCAAAGAACTGTACATCAAAGCTGCAAATTTTGCTATACGTAAAATAAAAAGTAAATAAAAATAATCAGTGCTTACTAATAGATTATTTTAAATGAGGATATCTTAAGAATTAGAAATATGTCAGAATGATTACAGGGGAAAATATGTCAAAATTAATGGAACACTAAATTAGACATTAGAGTAGAGCAAGGAAAATAAGATTGTTGCAGACTAAGAATGAGAACTGAGTAACTATTAAATTAAAAGTGCATGATGGGTGCCTGGGTGGCTCAGTCGGTTAAGTGTCTGACTTTTGGTTTCAGCTCAGGTCATGATGTCGAGGTCCTGGGATGGAGCCCCACACGGGCTCCCCACTCAGTGGGGAGTCTGCTTCTCTCTCTCTCCCTCTGCTCCTTCCCCCTCTGCTCCTGATCTCTCTCTCTCTAAAATAAATAAATCTTTTTAAAAAGGTGACAAAAAGTAAAGATGACACCACCTAGCACTTCCCCAGGTGTTTGAAATTACTTTTAAATTTCTAGTCATAACACTCTCAAAAAGTCATTTTCCAAACAGTGGTTGCGTCAGTTGCTTTTGCTTTACTTATCTGATTAGCAGAATTCTTACTGTTGAATGTAGAAACAGATGAACAAGAAACCTAACCTAAGGCAGACAACTGAGGCAAATTTGATGGGTTACCATCACAGACTTGCTATCACCCGACTTTGGAATGCCAGGGTGAATGGCATTATGCTACTGGCCCAGGACAAATCCCTAGAGAGTTGTGGCCTGTGTCTCTTCTGACTGATTCTCCGAACCCTATCAATCTCCTAAGTTTTAACCTCCTAGATCTCAGAGTCATTCATCAGCAAATAGCTTTTAAAATTTATAACAAACTACTTTCATGAAAAATCTCATTTCCTACTTGTCTCAACTGAAACTTGGCTCTCCCATGGCACTACTTCTAAAACTGTTCAAATAATGGGTTCTTTTCCACACCCCTTCTGCCTCCGGGCCTAGAAATGAAGTAGATGTCTTTTTTGCTCCTCGTTGCTGCTTCCAGACCAGTATCCCTACATTCATAATCAGATAAGGCTCCCCAGTGAACTTTACCTCTTGTTTTGAAAAGTTAGTCCCCGATTCACTGATTCCAATTCCACACCTATCCATCTTCTTGGCAATTTCAAGTCTCACATAGAGGTCCCAATACCTTGATCTCTTAAATTCTTGACCTCATTTAGCCTATGATCTTGTTCTCTACCCTATAGAAGCTATTCAGTACCACGGTCCCACCCTTGACCTTGACATTTTCCATAACAACAAACTCTCCATCTTGATTTAACACACCTCCTTTCTACTATCATTTTTCTCTTTCCAGCTTACTCCTTCTGACACCCATCTCTAATAAACTTTGGGCTTCATCCAAACTTTCAATCCATTTATCCGAGCAATTTGTTACTGCTCCTTATTACCCTCCTGTCCTTTCTTCACTATCCACCTTAAATGTATGGTAAATTATTACAATAATCCTTCCTCTTAATTCCACCCACTTGCTTGACAAAAAAACCACCCTGGTTAAATCCAAAACTTCCCACCAACTCTACCCCAGTACCCCTGAAGCTGCGACTGGTTGGAAAACAGAACAATAATGCTGACAGCTTTACTGTGATAACAAAACTTAACAAAATTTAAGTGGACCCTTAAATGTACTTATAAAAATATTATAGTAATCTAATCTAATCTATTTTTCACCTATTATCTTAGATAATCACTCTCCCTACACCCCCAAGACCTATTCCAATTTCTTCACACCCAACTTGTGACTTTGCTTCCTACTTCAGTGAGAATGCAGAAGCAATAAAACAGAACTTCCAAAAACTACCTCTAAGTATTCTCTATACTGTTACTGTGGATGAACTCTAAATGCTCATAAGTAAGGCAACCCTCCCACTTACATACCAGTAACTGACTATAGCAATTTTCTTTTTCCTTTGCATTCTCCATTTTCCCCTTTCCAGTGGATCATTCATCAGGATACAACAAGCTTCCATTTCAACATTATTTATGTATTTATGTTTTTATTTTTATTTTTAAAGATTTTATTTATTTGCCAGAGATTGAAAGAGCACCAGCAGATAGAGGGAGAAGGAGGCTCCCCATTGAGCAAGGAGCCCAGTGCGGGACTCGATCCCAGAACCCTGGGGTCATGACCTGAGCCAAAGGTAGATGCTTAACTGACTGAACCACCCAGGCATCCCATTTCAACCATATTTAAAAATAATAAAAATAAAACCACCTAGACCCAGTTCCTGCATCTAGCTCACCCATATCTTATCTCCAGTTTTATAACAAAATTCTTCTGAAAGAATCTATGCTTCCTGGTCTTCTATTTCTTCCTTCCCATTTTCTCTTGATCCACTAAATTAGGCTCCACCATTGTCACTGCACAGAAACCATTAAAAACGTCAGCAAAGACCTTCCTCTTGCTAAATCCGATAGTCATCCCTCAGACTTCATCTTATTTCATCAATCAGCAGTATTTAACACAGTTAATCATTCTCTCCTCAAAATTTTCTTTCTCTTGTTTTAACTTAGATTTTTCCCCTACTTTTTTGGCCACTCCTCCTTAAAGTCCTGCTTTTTTTTTTTTCTTCATATGTGACTTCTAAATGTTAAAATGTTTCTGGCCTCAGTTCTTGAACTTACTCTATTCAGTCATTACAGTGATGGTGTTATCCAATTTATGGCTAAGAATAGCATGTATTTATGCTGACAACTCCCAAATTTATATTTTCTACCTGGACTCCCCCATGAATTTTTGGCCCATATTTTCAAGAGCCTTGGCATCTCCACTTAGATATTTACTTGGCAACCCAAACTTAACACACCCAAACTGCTCTAAGACACTCCCCTAAAACTGCTCCTCCTGTGGTTTTCTCCATCTTAGTTAATGGCAACTGTCTTTTCCAGTCACACAAGTAATAATCATGCTGTCATTCCTGACTCAACTTTCTCTCAACCCCATAGCTAGTCTGATAACAAATCCTATGATCTCTAATTCCAAAATATATTCAGAATCATACCACTTCTCCATTCCACCACTCTTGCCACCTTGTGAAAGCCACAAGCATCCCTCACCTGGATTATTTCCATTAGGCTTTTCTTGGTCTTCCTGTTTCAATGCTATGATTCTTCAGTCTATTCTCAACATAGCCTCTGAGTTCATCCTATTAAAATCTAATTCATATCATGTCCCTCCCCTGATCAAAACCCTCCAATGTCCCTCCATCTCAGAGTAAAAGCCAAAGTCCTCACAGTGATTTTCAAGGCCTTAAATGATCTGGGTCCCTATTACCTCTCTGAAGGTGTCAACTCTTGCTCTCTCCTCTCTCCACTCCCACTGCTTAAGTAGTACTGGCTTCCTTGTTGTTTCTCATATAGCTCAGAAATAACCCCACATTTACACATGCTACTTCCTCTGCCTGGAGCCTTTCCCTCAGTTATCCACAAGGCTAGTTCCCCCACTTCCTGTAGGTCTTTATTCAAAAGTCACTTTCTCAGTGACATCTGCTTTGGTCACTCATTCTAAAATTTAAGCCAACAATACCATCTCATCACTATTCTCTATTTTTTTCTCCTTAGCATATAATATATGATATAGTTATTTATTATCTATCTCTAAGAGTAGAATTTAATATTCATGGGAAGAGAATTTTTTTCTCACTTTCATTTGTTGCTATATTACCAGGACTCAAGATAGGCAGTTTCTGGCACATAGTGGACACACAACAAATCATTTCTTGAATTAATGAATAAATGTGTAAATGAACTTTAATCCGACTCTGTAAAATAAAATAGATAAGAGTGACATTTCATGCTAATAGTTATTTTAAACAAGTTTTCCAAAAACATAATTCATTATTCTATACCTATTTGAAGCAGTTACTATATAGTAGATAAGAAACTGATCATTTAGATAGTTAGAAACTAGGGATAGAAAGCATATGTGAGCTGCCATGAAGAGAAATTTCAAATGTCGATTGCTTAACACATTAGAGATTTATTTTTTATTTATTACAAACCCAGCGTCAGGGGGCAGAGGTTCTCCCATATCCAGTGGCTCAAGAATTCAGGTCCCTTTTATTCTGAAGTGCAGTCATCTTTACATGAGACCTTCATGGTTTCTAGACCCAGGAAAGAGGTAACAGAGTTTCCTAGCGAGTTCTTAAATTTCTCAACCCACAAGTGACAGATACCACTGTCATTTACATTTTGTTAGCTAGAAATAGTCATAGAGTCCTTGCCTTGCAGCAAGATTCAGGGAAGTTCACTAGTTACAATATGCTCATGACTAAAATGATATGTAAACTTCAAATGTATATGTTCAGGAAAGAATCTATATATAAAAAATAATTGAAAACTATACCAGGAAGTGTAAGGAAGTTAACATTGAATTGAAAAGAGCGTAATTACTGAAGCAAATCAGTCAGGAGTAGGATTTTCAAATGGAACTTTAGGATGAAAGTAAGATTTTGCCAAAAGAAAAGAAAGTTAAAAAATTATTGCAAGCAGAATTACTTTAATATTCTACTTTATTGTGCTTGCCTGATAGCCAAGTTATATTTTTGTCTTTCTGACAAGTGGTTAGAGACACTGAGCATGACCAAAAGTGCAATAATTTTATTTGCATGTTCCCCCTGGATTAACATATTAACTGCTAATAGATTATGAGCATTGGTATTAAGTATATGGCTGTAGCTTTATAACTCTTATAGTACATTATTCTGGACTATTATGGTATATCTAGCATGAAGATAGATCCAAATTTTTCTAATTTTTAGGAACTCTTCTTAAGAGATTCTTAAAAATATGCATACAATCCGCAATTGTTGGCAATAATACTTCAAAAATGCTTAGAAATTTGTATGAGGAAAACAATTTAACTATTATAATAAAAATACAAATAGTATTATATCAAATTTGGCTATTATATAATAACTTAATTCCCTATAAAAACTTTACTGCCAAATTGTTATATAAAACCACTAGTTATTCAAATTGGATCCAATTGGTAAATCCGAAGCTAGATTTTCTATTGTATTATTTGAGGCTAAATTTTCAATAGACTATGTTATAGTGGATGAGGATCTATCACAGACCAAATACAGAGGAGTTCACATTCAGTCTCACTTCTAACATGATTCTATGGCAAATCAAAATAATAGATTTATAGAAAGTGTTCCATTTAGTTAAAAATGCAAAGAAAAGCATAACCATTTCATCTTGTTTTATTTTTAATTTTGTTTCTCGTAAGTGTGAAGATTTTTCAAGTATTAAGAAAAACTGACTTCATGATTATGTAGTATCAGTTAAAGTTCCTAATATAAATATTGACGTAGGGGCACTGATTTTCGACTCTATACCTTTTCACAAAAATGAGGTAACTTTTGCTTGACTTCCCAGGAATAAAAAATTATTGTAGAAACATTTCTAGTTCTTTCTTGCTCATCAGTTTGTTTTATCAACATTTAGACTTAGAGTTGAATTAAAGTGAAGGGTTAAGTATTTGTCAGGCTTCCATTTCTAAACATTGATGTTAGATTGTCTTTAAATCTTAATCATTCACAATTCCTTAGACTGGCACTTTATATACATATCATCAATGTAAAGCTATATTATTATTAATATGTGAATAAAGTAATGTTTTTCTTGCAATGGGGATGGAGGGAAAATGTTTTTTGGCACTTTACTTTTTTTCATTATCTCACCTAGTACCATAAAATATGTATCTTTTATTTTTTTAAGTTTTTATTTAAATTCCTGTTAACTAACATACAATGTTATATTAGTTTCAGGTGTACAATATAGTGATTCAACACTTCCATATATCACCCAATGCTCATCACAAGTGCCGTCCCTAATTCCCATAACCTCCACCCACTTCCCCTCTGGTAACCATCAGTTTGTTCTCTATAGTTAAAAGTCTGTTTCTTGGTTTCTCTCTCTCTCTTGTTCTTTCCATATGCTTATTTGCTGTGTTTCTTCAGTTCCACATATGAGTGAAATCATACGGTATTTGTCTTTCCTTGACTGACTGGTTTCGCTTAGCAAAATACACTCTAGCTCCATCCATATCATTGCAAATGGCAAAATTTCATTCCTTTTTATGGCTCAGTAATATTCCATTGTGTGTATATACCACACATCCCCTTTATCCATTCATCAACCAATGGACATTTGGGCTTTTTCCATAATTTGGCCATTGTGGATAATGCTGCTATAAACATGGGGGTGCATGTACCCCTTTGAATTAGTATTTTTGTATTCTTTGGGTAAATACCTAGTAGTGCAATTGTTGGGTCATAGGGTAGTTTTATTTTAACTTTCTGAGGAACTTTCACACTGTTTTCCAGAGTGGCTGCATGAGTTTACATTCCCACCAACAGTGCAAGAGGGTTCCCCTTTCTCCACATCGTCGCCAACACCTGTTGTTTCTTATGTTGTTGATTTTAGCCATTCTGACAGGTGTGAGGTGATAATCTCATTGTAGTTTTGATTTGTATTTCCCTAATGATCAATGATGTTAAGCATCTTTTCATGTGTCTGTTGGCCATCTGTATGTCTTCTTTAGAAAAATGTTTATTTATGTCTTCTGCCCATTTTTAATTGGATTATTTGTTTTTGTTTTTTGTGTGTTAAGTTTTATAAGTTCTTTATATATTTTGGATACTAACCCTTTAGCAGATATGTCATTTGCAAATATCTTCCCCAATTCCTCAGGTTGCTTTTTAGTTTTGTTGATTATTTCTTTTGCTGTGCAGAAGCTTTTTATTTTGATGAAGTACCAATAGTTTACTTTTGCCTTTGTTTCCTTTGCCTCAGGAAACATATCTAGTAAGAAGTTGCTATGGAAAATATGTACCTCTTAAATTGATTCTTTTCTCGCAGAGAACTTTACTATTTAACAGAAAGTATATTATCTGCCTAAGAAGGTAGAACATACCACATAAAACTTAGGCTAGGCAGTTTTTTAACCTATTTGGTCAGCAGGTCACAATAACTTTTTCTGAATATAATGTTTAAACAGCCGGATTTCAGAGAAAATGTGACTGCTCTTAGTGTTCTTTTGACTCATACATATGTTATTTTCCCAACTGATGGGCATGCCTGTGCATTCTTTGGAAAAAATTATATTCAATATAATAGATACTCTTTCAGTAAACTGTATAGTTAAAATGAAAAATAAATAATATTCTTCGTTTTGATGACTCAAGATTAAACTGGCCTGTTTCTCCCAATGACATCATATAATCATTCCCAAAATTAGATTTAAAACCTCAGAGTAGTAGAATTATGGATTCATACAATTTATCTTCTACTGCTCTCTCTTCCCCCCAAGTGAAATTAGTCACAAAATTATCTCATTTTTTTCTTTAATAATATCTCTTAGATCCACTCCTTCTTTTTCATTTTTCTAGTTTAGGTACCAATCTCTTCTTACTTGGAAGATTCTATACTGCAAAATTAACCTCTGATACACTAGTTGTGATAATTTCTTAAACATCAGGTGCATCCCATTACTTTTATGTTCAAAAGCCTTTAATGACTCTTCATTGCCTTCATTCCTGAAAATAGTAAGGCCTCTCAGTTTTCCAGATTGGCCTCTTTTTGAATCTCTCATGACCCTCTAGAGAGCTAAGAGGAATCACAGTGAGTCCTTAAAGAAAGGAAGATATTTGATGGTATAGGGCTTAGTCTATGCTTCAAACTCTAGATTTAAGAAATAAGGGAAAAAAACCTTATATTTTCTGTGTTATATAATTTAACTTGCCTGGTTCAAAGTAGATGGAATTCAGGGAAAATATTTTGTCTAAAAATAAAAATGCCTGTGTTTGACTTTTAGGGCTAATGTGTAGTTCCTCTAGGCATAATATTTGGTGTAGTTTTAGGGAAAGAAACAAAGCCCCCAAATCTCTAAATTCTTTTCCAAATCCTATGTTCTATAATATAGTAATTCTGTTAATGTTACATTCCTATATTTTAATTAGACCTCAAGTTTCTTTATTTTAAATGATACCTAGGTTATAGAAAAAAACAATATAGAAGCATTCTCAAGAATTTTGCATTATTTTCTAATATATATATGCATATATTTTTAATACATATGCAACAATTTATATTATATTATAAAATAGAATCAAGTTCTAACCTTCACGGAGAACTACCCTCAAACCTGAGAGAGAATGACCTCAGACAGAATGATGCAGATCTCCAGGAAGAAACGGAGCCTTAACTTGGTCCTTGAAGGGTACCTAGGTTATAGAATGTTGGAGAAAAATAGAATTGGGCTGTGGCAGTTGGAAAGGATAGCAAGAGTAAAGGCGCAATGTTGTAATGATCTTTAGAACAAATTAATCAGAGAGGACTAGTCATGATGCAATGTAGTAAGCAATAAACTTGACTGGAAAGGTGATGCTAAGGTTGGTAAGAGTGATGGGAATGATAAGAATTATATAAGGATACAAATGATAGAACTGGAATGGGAAAGTTCACTTAGAGAAGACTTTCAAAGAAAATCAAGAGGTGTTAGAAGCACATTGGTGGTAGCAAGAATCTTATTAAAGGTGAAATGTTACAAATGAAATCCTTAAAAAACAGTAGAGTTATCCATCTGAAAGATTTCTTTAGTAGAGGTGGATGAACTGTGTGATGTTTCAACATCTTTTCCAAATCTATAGTTCTTTCAACACAGACATGCAATTAACTTATGTTTTGTGCAACCTGTTCTTGCCAATGTTCATTTTAGACTGTGAACCTAAAATAGAATAAGGATTATACTATTTAACATATGGTCATATAAAATGAGTACACTGAATATTTTCATTTGAATATGTGCCAATTCTGAAACATGGTGAAATTTTGGAATAATTCAGGGAATTCTCACGCATTCAAAGAGTTCTTACCTTTCAAAAATGTTTACCAGATCAATTTTCCCCATAATCACTATTTTTCTACTAGAGTCAAAATACAAGTTGAGGGTGGAGGGGGGCACCTGGGTAGCTCAGTTGGTTAAGCATATGCCTTTGGCTTAGGTCATGATCTCAGGGTCCTGGGATCAAGCCCCTAGTCTCTAGTCAGGGCTCCTGCTCAGCGGGTAGTCTGCTTCTCCCTTTCCCTCCGACTCTCCCCCACCCCCCCAGCTTATGCTCGCACTCTCTCTCTCTCTCTCTCTCTCTCTGTCAAATAAACAAATAAAATATTTTAAAAAGTACAAGTTGGGAAGTAGCAAAGTGGTGAGACTCTCGAAATACAATCTAATCATAAGTCAGGACTGGGGTTGGGTAAATAATTGGGCATGAGGATGACTAAGTAGCACATTGGTTAAACAACTTTATCTGTGTAGTTAACAGAAAGGCAATTAAAATATTATAAGTAGTTTGACCTAGTCTTACACATCATCATAATCTCATGACAACAAATTAATAAAAGCTTTAGGAAAAATAGGATAAATGAGTAACAATCAGAAATATAGGAGTACTACTAGAATATTTGGAAGTTAGTTTTAGAGTTTCTCTGCCTATGCTTCCAATTTCATTTCAGTATCCAACAGAGATAAAGATCAAAGAACATTCTCTACTTCTCAGAGTCACAACAGATCATGTATTTGATCTTCAGATAAGTACACATTTATTTGCACTCTGTATATCTTATGGAGATATATAATGCAGACACTGTAAATAACTTAGTAATATGTCTCTCATTAGGGTATAAACATGACTTTATATATAATTACTATACTGATCATTTTAATTGGATGTTTTTAATGTAGGCTGCATTAATCTGTGCACACAAATTACAGTAGATAACTACACAATTAAACATTCTACTGTAAATCCTTAGCAATAAACAAAACTCTTTGAGATCAGGACCTTTATATTTATCTTTATTAGTTTCATTCATCAAGCGTGTGTACAGTAGCAATCACATGCCAGCACTATCCAAAAATAAAATAAGACATTGTTTTATTGTGCTTGTCCAATATCTAACATTCCTTCTTCTAGTAATGGTAGCCCAAATGTCTTTAGGAATCCCCTTTCTCCTATTCTTGGTAAAGAAAAAAAAAGGTGACCAAATATTGCCCGTTTAGTTGAATGAAAACAAATTTAATTCATTAATTCTCATTAAACTCAAGAGTTTAAATGTTTTCAGTTTGGAATGAAAGAAAATGGAAGATTTGGTGAAGTGGAGAAAAACTGTCAACTACCATTCAAACTACAAATAGTTGTCTTCATGTCTTTCACGCTCCTCAAGAAACATTTTGAAAAGTCCAAATTACTCAAAATCATTCTATCCATCTTGGAAATGATCAAGTAGAGGTCAATTTGCCCAGACCATGTAACAATCTAAAGAAGTTTGGAAGCTGTCTTTGAGCAACAGTAAAAGGGAATCAGAGAGAAAGCTGAAATAGAATAGCTATAATACAAGACACACGTAATGGAAGGAGAGCTGTTTCAGAAAAATTTAAAAAGTTATTACTATTTCCTTGCATTTTGTTGTGTGTGTGTGTGTGTGTGATCTCTGATCTCTGTTCTACCCAACATTCCTTTCTGGAGGGCCTAATAAATGGAGCAATCTGTCAAATGCTGGAAGAAGCAAAGAAAAAAGATATAGATATCTTAAGAGAGTCTAAAATTGACAAAAAAGGAGGGGCTTCCATCCTATATATTCATTTAATCATTAATAAAATATCGAGTTTCTCCATATTCAGAAGTGAAGAAAGATCCACTGTCAGTTCCCAGCAGAAGAAATTTCTATTAGTAGGAGATATCCACAGGTAAAAACACATAAAATGACAATTTCAGACATAAGGAAGTATGCTAGTGGGTGACAGCGGACAAAGCCAAAAATTTTGTCTAGTAAGAAATGTATGATCAATTAAGGTGTCAATTTAGTAAGATAGTTATGAAGGAACAAGGATGCTTATTAAGCAGCAACAATTTGTAACTCCATGAGAATGTAACAATTATGAGCTCTCTTAAAACTGGAGTCAGTAAAAATAGAGATGGGTCTGTTCTGGGGAAAGGGGAAAAATAATTCCATTGTAAATTTCAAAGCTATAACTGTCACAAAATTTTCATTTTACTATTAGGGAAGGTTTTTTTTTGAAATAGACTTCTAGGATAGATACATGTGTTTATTTACACATCCTCCAAAACCCCAATAATAAATATAGAAAAAGATAAATGTAAATACATTACAGAAAAGAAATGGAGAGAAGCTCCAGACACACAATAAAGGGTTTAATTAGGATAATTTATGGAAAGGACTATTTACACCTTGAGAGAAGTGTTAAGGAGGCGATTAGGATGCTGGGACCCAGGGACCAGTAACAGCGGAATGTCATTACTAGCCCTAGACCTGAAGAGCAAGGGGGGAAAAACGGTACTTCAGGAGCTTGGAAAGAACCAAAGATATGAAAGTACAGCCTCTGGAGAACAGCTGTGGCCACTGTGGAATCCAGTCGCTGCAAGAATCACCATCAGACATGGATGAGTGTGAAATACCTACCCACCTTTCTCATTGCCTGCCCGTTCCTCATGCCAGCACTTCCCATGGGCCAAACCCCAACCAGCAGCCAGAATGCAAAGAAGTCTATGCAATGCAGTTGATAGAGGTCAGCATCCGGTGTGTAGAGAAAGGCAGAGAATGGTGGAAATTTAATCTGGAAATGGAGAGGATGATGGAGATTAACCAATACCCGAGAAATAGGAGTGGAGCTTCAGCTTTCTTGGATTTGCACTCTTCTTTACGAATTATTGCACAGAAGTTAGTGTGAGGGTGGTGTCAGTTAAAACACAGGGAAGTCAGCATTTGGGGAGTGTGGGAAAGGCAATTTGGAATCTGCCAGTTTTCTCTTTTGGATATTCACTATCTGTGCAAACCCCTTTCTCAAGAGAAACAACTCCTAAATTCAACGCTATGAATGCACTCAGAACAAATCCCAGGATACCTGTGCAACATAAAACTCTCTCCTTTAAGTCTCGATAGAGCTTCCCATGATCCAGTGGTCCATAAATGAAAAAGTCACCACACTTCATGTTCATTACACAGGGTAAAGTAGAAACAAGATTACAGAAATTAAATCTCCTATTTGGAAAGTGGAAGAATAGGGTATCTGTGGCATATTCATATCCTACAAACAGGAATCACAAAAGCACCACTTCCTGTCAGTGGAGAAAGATCTGTGATTGGTCGATCAAGCAGCAACTTGCGGACTGTAGCTGACGCTGCAGTGTGTTTCTTTTGGAGGCAGCACTGCTTTGTTGGCACTCTTTCTGCTTGTGGAATTTGGGGGTCTGGAGTTTGTTTTAGAAGTCAACTGATCATGCTGATGTAAACCACGCTTCTGGTTTTTCTGGTAATCTATCTGCCTCAAAAACTTAGTGGGAATTCAATCACTTTGCTTCTGATCAACTCTATATTGGAGTAAACACAGACCATATTCTCTCAAAACATACCTTAATAATCTGATAATAGATCTTTTACGTACTGGCCTCTGAGATCTATCCATGGCCCTCTCTTATGAAACAAAGGCTTGAGTGAGACTCAGCCCCACTCACATGATCTTTGAGCTGTGTTGGCAAGATTACCAGCTGAGCAAAATACTTGATTCAGTTAGTAAAACAGAATCAGTTGACTGGGGTGTTTGTTTGTTTTTAACATGTGAGATCCCCAGGGCGCCTGGGTGGCTCAGTTGTTAAGCATCTGCCTTCGGCTCAGGTCATGATCCCAGGGTCCTGGGATGGAGCCCCCGCATCGGGCTCTGTGCTCCGAGGGGAGCCTGTTTCTCCCTCTCCCATTCCCCTTGCTTGTGCTCATGTTCTCTGCTCTCTCTCTCTCTCTCTCTCTGTGTGTCAAATAAATAAAAATCTTAAAAGAAATAAAAAAATTTTTGAGATCCCGAACTATCTAACTCTCATCACATATGCATATGCAGTTAACTTTGCAAACACACTTACCTATATTCACCTTCTGTATATAAAAATACTAAGAAAACACAACATTATAATATTTCCTAGATCTTTTGTCCATTGTCCATCTGCCTTCCAATATATCACAGGCAACTGTTTTATTAAATATTATTCCCTGGCATAACAGAGGTGCAAGCTTTCCAGATCTAATATTTGTGTTGTCACTGCTCCACTCTTTCCAATAAACCAAAGCCATCTATTTTCAGTTCTAGTCCATGCAGCACCCCACTTCTGATTTGGGAGCAATGAAGAGAAATACCAAAAGAAACAGCTCCAAGAGTTTAAAGTTACATTTCAAATGGGATTCAAGAATAGAAAATTAAACTTTTTTTATTTCAAATAAAATATTATATAACAAAATAGTACATAAAATTATACACTAATGTATATAAATTTAGCCCAAGAAAATAGGAGCCAACCTCACTCCAAAGAGGAAATTTAAATGTATTCCAAACATAAATCTTTCCCAAACACATTAAGACTAAATTAGAGATAGTAGAAGATGGTAGTACTTACTATCTACGACAATGATTCCCAAATGGGTCCAGTGTTGCCCAGGCACCTCCCCAGAGTCATATGGTAATGTCCATAGACATTTTTGTTGGACATGACTGGGAGCGCAGAAGTGCTGCTGGCATCTAGTGAGACTCTATTGAGAGTAAGAGGTCACTAAACACCCTGCAATGCAGAGTCCCCTCCTTTCCATAACCACAACAAAGTATTATCTAGTCCAAAATGTCAGCACTACTGAGACTGAGAAACTGTAGTCCAGGCCATTGGATAAAAGAAACTAAACCTATGAGTAAGAGTTACAAAATCATAAACATGGTACCCCTCCCATTGACCAACAGGTGACTAACATCTTAAGATACAGCAGAACACACAAAGAGAAAGTGTGATTCTGGCAATAGAGTTCTTAGCATGGGGATAGAGAGAGGTAAAAACCCTGCTACAGTGTTTGAAGGGAATCATATTACTGGCTATCTAGAAGACTTGTGGACACAAAAACTGATACTGGTCCTGGAAGCTGCCAAAGTTTCCCTCAACATCAACATATTAATTGGATTGACTAGGTGAGGGGCACTGAATTAGCATAAAACTATCAGTTTACTGTAGGAAAATAAAACGCTTCAAGTATATGCTTCACTGATACAGTAGGTCAGTTACTTACTAAGAGACTGATTACCAAAGTAATAAAGAGGAAGGAAAACAATTATTTTGATGGATAGATGAACTCCAGAGTGTATATACTAATTTAGTTATTTAATTTTCATTACACTTATGAAAAACTAGAATTTAATACTAAGCATATTTCTTTGGGGAGTTTCATTTTTAATTAGACATGACTTGAGCTCACTCTTTTCCCACTGCTGAAATAATGTACAAACTCAGTATGTGTGTGCATAACATACAAGTAGGTCCCTGCAATTGTATAAATAATTTCTATTTCTTCACACATAAACCCAGATGGATCTTCAGTGGAACACAAATAAGACAAAACAAAAGGCTGTAAGAAATTATTGCAAGTGAATTTATATATTAAATTAATCATTTCTCCCCTAACTTCTGGAGTTTGATTTCAATCTTGTTTACATGATTTTAAATACTCTTTTGAATGAAAAATAAACTTCGTCTCAAGGTAGATTTTTAAGACACCCTGTACAGGTGATAATCCTAGATATATTCTATTGTTCTCAAAGTACATTTTTAGGGATGAAGAAGAGTCTTTTAAAAGAGCAATTTGTTTATTTTAATAGAATCCTGTAGTGGTTAACTAAAGTCATCTTAATAAAATGATATTAATCATTTTTATTTTTATTTTTTATTTATTTTTTAAAAGATTTTATTTATTTATTTGAGAGAGAGAGGGAGAGCATGAGGGAGGGCTGCGGGAGCAGAGAGAGAGGGAGAAGCATTTCTGCTGAGCAGGGAGCCCCAGGGGCTGCAGGGACTCAATCCCAGGACCCTGGGATCTTGACCTGAGCACAAGGCAGACACTTAACTGACTGAGCCACCCAGGTGCCCCGATATTAAGCATTTTTAGACCTAGATACACTTTCCCAGATTTTAAAAAGAAAGTTTAAAAAAATAAATAAATGAAATAAAAATGAAAAAAATAGGATATTATCAGTCATTCTCAAAAACATAGCTTGATTTAATGAAGCAGGTTGCAGAGTTTTATATATTAGATATCATTTATATAATTTTTTAAAAAACAAAGCCATACTGCTTGTGTCCTTGGTCTCTCTCTCTCTCTCTCTCTCTCTCACACACACACACACACATACACACACACATTTAAAGAATTTTAAGTACACACATCAAATTAATATCATGGATGCATGTAAATGGGGAAGGAAAGAGCAGGGAGCTAGATCAGACTGGCATATGACTGGAAAAATGGAACATCATCTTTATCTGTAATGTCTTATTTCATTTATTAAAGTAATATTTGAGCAGATTATGATGAACAATAGCTAATTTTGTGTGAAGTGTGCAAAGATGTTTGTTATATTGTTTTTTCAATTTATTGTGCTTTTAAAAATTTCTCAAAAAATCATGATTAAAAATGAAACAGGGAGGGCAATGTATCTGATATATAGATGTAAATATTGAGACCAAACTAAAAAGGATCATAGCATATTTGAATATCCACAAGTAATGGGACTTGCATAGATATCTTGGGGAGAAGATTGTGAAATGAAGCTAGAAAAAGAGATGGTGAGCTTGTGTTAAGAATTTCAGGTGTATCCCAAGGATGATGCAAAACCACTGGAAGCTAACTAATGTATAAGCAAGTTATATGATCTAGTATGTAGTTGGAAAGATTGGCCTAATATAAACAGAGGCATGTTTTCCAGTAAACTTTTTCCATACATTCTTCATTGAAAAATATAATTATAAAAAAGATTACATACCTAGAAATCAGAAAAATTAAACCCAAATGTGCATTCTGGGTATCTCTGAATAAGAAAACATATACAATTTAAAATATACATTTAATAACATAACAGAATACATTTTCCCAAAATAAAGAAAAATTGAATCTGCACTGAGGAGTGAACCAAGTTCAGGAAAAATTGATACAGAATAATCTCACCAAGGTATATCTTCTTGAAGTCATTGAACTTCAAGAATAAAGACTCATCTAGGCATACAGACAGTAAGAGGAAGTCATCCACAAGAGGGAAAGATGAATTGGGTGCCAAATGTCTCCACAGCAGCATTCAGGGAGTGCCACAAGGTAGAAGAGCAATGTCTACAACATCTGAGGACACCCACACTTCTGAGAGAAAGTGTGAACAAAGAATATATGCCTTACTAAGTTGTCCTTTAAGTCTGAAGGCTATGGATAGATATTCTCAAATAGAAAATAACCTACAGCCCAGTGAATAGAGCATATATGAATAAAAAAAAAGCTAGTGGATCATATGAATCATAAATGTTTTTTCAATAAAAAGATAAATCAAAAATTTCAAAACTCTGAAGTTGATAAATTATCATAAAAAGAGACTATGTGCTGAACATGTAATCAATTAAATAGAAATCTAAGCCTAAATAATTGTGGGGATTATGGTTACAAAACAAAATGTATATCAAAATTCTTGACCTTGTAAAAATTACTTAAAGTTTTTTCAAAGAATAATCTTTGAATGATTTTTGCATCTATTGACTTTTTAAAAAAATGAGAAAATATGCACAAGTATACTTCCTTTCCCCATTCCTTGCCTTATTCTACCTTTCAGTTACCTTACCTTACCTTACATTTATTGGGCATGTGCGCGCGCGCGCACACACACACACACAGACACACACACACACACACATGCATACATGCTCACACGCTTCCAAAAACAGACCATGGTTTTTAGAGATAATAATAGACCGTATACACACTAAGGAAGAATGATATAGTCCTATACACATTATCGTCCACTAGAATTCCTTTGCCCAAATCATAGGTAATGCTTTACATTATTTTGAAGAGTGGTTTCAGTTTCTCCTGCTGGTAGAACACCCACTGACATGTGAATAATGAAATCCATAACAATTTTGGCAAATAATAGAACCATTTGCCTCAGTGGCTTCTTTTAGTTATACAGAAGAGAAACTGGGCACACCTTGCAGTTTAAAAATTCTTTCTTTACTTTGTATTGTCACCCTCCACTCACTGATTTCTACAATCTAAAGGACATTTATTTTTCTTTTCTACAACAAAATCAAAGCAGAGTTCTGTTCTTTAAACTACATACACAATGGTATTTAGTATTTTTGTTATAACTTATTTTAATTTTCTACATGTACTGCCCTACAGACTATGAAAGTTTATTTCCCTAGACTCTGTTCTGTAAACAATCCAGAAATTTGATCAGACCTATTAACCAGTTGTGTTCCTTCTACTTCAGATGCAATAAATTACAATCAAAGCTTCAAATTAGCATGTAAAATGTGTGAGTTTAACTTTGTTGCATTATGAGCCAGAGGTCATATCTTCAAGGAAAATTAGAAAGAAACCCCTTTGAAGCAAAAATTAGAATTTTGTAACCTCAAATGAATCTTAGAGATTTCCTAATACAGACCATAATTTTTTTATATAGGAGATTTAGACTGTGATTTATTTTTTCTAAAGTCTCTCCATTGCTCAGTACTCATGATCTATCTGTGCAATGTAAATCAAGTTGGTTATCTACTTCATTGTTTGCAAAACACAATTAAGTTGTTATCAAACTGATAACAATTAATGATGATGTTACTTATATTACTTATAGATTTTTTTTTTATTATTATGCTGGATTCTTCTCTCCAGTCTGATAGTTTTCATTTGTACCTACAAGAGAACACTTTCAGAATGGAATTATCTGAATAACACCAAAAAATATTTTCCCCTTAAGATTAAAAATATATCTACAATAAATTATCCAATTAGAAAGCCAAATAGTCTCATGCAGTATGTGGCAATTTCACATATTATTTTATGTTTCTTGTGTCATCTAATAAATCAAATGAACTTTTTAAGAATTTTTTATTTTTATGTTAATCACCATACATTACATCATTAGTCAAGTGAACTTTTTAAGAAGAATGGGCTTGTTGTACCTATGCTTCATGGCACAACCAGCATTCTGGCTGAGCGTGTTTCCCTTTAAAAAATATATTATCTTGATATTTCAAAATATATTCAACTCAATAAAAAGATAGTACAATATATATTGAGAGAGAAAGACTTTTCTATGAAATTTTAACTCCCAATATGTTGAGAATACAGACTCAATTATTGCCATATCTGCTTTTTCTATTTTTTTGGCATGAAGAGTAGCATTTTTCAATCCAAACACTTCGCTGTCAATTCTCTTTTCACAGCTGCCCCATTCTCCCCTCAAAACATATATATAAGCATACACGGACATCCCTCACACCTGCATTTCACGGGAGAATAATCTATTCCCAGGATTGAGTATGTGAAAAAAGAGTGCAGAATATAGAAATAGAAAATTTCCTTTCCTCTTACACAAGGAAGATTCATTATTTCATTCAAACTGAATTTCCTAAGTTCAGTACCCTAAGTTCTTGGTCTATATCAGTTGTTCTACGATACTATTTACATGAAACAATAAGTTATTAAAATAAATTCAGAGCCTGGCATATCCAATATTTAATTTTGTTAGGTAAGAATATTTTAAAAATCACCATTTCATTAAAGATAGGACATTTAACTCCAAAAATGTAAGAAGGAGGGGCCCCTGGGTGGCTCAGTCAGTTAAGCCACTGCTTTCACTGAGGTAATGATCCCTGGGTCCTGGGATAGAGCCCCGCATCAGGCGCCCGGCTAAACAGGAAGCCTGTTTCTCCCTCTCCCTCTGCCTGCCGCACCCCTGCTTGTGCTTTCTCTCTCTCTCTCTCTCTCTCTCTCTCTGTCAAATAAATTAAAAAAAAAAAAATCTTGGGGCTCCTGGGTGGCTCAGTTAAGCGTCTGCCTTCGGCTCAGGTCATGATCCCAGGGTCCTGGGATCGAGCCCCGCATCAGGCTCCCTGCTCCGCAGGAAGCCTGCTTCTCCCTCTCCCACTCCCCCTGCTGTGTCCCCACTCTCGCTGTGTCTCTCTCTGTCAAATAAATAAATAAATTTTTTAAAAAATATTTTTTAAAAATTAAAAAAATAAAGTATTTAAAAATGTAAGAAGGACATAATTTCAGATTAAAATTAGGAAGAGTTTATAATTTTACACCAACATGGAAACAGCATGATATTCAGTTTTACTCACTCCACTACAGACTCATGAAAGTTAGTCACAGGTGAAATCTACCCATGGCATGGTATTAGGATTCATCATTCCATTCCATACAGCATTTACCCCATACTGCCTTGTATGCATACTCATTAAAAATTGGTTTTATTTATCATCTTTGTTCTGCTTTGTATTACCAACAACACCTTGTCAAATGGTTCATTCATAGTGTGCACCCACTATGAGTTTGTGGAATGAATGAATAAAACAAGAGCACACATATTATATTTCTAATTTTTATTTATAAATGCACAAGAGTCAAACAAATAGTGGATTATGTCAATTAGACTTTTGTCCATTCTGCTCTCTCTTAAGATGAATAATTAAGGTTCATTTTTCAAGAAGAATATTCTAAATAAAGCTAAAAGATTTTAGAACATTATTTACCAAAAAAAAGATTTTGATATAAAGAAATTATATATCATATGCCACTAAAATCAGAGAATTCATACAAAAAAAATTCTCACCAACTCAGTCACTACCGAAGCTTAACAACAATGTCTAACAGAAGAATTTGCTTCCTTAAAGTAATTTCAATTATATTCTGTATGATCATTGACCTTTTCTTTTGGTTACTGTATTAAAAAAGGAGTTAATGACTAACTGTAACCCTGCTGTTTATTTTATTCCCTTACCATCTGTACTTCAGGTATCAACACCTGAAAAGGTGCCAGTTTTGTATGAAATCACCTCTTAAAAATAAAATCTTTCCATTTTTAAAGTAAATTTATACTACACTATAGCTTTAATCCCAATACTCATGCACTTTTAGTATTTTTGTTTCTCACACTTTTCATTTGCACTGGCACAACCTAAAATATTAAATATGTCACTACTAAATATTTTATATATTTCTATTTATATGTCAAATATTTTATATAATCCAGAAAACATTTGCCTAGAGTTGACGGCAGTTTCTTATCTCTGACATCTATTAGAAATTAATATTGAAGGTCCAGTTGTTGTATTCTTATTATATCATTTTCAGGATAGTTGCGATTTTCCAAACTGCATGTTTGGACTTCTATAGAGGTTAGTTTCTTAAAGCAAAAATCAGTAAATCCAATGAGTTTTATGTTTATTATTAGGCATTTAGGTCAACTCTAGTTTTATCCAAGAATGTTTTTTAAGCATTCTTAAAGTTACAGAAAATCGAGCAAATTAGCCAAATGTTTTTGAAGTTTTACTATTCTTCTAAATATCTTACCCATAAATTTAAATTCTTCCCACATTCCCATGTCATCACATACAAGTCATACAACTCTTTATTTACCATGACAAAGAACCATATTTTAAAATAACTACTTTTTTGCACATGCTTACACATGAATTGTTTCCATATCATTTCACCTTTATGTACAAAATTGGGTCAGGACTCTGTCACAGATTGTTGAAAAATATTTAAATTCAACTTCTTTATTTTCCAAATTTTCATGTTTTATCATTGCACTATCACATGAATTAGTGTAGCAAAGGTTATTGGTGATGTCCACATAAGCCTCCTCCTTTCTCCTGATTATCAGGGCCTCATTTTGCCAAGGTTGCACACTATCTTTGCACCCATGAACTCAGGCAAGAGGTCCTTTAATTAACCCAACACAGAGATGATATTTTTTTCCTCTTTGCCTGTGATTGGTATAATTCTGGACAATAAGATTTGAGGTGATATTACTAGAGTCTTCTAGGGAAGGTTTTCTTTTCTCTTTATAAAAGGACAGAATACAGATGTGTCCTTTGTACATTGCTGTGTGAAGAAATCATGATACCATATCCATCTGGCAACCAGGAATAAGAGATCCTGAGTCCAAAACTCAAAGAATCAAACAGAGAGGAAAGACAAAGATATCTGGGCTTTTGATGACATTGTTGGACTTCTGAAGCACCCGTGGAACTTTTCTGGACTTTAGCCCCTTGTGTTTGAGCCACCTTGGTTATGTTTCTGTTATGCATGATCTGAAGCTGTCTAACTGTGACATCTCCATAAAACAAATAAAGAAACCAAGACTCAGATAAATTACATGGATGGCCTAAAACGGTTCAATCAGTGAACATTAGGGGCCTGGCTAGAATATAAATTCTTAGTTTTGTCCTCTTTTGAGTACATTGTGAAGTCTCTTTCTTAAGAACTGGTTGCTTGCACAAACCATTGATTAATAATGTATTGTATAAATGTGTAATGTATACAGCAAAGTATTTTATGCAATAATGAGCACATATGCATGTTATCTTATGTTGAATTATATGAAACAACCATTCTTATGCATCAAAAATGTCCAAATATTGGAGGGGCACCTGGGTCACTCAGTCGGTTAAACATCTGGGCTCACATCAGGATCTCTGGGTCCTGGATGGAGCCCCAACTCAGGCTCCCTGCTCAGCTTCCCTGCTCAGCGAGGAACCTACTTCTCCCTCTTGCTCTCCCCCTCCTCTCTCCATCCCACTATCTTTCTCTCTTTCTCTCAAATAAATAAATAAAATCTTAAAAAATATGTTTAAATATTGGAAATTTCAAGTGGTTCACACTATCAATTTTATTGAATTCCCATTGCTAATATAGAGCAAACATACCTAATTGGTGTACATTAAATGTTCTTTATTTTGATTCTTAAGTTTGCTACCTAAAGTAAAAGTGAAATTTCCCACATTTTCCATAACTTACCTTTATCTGCCTTCTTTCAAAGGAGAAATTCTAGGTTGTTTAAACTAGTTTGAAAAATTTATAAACATACCCACCAATGACAATGTTGTAAAACTTTAAGCATCTAATATACATGCTCACTTTCTTTTTTAAAGATTTTATTTATTTATTTGAGAGAGAGAGAGAGAGAGCATGAGCAGCGGGAGGAGGGAGAAGCAGACTCCCCACTGAGCCAGGAGCCCACCTCGGGGTTCCATCCTAAGACCCTGGGATCATGACCTGAGCCGAAGGCAGACACTTAACCAACTGAGCCACCCAGGTGCCCCCATGCTCACTTTCTTAAATGAATACCTACAAGGCTCAATCAGAAACTGTAGCATGCTTCAGATGATAAAGTTACATGTGACTTAAATAAGCCATTAAAATATGATGATGTAACAACTGAGAAGAAATATACCTCCCATTAGAAAATGAAGCATCATGGTGTTTGTTTGTTTGTTTGTTTTTTGTAAAAGATGTATGTGCAGTGATTATGGGGATATTATCATTTACTGTCATGTAAAGTGGTATTTTATACCTTATTATCATTTTAATTCAGCCATTTGGGAGTTTATTAAATCCTTTCTTCTCAGTGGGATTCCCATAAAATACTTTGCTGTATACATTACACAGTGGGATTCCCCCTTTCTGCATCTATTGAGAGGATCATATGGTTCTTGTTCTTTCTTTTATTAATGTATTGTATCACATTGATTGATTTGCGGATGTTGAACCAACCTTGCAGCCCAGGAATAAATCCCACTTGGTCGTGGTGAATATTCCTTTTAATGTACTGTTGGATCCTATTGGCTAACATTTTGGTGAGAATTTTTGCATCCATGTTCATCAGGGATATTGTTCTGTAATTCTCCTTTTTGATGGGGTCTTTTTCTGGTTTGGGTAATGGTGGCCTCATAAAACAAGTTTGGAAGTTTTCCTTCCATTTCTATTTTTTGGAACAGTTTCAGAAGAGTAGATATTAATTCTTCTTTAAATGTTTGGTAGAATTCCCCTGGGAAGCCATCTGGCCCTGGGCTCTTGTTTGTGGGGAGATTTTGTATGACTGCTTCAATTTCCTTAGTGGTTATAGGTCTGGTCTGTTCAGATTTTCTATTTCTTCTTGGTTCAGTTTTGGTAGTTTATACATCTCTAGGAATGCATCCATTTCTTCCAGATTATCTATTTTGCTGGCATATAGTTGTTCATAATATGTTCTTATTTGTTTGTATTTCACTGGTGTTGGTTGTGATCTCTCCTCTTTCATTCATGATTTTATTTATTTGGGTCATTTCTCTTTTCTTTTTGATAAGTCTGGCCAGGGGTTTATCAAACTTATTAATTCTTTCAAAGAACCAACTCCTAATATAGGGATAGAGGGTACATACCTCAATATCATAAAAGCCATCTATGAAAAACGCACAGTGAATATCATTCTCAATGGGGAAAAACTGAGAGCTTTCCCCCTAAGGTCAGGAACACGGCAGGGATGTCCACTATCACCACTGCTATTCAACATAGTACTAGAAGTCCTAGCAACAGCAATCAGACTACAAAAAGAAATAAAATGCATCTTAATCAACAAAGAAGAAGTCAAACTCTCACTCTTTGCAGATGATATGATACTTTATGTGGAAAACCCAAAAGACTCCACCCCAAAATTGCTAGAATTCATACAGGAATTCATTAAAGTGACAGGATATAAAATCAATGCACAAAAATCAGTGGCATTCCTATACACCAACAACAAGACAGAAGAAAGAGAAAGTAAGGAGTCGATCCCATTTACAATTGCACCCAAAACCATAAGATACCTAGGAATAAATCTAACCAAAGAGGTAAAGGATCTGTACTCAGAAAACTATAAAATACTCATGAAAGAAACTGAGGAAGACACAAAGAAATGGAAAAACGTTCCATGCTCATGGATTGGAAGAACAAATACTGTGAAAATGTCAATGCTACCTAGAGCACTACACATTTAATGCAATCCCTATTAAAATACCATCCACTTTTTTCAAAGAAATGGAACAAATAATCCTAAAATTTGTATGGAACCAGAAAAGACCCCGAATAGCCAGAGGAATCTTGAAAAAGAAAAGCAAAGCTGGCGGCATCACAATTCCAGACTTCCAGCTCTATTACAAAGCTGTCATCACCAAGACAGTATGGTACTGGCACAAAAACAGACACATAGATCAATGGAACAGAATAGAGAGCCCAGAAATGGACCCTCAACTCTATGGTCAACTCATCTTCGACAAAGCAGGAAAGAATGTCCAATGGAAAAAAGACAGTCTCTTCAACAAATGGTGTTGGGAAAATTGGACAACCACATGCAGAAGAATGAAACTGGACCATTTCCTTACACCACACACAAAAATAAACTCAAAATAGATGAAAGACCTAAATGTGAGACAGGAGTCCATCAAAATCCTAAAGGAGAACACAGGCAGCAACCTCTTTGACCTCAGCCGCAACAACTTCTTCCTAGAAACATTGCCAAAGGCAAGGGAAGCAAGGCCAAAAATGAACTATTGGGACTTCATCAAGATAAAAAGCTTTTGCAGAGCAAAAGAAACAGTCCACAAAACCAAAAGACAATCGACAGAATGGGAGAAGATATTTGCAAATGACATCAGGTAAAAGTCTAGTATCCAAAATCTATAAAGAACTTATCAAACTCAACACCCAAAGAACAAATGATCCAATCAAGAAATGGGCAGAAGACATGAACAGACAGTTTTCCAAAGAAGACATCCAAATGGCCAACAGACACGTGAAAAAGTGCTCAACATCGCTCGGCATCAGGGAAATCCAAATCAAAACCTCAGTGAGATACCACCTCCCACCAGTCAGAATGGTTAAAATTAACAAGTCAGGAAACGACAGATGTTGGCGGGGATGCGGAGAAAGGGGAACCCTCCCACACTGTCGGTGGGAATGCAAGCTGGTGCAGCCACTCTGGAAAACAGTATGGAGCTTCCTCAAACAGCGGAAAATAGAGCTACCATACAATCCAGCAATTGCACTACTGGGTATTTACCCCAAAGATACAAATGTAGTGATCCAAAGGAGTACGTGCACCCCAATGTTTATAGCAGCAATGTCCACAATAGCCAAACTATGGAAAGAGCCAAGATGTCTATCAACAGATGAATGGATAAAGAAGATGTGGTATTCACACACACACAGACACACGCGCGCACACACACACACACACACACACACACACACACACACACACACACACAGGAATATTATGCGGCCATCAAAAGGAATGAAATCTTGCCATTTGCAACGACGTGGATGGAACTGGAGGGTATTATGCTGAGCAAAATAAGTCAATCAGAGAAAGACATGTATCATATGATCTCACTGATATGAGGAATTCTTAATCTCAGGAAACAAACTGAGGGTTGCTGGAGTGGTGGGGGGTGGGAGGTATGGGGTGGCTGGGTGATAAACATTGGGGAGGGTAAGCGCTGTGAATTGTGCAAGACTGTTGAATCACAGACCTGTACCTCTGAAACAAATAATACATCATATGTAAAAAAAAAAAAGAAGAAGTTAACAAGAAGGGAAAAATGAAGGGGGGGGATCAGAGGAGGAAACGAATCATGAGAGACTATGGACTCTTGAGAAACAAACTGCGGGTTCTAGAGGGGAGGGGGTGGAGGGATGGGTTAGCCTGGTGATGGGTATTAAAGAGGTCACGTATTGAATAAAAAAAAATAGAGTAACATATAAAACTCAAGAGTTGATTGGATTAGCTTTCAATGTTACTTTAATTGACAATAGAATATAGTACTGAGAGGAGGAATTCAACCTTTTTGTTACATTCTTCACAGTACTTTCTATTTACTTATAAAAGTATTATTTTCTATAAACTGTACATTAACATGTCCCACAAAAACTAAGATTATTTACTTTCAAAAAGTTTAAACACTGCTTTAAATGCATAGAGTTCTCCACAAAAATGAGATTAGCAGCTTCAGTATTGCAGTGTAGCCATATTATAAAAATTATTACAGAAATCAATATTGCTTTCATTTCCAGAACTAATCTGATGGTAAGATCTTGTTTATATAGATATTAAACAAATGCATTATTCACATTTTGTAATGATTTTCTAGAGAAAAAAAGACATTTTTTAATTATCATATGGAAGTGGTGTAATAAATGAGTATAATCTTTATTAACAGAAGGTTAATTTACATAAAACAAATGCTCATTGAATTATTGAATATGATAATATCTACATGCCTACTCCTGTTTGTCATATTTTGTGCCTTTTGGCGACATCAGAATTATAACAATCTGATTTATGCATTAAATTTAATGCATAATATGACAACGTACAGATATGTATGCCTTATAATGTATAATTTAAACATGATTGCTATATATTTCACCCATTCTTTCATGGTTTTACCGATTTTCTCATGCAGCCAGAAATCACAATTAAAATGCAGGTTGCCAGATATGAATGTCTGTTTGAATTAATGAATATTTTCATAAAAATACTCCAACTATGAATGTTTTAAGAACCTTGTCATAACATTCACCAAACTTACACATGACAGCAAGCATGTGTTACTGCATTTTCATCTTAAATATTTGATGATTGCCTCTTTAAATCCAAGATTCATAACCCAAAGGCTTTCATTTTCTTACACCATGTGTAATTCAAAAAACATTTATTAGTACAGTCCTCTTTTCATGCATCAACAAAACATATCTGAAAAAAAACAATATATGAACTTCCCAGAATTTTGGACATATTTTAAGGTATTAATTATACATGACAATATTTTATAATTTGTATACACTATTTATACTTTTTCTTTCCCTCCCAGTGGAATAAAGATAGGATTTACAATAAAGATGATTCTGGTTAAACATTAAAAACTACAATACCACTGGAATCTTTTTCAACCTACATTAAAAACTTGTAAACATTTCCTAATCTACCCACATTTTCAGGAAATGATTACAGTGCACAGCTGCAATTTATGAGATTCTGAAAAACACCAGTGTTCTCCTAACAATTTCTTAACAATAATGTCAGTTTTTAAATTACAGATTTAAATTTAGCATAGGTAAATAACCGTAACAGGTCTGTTACAGTCATCCTAATTATTTAAGAAGGAAACCAACTAACAATTTTAAGAGCAATTCCATACCAGGTTTCAAATGAAGGTTGCCCATGGATGGGTCACTCTCACTTGACCTTGAGTGTGCAGAAAGGTAGTTCACCATGGTAACCTTAGTCTTGATGCTTTCCATACAGTAAATCATTTCAGTCTCTTCATGTAATTCTTTTATTGGCTGTGCAATTGAAATGTCATGCTTCACGAACAGAGAAGCTAGTAATTTCTTATGGGTGATTAAACCACCTTTGTAATGTATGAGCATGGATAAAGTTGTATGCAACATTTTAAGACACACTTAGTTCATGTTAATGTTTTCTCTGTTTTTTAAAAAACTATTTTGGTAGACATATTTTACCCTAATATATTTTCTTAATCTTTAAATGCATGCAGTCTATCAGTATACTATCAACTATCTGGTATCATCTGATAAGTTATATGGTGGTGTTTCTACCTACAGAAAGAATGTGTGTGTGTGTGTGTGTGTGTGTGTGTGTGTATTTATGTTTATAAATAAAACAAAGCTCTTTAAATAACACTGAAGTTTCCAAAAGCAGACAAGTTTCAAAAGGACATTTTAGGCCCTAAACTGACATTCCACCTTAAATTATGTGAAAATTTAAAAAAAAGTATTTTAATGACAAATTATGAGAAAATCATGAAAACCATGATTTCTTTAAAAAGAGTTACGAAATTGCTTTTTCCTTTATGAACTGTTCATATTTATATCTCTAGACAATCATTCCCTTATGCTTTTATAATAAAACACTGCTTTTTTGAAGCTCATTCCTATCTACTGTATTGCTCTCATAATTACATCTGTCAAGATCCCAGCCCCACCCCCACCCCCACCCAGTCCTCCCATTTGTTGAAATCTTGGCATTTAACTCAGTTTCTCTACTCATGACAATTTCTGCTATTACCCTGGGAGATTTTAAAAGTCACATGGACAACTTATTCCAAATCTTGGCCTCTTAGTTCCTTCAAATCCTCATCATCAATGACTCTCTTTGGTCATCCACTTTCCTGGACAGACATTAAAACTGGTCATCCCTAAAACTCTTCTATTTTAATATTGGCATTTTAAGAATTCTCTCCTACACTACCAGTTTTTGTTTTATTTTTTAAAAATTATTATTTAACTACACTAACTACAACCCTAAAAACAAAGTACGACTGAAAACTTCAGTTTGTCAGTCCCTCTAATATCTCCCTATAAATAGTCCCTTTATGACATCACCTACCTCCATACTAAGCTAAAATCTTGTGGAACATGATTCTAACCATTACATTTATATTACCTAATTCCTCTATTCCTCTGTCTCTGCATTTTACTAATTTGAAAGACCTCAAATTTTGATGATCCCAACAGTGTTCTTTCTTTGGTCTAACCTCAGGCATGTGAGCCCTGCTAGAGAAAACCAAACAACAGGGAATGTTGACTCCTTTGCATAAATGAATAAATCACCAATCTTAACTGAACACTCAACACTTCCTGGTAACTGTACCATATTCATTGATCAAGCCACTTTCCTGTTCTCCACACAAAGATTTCAGACCTTCTGCATTATCCTCAAACCACCAGTACTCACAAAAAGCTCATTCTCAGCAGAGAGCATCACCTTCTACCACACAGAGTAAATTGATGCAATGAGAAGAAAACTCCCTGGCATCAAACCTATGAACTTGCCTGCATTTGTCCCAGTTTCTTATTATTTTCTTGTTTATTTATTTTTATTTTATTTTTTTAAGATTTTATTTATTTATTTGACACAACGAGGGAGGGAACACAAGCTGGGGGAATTGGAGAGGGAGAAGCAGGCTTCCTGCCAAGCAGGGAGCCCGATGTGGGGCTCCATCCCTGGACCCTGGCACCATGACCTGAGCCGAAGGCAGACACATAAGGACTGAGCCACCCAGGCGCCCCTATTTTCTTGCCTAAATAGGTGCTTTTCTTCTGCTGCTATTAGACTCACTTCCCTTCCATTCTCATCCTTTAGTATCAATGATCCCTTCTCTAATTTTGTCAAGTTTTTTTTCTAGAACACTCTTCCCACTCCTAAATCAATGAACTCTCATAATCCTTTAGATCTCCATTCAAATGTTTTTTTTTTCACTGAAGACTTACATTCCCTCCAAAATAAATCAGATTCCCTTGTTTTTCAGTCTTATTTTCCATCAACTGTATTTCCTACTTTCCTGCATTTTAATCGACATTTTTATCACAATTTGAAATTCTATTTAAGTGATCATTGAATTAATATTTGCCCTTCAATATTTTTTTAGCATTACAAGATCACCATTAAGGCACATAGTAAGAGCCCAAGAAATCTTTCATAATGAATGAATAACAATAGGAGAAAACACTGTCATAGCACGTACTATGTGCCAAGCCCTATATTTATAAACTCATTTAATACAGCAACCCTATCTTCATGTTATAAATGAGAAATCTCAGGTGTAGACAGGACTTGACAGACACAGAAGAGTTTGGCTCCAGAGTTTATGACTTAACAGTGTACTCAACCACTCATGAATGAATGAAATAAAATTATTATAGTATGCCTACACAAAAAGGCAAAAATAATATAACTGTGATGAGATTTAGTCCATATTTTTATGATATGCAGTGTAACTATGAAGTGGCAAAGTTGAAGTGTAAGTTAGGATTTTTCCAATCCTTTGACATTTTGAATTGAAGAGTATGGAAAAAGTATACATGTTTTCATATACATCTTTGGTGCTTTAATTACATTCCATTTTTTCTTAGTAAATTAACAATATTCTAAGGTCAAGTTAATAGTAACAGTGACTAAAAAAAAATGGAAGAAAAAATAAAAATCTACAATATAGGACATTGGTCTGTTTGGGAATAACAGCAAACTACCTCTCGTCACATGAATCCTCTGGATTGGAGCAAATGGGTCTACTCAAAATGGATATACTAAGGGCTGACTATGGCTGTTGAGATACAAAGAAAATGCTGGACATGAAGAGTATCATAATGGTGAGGCAGGGATGTGAGGGGAGCAGTTACAAAGAAAAAGTCAGTTAAATAATATCCCTCTTCCAACACTGGCTTCACCCCATTAAATTCTTTAGAGCTGAATCTACATAGCCTTCAAAACATAAGGAAGAATCACACTCATTATATTTCATTTTTCACCAACATTCTATAAAGTATTGGAGAACTGAAAATAATATCTGATTCAATAATCAAGAGAAGAGGAAGCAATTTTCAACAAAGCCATCCTCCATGAGAAAAGAAACACACTTGAGAGAATATAAGAAGGCTTTCAACTCAGTGGGAAGGGAATGTGAAAGCACTTCATTGAAGCTCATTGTAGCTTGTGCACGGTTTGCCTGCCAAGAAATGCTCATTCAATATAGGGAAATACATTCCCATTCACTAATAAACACAGTCAAATGCAAAGTTGCTTTACAAAGTCAAAGTCTATAAATATCTCATAACTGGTTTATGCCTTAACCTAGTTCCCTCAAATTATATTTTATCACCAGGCTTTTTTTTAGTTATTCTATTCTTTGCTTTGACTTCAATTGTTCATGGCACAATCATATGTTCCTTAAATTATTCATATTTCCATAGGAGAAGATCATAATTCTCTAAATACTGGAATCATGCAGTGTGGGGATATTTAATTTTTCAGGTTTGTACATATGAATAAACAGGAAGCAAGAAGATCAATGACTAGTAGTGTTAACCATCAGCACCCAAACCCCCTGTCAGCCAAGGCTCAAGTGTCATCTCTTGATATGAACATTGACCCAGGAGTCAGGAAAATAGCCCAGGGGTTGTATTTTCCAATAATGTACTGGAGACCTATGACAAGCTCACAGCCAAGTAGTAAAGCACTTCTTAACTCACAGGACCATCAAACTGGATTAAGTGCTTTGAAATCCATGGATAACAGGTGCTCCAAGGCCTGAAGAGCTCACCAGGTCACCTCTTTCCCTCCGGGTCATTCACCTCCCTGTGCCCCATGTTAGGAGAATATTGATGAGAAGAGTGACAGAAGATGCCCATGGCAGCAGAAAGTAATGTAAGGGAAACCCATTAATTTCTCATATACAGATTTTATGCTGCAGTGCTAAAAATTCTATAATGATCTTTAAAAACACTGATGCAATTTCCAGAATCCTTAGAAAAGTCTCATCAAATGATTAAAACTTGGTTTTACAGACAGTTACAGATTTTCTTTCATATTAAAATTGTTCCTAATAACATATTATTAGCCAATTTTAGGAAGATTTTTTGGAAAAAAGTTTGATGAAGCATAATCATCCAACAAGATAGCAGTACATCCAAATAAGGATTTAAAAATACTGAAGATGATCTAAAAATAGCATCTCAATGAGGGAATCAATTTATAACTCAGAAAATGGTTTAACATTAGTCAGTAGAAGTTCACTGATTTACAAAACTTAATTACTTGAAAAGCCATAAAAAGTTTTTATGAAATAATCTATTCTTTAATTTAAAAAAAAAAGACTATCAAAGACTTCCTTGAAATGAAACATGGAAGGAAAATATAATTCAATTTGGAAAATTACTTCATTAATTTTAGAAATTCACACGTATTTGGTTTACGCCTGGCCAAGATGACCTGAAGTCCATGGCACTGTGGTGATAAGGAAACTGAGGCACAGACAGTTGTAAAAATATTCTAGACTTAATCATTATAAAAGTTTTGATACACCTTCTGCAGTATTCTTTGGAAAATTCTTTGTTAACTTATAATATTGCTTACGTAATTTTTTTCCTTTTGAAATTTATGACAGTTTATTTTATGCATTTTGAGTCCCATTTGGTGCTTATGTCTTTAAATTTAGGAATTATCATGGAAAGGCCATTTAATTTGCAGGTGGTTTTTAAATTGACAGTATCTGATGTAGATGGAATACATAATTTAAAAGTATGTAGTAAATCTGTTCCATGTATACTGCCTTATTTCTAGATTTGTTAAAAATTGGAACAGAAACTAATGGATAAGGGTAGCATGAAAACTATATTTTAGTATGTATTATATACCAAGTGATATTATATATTAAACCATTCTTGATT
The DNA here is from genome assembly GCF_009762305.2 of Zalophus californianus. Lineage (NCBI taxonomy): Eukaryota > Metazoa > Chordata > Mammalia > Carnivora > Otariidae > Zalophus > Zalophus californianus. The sequence goes on along the minus strand of NC_045598.1, from coordinate 135,413,281 downwards.
GTTAGTTAGTGTTAACAAAATTGTGTTCATAAAATTTTGTTAATTCTCCATGACCCTTCTGTAAATAAAATTCTCTTATCTAAAAAAAAAAAAATCACACATATTTGGCATGTAAAACCAGCTATCCCCTGCCCTGAAGTTTATTCATCTAGGTATACAGTCTACTAAATCAATGACCTCCATATTTTTATTTTTAATCTTTTAAAATTTTAAAGGAATTGTAGAATTCTTTTGCAATGGATTTAGACTCCTCTCTTTCTCCATGAAAATCTGAAGAAGTCTCTAAAGCTCGATTTCAGACTCTGCTGGGCTATCCAGCACTCCAACTGACTTGGATTTTGGTGAAATAATGGTTCATTGGATACTCATTTTCCTCATCACTATTGTAAGAAAAAAGGAAAAAAATTAAAAGATTGTGATATAGTAAAATAGTTTTTGTACTGTTAGCTCATTTTTCCCTTAAACAAAATATAAAAATAATGTGGTATACTAAAATAGTTTGCACATTGTTGGATTTTTTTTTTTGAGCACTTCAAAAGGCATAGAAAGCCTTTGCAAAAAAAGGACATATGACCTTTCCATCTCATTATAAAATTAATTTGTATTGTTTGTAGGAAGGGAAAATACAGGGCAGAAATCACCTAAGAAAAATATCTAAATGTAGGAAAATAAATGTCTTTAAATGTTAGCCGAACTAATTTACATATTTTTCTCTAAATTTAGCTGAAAGAAAAGTATATAATTCCAACTTGGCCTTGAAGCACAAATATAATGTGCAATAGATGGCAAAAAACAACTGAGAAATTCTGCCTAAAAGGAATGGAAAGGCTATACCATCCAGCCAGACTGATGGAGAACGCCGTGGGAACTGCCTGGTCCTGACAGCACAAAGCTGTATGTTATTGGCCTTCCTTCTCTCTGGATACCACCTGGATTCTAGCCAGCATCCAGGGCGGGTCAAACATTGTCATCAATCTCCACTCCGCAAGTTGTAGAAGAGAAAGATGAAAGCTCAGGTTTATTTTGCATCTCCATCAAATCCCTGTTTACAGTATGATAATTGAAGACTTTTGGAGATAGAGTTTATAAAACAAACAATATTTTTATTGCAATCAATGAATATTTGAAAAAATGTAAAGTACGTTGATAAGCTAATATTTAACTGTGGAAATCAATTTTTTTAATGTTTGCCAAACCGATTTATATATTTTTCTCAGAATGTATCTTTAAAAAATGTGTATTCATTCATCTTGGCTATAAAACTCAGATATTGTACAATGGGTAGAAAGAATAAATTGAGAATCTGGTGCCAAATAACCAAAAGGAAAAAAAGGCCTATGAAATGTTCAGATATTTGTGAACAGGTAAGAAAAATAAAGATATCTTTGCTTTACTTTGACCAGAATTATTTACTTTATCCTCAGATATTGTTATCCTGATAAACAAAACTCTTGAATTTTTCTGTAGCTATCTTCTGTTTGTTTACTATATATTTAAATAACTGCTATTGCTTTATTATATTTTAATAGATCTTGTACATAACTAGGAGAATGAACTCATCTTTACCAAACATTTATTAAGAATGCCCTCAGTGGTACCCATTACAGTACAACCCACAGGTATATTTTGTTTTGTGCAATGAGGTCTTCCTGGAAAGCACCGTGTCAGGTCATAAATTTCTTCCTCCAAGTCTTTCCCACCTCCTGCCAGCCAAAAACATTGCAGCCAGATGTATCCGTCTAAGGTGTATTTCTGGTCCTGTTCTTCCCTGCCTCAATGTCATTTACTGACTCCTCATTGCCTGTTTATCAAATGCTAGGTATTATGCTTATTACTTGGAATATATGTTTCTTCAATCATTATAACAACTGCAGCTGGTTATACTAATATTATCTCTACTTTATAGGAAAATATAAATAATTTGCCTAAAGTCATAGAGCCAGTAAGAGGCAGATAGGATTCCTAGACAAGACTAGCCGACTCCAATGACCTTGTATTTAATTATCATTACAACGCCTTTTCAACATGACAGAAAGTACTCTAAATTTATCTCCCAAGATGCCTTTACATAAGTCCTATGATCCAGCAAGAATGGTTTGTCTGTTGTGTAACTCATAGCCCAGGACTACACTAGATGCCCCTCAATTCATAGAATTATTCATAGAATAACATTTGTGACTAGAAAATGCCATCATGCTAAAGCTTTAAAAACTTGTCATCCATGCGTGAAACTTAAGAAACAAAATGAACCAAGGCAAGAGACAAACAAACAAAAAACAGACTTAAATACAGAGAACAAACTGGTGGTTGCCAGAGCGGGGGTCGGGGGGCGGATGGGTGAAATAGAGAGAGGATTAAGAGTATGCTTATCATGATGCGACCTGAGTACTGTATAGAAATGTTGAATCACTATATTGTACACCTGATATTGATAGAACACTGTATGTTAATTATACTTCAATAAAAAAAAACTTTTTAAAAACTCCAAAATTTCTTATTACAATGTGCCAGTTAAATGAGAAAAGAAAATTTTCTTCTTGGTAATACTTTCATTGTTTCTTATAACATTCTTAAAGATTATCTTAGAATCATAAACCCCCTAAAAATGGAAAAGCTATTCTTTTGCCCAATATTATAGAACTCCCTCAAGAAATACTTATTTTGGGCGCCTGGGTGGCTCAGATGGTTAAGCGTCTGCCTTCAGCTCAGGTCATGGTCCCGGGGTCCTGGGATCGAGTCCCACATCGGGCTCCCTGCTCCTTGGGAACCTGCTTCTCCCTCTGCTTCTCTCTCTCTCTCCCTCTGTCTCTCATGAATAAATGAATAAAATCTTTAAAAAAAAAAAAGAAATACTTATTTTTTGGAATATTTATTTAACATTTTTCTGTTCCCTATAATGCTATGTTATACATTCAACAGAATAAGAGGATATTAATCAGAAAATTAAATATTTTAGAGATTTTCCTTTAAAGCTAGCCCATCACTGGGGTGCCTGGGGGCCTCAGTCAGTTACATCCACCTTTGGCTCAGGTCATGATCCCAGTGTCCTGGGATCAAGCCCCACATCGGGCTCCTTGCTTAGCAGGGAGCCTGCTTCTCTTTCTCCCTCTGCCTGCAGTTCCCCCCTGCTTGTGCTTTCTCTCTCTGTCAAATAAATAAACAAAAGCTTTAAAACAAAAAAAGTTAGCCCATCATAGGTTTTGATCTGAATTTATCTCCAGATAAGAAAATATGGCATTTTTACATCAAAATGTTTCAAGTTAAAGATTAAATTTAGACAAATTGTGACCTGATGTCATCTATGTAAGTGTTATCATTATCTTTTGTTGAAGAATTCAAGGAATTCTTTAGGAAAAAGTGACTCCAAACACCATTGTACAAAATATTTAAATACTGAGTGATATTCCTTTTAACAAGCAATTAACAAACTGAATGCAAATGAAGGCATATGGTTGAGTGAGTGCAATCTGAGAAAACAATGTTCAGGCTCTACATGTTGGGACTATATACTGATATTAGCAAACATTTACCATGCACCTACGATGCACTCAGTTTATATGGATTATTTCAACTCTAATCCTCATAACACCTCCTACAAGAGATGCTATTGCAACTATTACCATATTGCATGGGTGTACCTGTTATTATCTCCATTTCATATATGATACAGTAAGATAGAAGGAGTTAAATAGCTTACTCAAAGTGACAAAATTCCTAGATATCCTGAACACAGAGCCATTGCCCTTAACCACCATGCTCAGTTGACTGCCTTACCCTGCATGTGCTTTTAATTATATGGCTGCATCCAAGGATATTAGGCATGAAATGAAGACTTAATCTCTATTTGCTATCTAAATTTGAAGAAAGGCAGTCAGGCTAACTCCCTGCATTAGTCTTTTTTGTGGCTGCTGGAACAAATCACCACAGATTTGGTGGCTGAAAAGAAGACATTTATTATCTCATGGTTCTGGAGGCTTGGGAATTCAAAACTGGTATCACTGGTCTGAAATCAAGGTATCACCAAGGCCATGGAGGTTCTAGGGGAAGAGTCTATTCCTCGCCTCCTCCAGCTTCTGGTGGCTACCAGCATTTCTTGGCTTGAGGCTACATCACTTCAATCTTCGAGGCCAGCATCTTCACATCTCTCTCTGCTCCATCATCACAACAGCTTCTCCTCTGTCTCTGTCAAATCTCCCTCTGCTTCTCTCTTATCAAGGTACTTGGGATTGAACTCAGGACCCAGCCAGTAATTCAGGATACCCTTCCCATCTCAAGATCTTTTCCAAATAGGATAGCATTTACAGGTTTCAGGGGTTAGGACTTGATGTCTTTGGGACCATTATTCAGCCTACTATACTACCCATCTATAAATGTCATGACACCTGTATGAGAGAAATATGTGGCTGAAAGCAAAATATCAAGACATTTTTTCAAGTAAGAAAGTTTGAAGAATTTTTGTAAGGTCAGTGCTCCTTGAGCAGTTTTACCCTCGCCTTCTACATCTGCACTCTTATCTCCTATAAGTAGACCTGAAGCTCATTACAATAACATGCCCACTTGGGTGGCCGAATCAAACAGTAATCACTTTTTCCATGATACTATGTAAGTAAAGAGTAATACTTTTAGGTAAAATTGTGCCATAAAAAAACAGGTCACATTGCCTTTTTCAACAATATGGGTGGGCCTGAGGCCATCATACTTAGTGAAGTAAATCAGAAAGAGAAAGACACAGTGTGTGATCTCACTTCTATGTAGAATCTAAAAAGCAAAGCAAAGCAAAGCAAAACCAAACAAAAACACAAGTTCATAGATAGAGAATAGATTGGTGGTTGCCAGGGGTGGGGAGTGGAGGGGTGGGCAAAACAGGTGAAAGCAGTCAAAAGGTATAAACTTTCAGTTACAAAATAAAAAGTCATGGGAATGTAATATATAGCACAGTGACCATAGTTAATAATACTGCACTACATATTTGAAAATTGCTAAAAGAATAGATCTTAAAAGTTCTCATCACAATAAAAATTTTTTTTTGCTTACTACGGTAGCAGATGTTAACTAGACTTAATTTTAATTAATTAATATAATGTATGTTAATTATACTTCAATTTTTAAAATTATCAAAAAAAAAAGACATTCAAAAAATGAACAATAAACACACCAACACATTTGGCTGGGAAAAAAAACAGGTCACTTAGTACATGACTTCCTACTCAATCTATGCCAGGTTACTGGGGCAGAGGCCTTGTCATTATAATAAGTTTGGCATTTAGATAGAGTGACCACATGGTGAAAAGGAAGAAAACTTAGGATCCTGACAAATATGGAGTTGGGATATATTAAACTTGGACTCTGAGCATACCACATCTTCATTGAAGAAGTAATCTAGAAAAAAATTACCTACTAACACATGAATATAACAAAGAAAATTAATCTTAATAATTCTAATCATAGGCTTGCAACCTAAATGACTTTGAGATTTAAATTCACGTGAATGGCATGGCATGGGAATTCCCACTCAGGTTACTGTTACTTCTGAGATGTATGACAGAAACAAAACCAGCCATACCACAGAAATACACGCTTAAGATAACTACACACACGCGCACACACACACACACACTCACAGTCTCACTGAAGAGAAGCAAGCTAAAATAAAACACAATAGGAAATAATAACAAAAAATAGTTAGATGCAATCAACAGTAGGATCAGACTGTAAGAATTGCAGAAAATAAAAGAGTGTGATAGAGATTGAATAAAATGAAAAACTTTAAAGTGATTAAAATATAAAGAGTAAACACTGTATGACATATAAAAGAACAAGTGTATTTTAAAAGGAATGAAACACAATTGTACTGTTTTTCAAACACTGAAACATGCAGTTGTTTGAATTTTAAAAATTATGTCAATTAGAAGCAATTAGAAGCAGCTGAAGCAAAAGTTAGTTACCTGGAAAATAAATCTGTGAAAATTACCCAGAATGAACAAAGATAGCAAAAGAAATTAAAAAAAAAAGAACAGTGAAGTTAAAAGGCCTAGAGAATAGAATTATTAGTTCTAACATATCTTTAATATTACAGTTTCAGTATAAAAGAATAAGGAAAATGGAAAGAAGCATATTAAAGTAATAAAGAATAAAAGCATTGAATTTTTGCATCTAACTCCAAAAGCAAAGGGAACAAAAGCAAAAATAAATGAGTGTGACTACATCAAACTAAAAAGCATCGGCACAGCAGAGGAAACCATCAACAAACTAAAAAGGCAATCTACTGAATGGAAGAAAATATTTATATATCATATATCAGATAAAGGTTTAATATCCAAAATACATAAAGAACTCCACAGCAATCATCAACATCATCATCATCTGATTAAAAATGGGCAGAGGATTTAAATAGACACTTTTCCAAAGAAGACATACAGATGGCCAAAAGGTACATGAAAGAAGGCTCAAAATCACTAATTATTAGGGAAATGCAAATCAAAACCGCAATGATACATCATCTCATGCCTGTTAGGTTGGTCATTATCAAAAAGACAAAAAAATAGCAAGTACTGGAGAGGAGATGGAAAAAAGGGAATATTCACTCACTGTTAATGGGAATGTTAATTGATGCAGTCACTGTGGAAAATAGTATGGAGGTTCCTCAAAGGCTACTCAGTCATAAAAAAGAAAATCTTGCTATTTGTGACATGAATGACCTTGAGGGCACTATGCTAAGTCAGACAGAGAAAGACAAATGCTGTATGATTTTGCTTATATTTGGAATCTAAAAAATATCCACAAACAAACAAAGCAAAACACACAGATACAGAGAACAGATTAGTGACTATTAGAAGGGAAGGGAGTTAAGGTGGACAAAATGTGTGAAGTGGGTCAATTATATGGTGACAGATGGTAACTAGACTTATTGTGGCATTTGTTTTGCAGTGTATACAAATATAAAATTATTATGTTTTTCACCTTTAACTATTATAATGTTATAGACAATTTCACCCCAAATTAAAAAAAGATAAGTCAAAGAAAGTGAAAGAAATAAAAATGTAAGACGTAAACACTGACGAAATGAAAAGAGAAAAAACAGAGAAGTTAAAATCTATGGTCAGTTCTTTAAGGAAAAACCCCATATTTAACTGAAAGAAGGTATTTGCAATTCATATCAATGACAACAAATCAGAATCTGAGTATATTCTAAACATACTGCAAATCAATAAGAAAATGAACAAAACATATGTACAGAAAAATCACAAAGGAGAAACCTAGAGCAACTAACAAAATACACACATGGCTAAAAAAAAAGAAGAATAAAAATTTGTTCGAGCCTCATTTATAATTTAAAAAGAAATTCTAAAAATAAGAGAGGCAAAATGCCACATTCAACAAAGAGATCCAGGAAGACAGGGCTAAAAAAGATTAACCATTGGATCTGGGAATCTGGAAGTCAAGGGTGATCTTTATCAGAGCATCAACAAGAGTGAAATCAGTTTGCAATACATTGAGAAACAAATGTAAAGAAAGGAAATGGAAAACAGAATAATAACTTTCTTTAAAAAGTTAGATGATCCAGGAGCAACTGGGTGGCTCAGTCACTTAAGCCTCTGCCTTTGGCTCAGGTCGTGATCCTGGGGTCCTGGGGTCCTGGGGTCCTGGAGTGGAGCCGTGCTTAGTGGGGAGTCTGCTTCTCCCTCTCCCTCTGCCCCTCTCCCTCCGTCCCACTCCCTACCCCTACCCCCACTCGTGCTCACTTTCTCTCTCTCTCAAATTAATAAATAAAATCCTTAAAAAGAAATTTAGATGATCCAGGAAGAGGAGAGATGTAGTAATAGATGAAGCTAATACACCTGCTCAAAGCAGTCTGATATATTAATTTTTTCACTTGATTGTTTCATTATGGCCAGACCACGAGCTTATTATTAAGCTCAAAAGTAGCCACAAGAGAGGGAAAAGTCCTTAAAGTAAGAGAGAAAATAAATTATAGAGCAATGCTCTGGGGAAAACAATCAATTGCACCAATGCAAAGTTTAGCCTTGAGCAAAAGAGTAAAAAGAATGCCTTAATTTTTACACTGATGTGTATAGGAGATGGGCCTGCATGAAGTTGAGGATATTCAGTAATATAAGAGAGCAAAGTAAGAGGAAGTGAGTCTAACATTAGGTGAAGTAGAAATTATTTAGATATGACATTGTAGAAATCTCAGCAGATGTCAGCCCACAGCCATATTTTATTCATGAAAAAAATATATTATACAAAGCTAAATTAAACATGGACCATCATGCCCTTAAGGAGCTCAGTCTACCAGGAAAAGTGAGACCTGTTCAAACAAAACCAAGATAACTAAAATGCCATTCATTCCTCCTTTCTCACTGTATACATATTATTTTGTTCTTTTCTCTTTCATTTTATAAGATCACATAGCATTCTGTGTTCCTTTTTCTTCCCAATTCTCTAAAGGGATACACGAAAGGGGAAATGTTTACTATAGTGCCAACATTAAGCTCAGGCTCCCTTCCACAGCTTAGCACTGTGGTCTCTATATTAACTCATCCAGAGCACTGGAATGATTTGTGCTAAATGCATGAAAGAGATGAGGAGTAGGAGAAGTCATTAAAATTATTCTATTTCTTCTCCCCCCATACCCAAATAGACTTCACCTTAGGAAAAGCATTACCCGCACTTCCTAATATGAAACTGACTTTTGTCACACAGTCAAAATATCTTAAAGATAGACAAAATCAATCTTATCGACCATTTCTCAAAATTCTGTCCTTGAATATTAAAAGTTATGTTTCAGGAAAGTAAAAGTTTCAAATTTATGTTCTTGAACTTCATTGAGGATCACTTTGACACGGATTAAAATTTTCATCTTTTAGGTTTATTTGAAAATATTGTACCAAACAAGAAAAGGCTATCAACATTCATTTTATTGTTTTTCAACATTCATTTTAATGAAATTTATACTAGCCTTTGGTTTTCAGCAATAAATGTAAAGACAAATGAAATTATTACCATTATGAGAATACCATGTGTTTTTAAGGCAGCAATGTTTTTCCATGCACGTTACTAAAGAAAGCAAATTTATCATGTCTTTTAATTTCTCAGAATTAAAATCATTTACTCAAACTCCAAAGAAATTATAATATATCTAAAGTTAATTACAACTTTCTTTTCTATATTCAATTATGTTTTCTTCTAAAGAATAAGCATCATTCATCAATTAACTTCATTTTATGGTTGGCATATTACATGGAAGCACTGAAGCAGAAGAAAATGTATAGAGAGGAGAAAAAAAAAAACTCAGAGCATGCAGTCCTCAGACATGCCAACTCATGTGCTCCTCTTTACTTTTAAAAATCTCTTCAACATTTCATTAGTATTCTTCTTTTTAAGCACTGTAGAAAATACAGAGTGATTATCTGATACACTATTTCTGTACTATACAGTAACAAAGTGTATAAATTCACTTGGCTACTCAGAGTGACAACTTGAATTTCCTTAATATATAGTTACTTTCTCTGAAATTAAACAATTAATAAGCCAGCAGCTATGTGAATCATAAATTATTCATACTTAGTCTACCAATGAACATTAATCAATTATAAAGAGACACAGAAATTAAGACCAAGAGAAAGAGTCAACCATAGCCTTTTAATATTGAGACTCTGTTAACCCAGTCTCCTTAAACATATTTGATTTGTATAATAGCATCAATATGCACAGCTATGCTTGCTGCTCAAGTTCCCAACAAAATAACCAATTTATGAGTATACATATGCTGTCAACCAGTAACAAGAAATACTCATCACAATTCTGTAGTCTTTGACTAAAAGGGCTTATTAGAGTTCTTTCGAATTATTGTACCTCATCAAATATTTAGTTTTAACTCTCCTGGCTTCCCAAAGAATTTGAAGCATACTGAGAAACATCTTTAGAATTCTTTCATAGTTTGAATACCAATAACTTTATACCAATACATATAAAATTATAATGATCACAAAAGCAAAACATCCACCTGGACAACGGCCCAAGTCAGTCAGTTGTGAAGCATTACATCATTAACGGACACGGGTTCAGCAGCAAACTTATGACTTACAATCATCTAATGAGAAGTTTCAACATGCTTATCCCCAACACATATGATTTCTAGATTATGCAAGTACCCATTCTAATTAATTTATTTAAAACCAGTCAAGGAAAGAGTTATAGTTCCTAATGTTCATTTTACCAAGAGTAAAGCAATAAAATAATGAGAGTATATAGATGGTGAATAGGGATTTAAATGGAGAAACAGAATTAATCAGGAAAAAAAACTGGAATAGCCATTTAGTTAGAACTATCGATCAAATGTTAATGCCAAATAGTACCTAGAAACAGGCTTGAAACTATTCTTTGGTTGATGCTCTGTAGACATAATGTGTTTGCTTCTCACCAAAAACAGGAATGGGCCATGGACAGGTATCGCTGGATGTATTATTTCACCGTTCTTTGGAAGCTGGAGGAAATGGAGAAGCTAGGTTTACAATACGGGAAATTAAGAACATCTGAGTCTCTAGTTGCATTTTTTTTTTTAATTTTCTGTGCCCTTGAGCGTTTGTAAAGGCATGGCAACTTTTTTTTTCCTGATCTGATGTGGTGGTCAGCTTGGGGTAGGGAGGAGCAGAATGAGGAGAGCTTTACAGGTGCTCAGAAGAAGTCATTGCCAGTAGCCCTCGTTCAGCAGGCGTAACATTACAAAACCCTGAACACTCACATGCTCAGCTTGAAAAATCATTAACTACCTGTTAGTCCTTTCTTTCGAAATCAATCAACAGATATATAGAGTCCTTTTTTTTTAAGATTTTTATTTATTTATTTGAGAGAGAGAGAGAGAGAGAGAAAGAGCACGAGAGGGAAAAGGGTCAGAGGGAGAAACGGACCCCCGCCGAGCGGGGAGCCCGATGCGGGACTCGATCCCGGGACTCCAGGATTATGACCCTCGCCGAAGGCAGTCGCTTAACCAACTGAGCCACCCAGGCGCCCGATATATAGAGTCCTTTACAAACACTAGCACTATGCTAAGTGCTGTGAGAAATACGTATATATCAGATGCAATTGCTATGACGTAAATTAACTTATACGAATGCAAAATAAAAACACTCTACAAAAGGATAAGTTATAGGCAATAAAAGATGCTATAGATAAAGTACTACTAAAGTACAGACAAGGTAGATTTCTTCACTGAATACCAGCATGGTTACTTTGTCAGAAATGCAGACCCTCAGACTCTACTCCAGACCTACTGAATCAGAATCTGCATTTAGCAGATACCCAGAGCTTGTGATTTTTAAGTGCATTCAAGTTTGAGAGGCCTATCTTAGGTGTCTTCATAAGCAAAATGGTACTTAACTCAATTGTTAAACTAATGAGTTGGCCAAGAAAGGTGAAGAAAAGCAGTCCAGGAAATTTCAGGCAAGTGGTCAGAAGAGAAAAAAGCATAGCAAGAGAGGGTGTGTGAGACGTGTTCCAAGAAGATTTTAGCTTGCCAGTTTTGCTAGGGCAAAAGATTTTATTCACAGAGCACCAAAAGATAAGTCTTGAAACGTGGACTGGGTCTGTGTAAGAGATGATCTGAAAGTTAGATTAAGGGAAACATTTAGTATTTTCAAACTGGTCTGTGCTTTTGGAATAAATGTGATTCACTATTCAGAATCCACCCTTCAGAAATGAAGAATTCACCTCTGATAGCTGCCTTGAGAATTGGCTGCTGGGGTCGCAAAGTTGAGACCTCCCTTGAGAGTTGCCATTAGCCAAAGGGGGTTGCTTTACCCAAGTTTACACCCTCTTCCTAGAGGCAACTCACATCCAGTACTGGCTGATGCAGGGGAACTAAGGTTTGTCCTGGCCTCAGTTGGGGACATCAATGAAGGACTGTCTTAACATCAGAGTTCCCTGTGGAGTGAGATGAGTTATCTGGTACAAATGAACCTCATTATGGTAACTCCCTCTGCTCGGTCCTGCTTTTCTCATTCCCTCACAGATGTTGTTCCCAAGAGAGCTTCTCAATAAATCTCCTGAACACAATTCTCCATATCAAAAAAACCTGATCACTTTTCTCAAAAATGTATATCATCACTAAAAAATGTACAATTAGTTCCATATAATTTTACCCCAGTATTATCCTTTTGTTATTTATGCTTTAACAATCCATCTAAAATGTACATTTCTTAAAGGCAGGAAATGTTTTATATTCCTTTAAAAAATAATTTCACTAAGATAAATACAGATTTGGGAACACAATAAACATTTAACTCTCATTTTATGAATTTAAAAAAAATTTCTTTAGGTTCTTGTATGTTAAAATTTCTGTGTTATGCCTAAGATAAGCAAATAAATAATTTTAGAAAAGTATTTATGAACTGAGAAGAATCTAATTCCAAGACTGATTTCAACCCTGCACACCATCCACGTCAGCTCTTTTGTGTAACCCTGTTACCACACTTGGAACATAATAGGTACTCAGTAAATATTCCTTAACTTAATGAATAAATGAGTAACATTTATACAGTGCATTGCAGTCTACCTAAGTGTCTTTATTTAACCCTCCTGGTAACTTTCAGGTAATGGGCTCAGTTACAGCAGGGAGCTAAACAGACATAGAAACATCCAACTTAAAAAAAAAAAAAAATTCCCAGGCTCAACTCAGACTTTCTGTGTTAGACTCTCTATGGGTTTCCATTACTTCTCAAGCTTAAATGTGTATGAATTCCTAACAAGTTCCCAAGTGATGTTGATGGTCAGTGCCTCACACAACTAGGAATAAGGTTCAAGTTAGACCAGTGATTTTATATGCTGAGTTGTAGTTATTCAGATTTTATTTTTTCACGTCATGCTCAGGCTCTTCTCCTGGAGATTCTGTTTTAATTGGTCCAGGACGGGGTCTGCGTACTGACGTTTTCTCCTAATATGCAGCCAAAGTTGAGAACCACAGCTGTAGCTTTTGCTCAAGAATACTTATTATCTAGGATGTGGTAGAAGCAAGACTACAGCTGGGTCTCCATCCATACTACCTACCTGGACACTAAATAAAATTTCTGAATTGCCCCATTCACTATCCAAATTAGGTTTGACTCTGAAATGTATTTCAGAAATATAATTATGTATCTGAAATGTATAACAACCACTATTACATAAGTTTCTAAAAATCACAAAGGACAAATACATGATCAGAAAACTAAAGTGGGTAAACATGATTTAATTACTCTCAGAATTCATTAATAAACTCTTTGAATCTTTAACATATTTAAGGGTCTCAGAGAGTAGTCCTATACATTCTCTGAGCAGTCATTTCATTATCTCAGGAAACTGTACCTTTCCAACTTCCTTCTATATTTGGATGGAGAATACACAATGCCTCTACACTCCCCAATTCCCCCACAAAATTCTTTACAATAGGAGTATTAGTAAAAAATAATTTCCGTTCGCTTACATTTTCAACCTTCTTTGTAGGCAACCCACAAATATTTCTCTGAAAAATTCTAATCACCCATCATGATGACTGAAAAATAAAAGCACGGTCAGCCACATGCGCATGCCATCAGTTTTCCAATGTAACAGCAAGCGGTAAAGCGCAAGCATTTCAGCTGAGGTCTCAGCCACTAGATGCCGCTGATGTGTCTGGAGGCCTAGGAAGTGAATTCTACAGAACTATAAAGGCTTACATCTTGGAAAATAAAATGCTGTTACTATGGTGACCAGCTGAGATTATGGATAATGAGAGTACCATGTTTTCCACTCTCTAAGGAGCTATTGTTCTCCGCATATTGCTCTATGCTGAACATTACTGACCTTCAAAATGTATCAAAATCATTGGTACTTTCCTTTCTTAAAAAAAGAGATATTTCATTCAGTACTTTTGTGTGAGTGAGAGCTATACACATCAGTTATTCACACACACACAATCACACACACACACTCAGAGGGGAACCATTATTCAGTGCATTTTTCTTATTTACATACAGAAGAGATATCAGTGGTCTTACAGTACCTGATGCCATAGTTTCTACAACTTACGTATTTCCAAATTCTTTAAAATTCTCTATCTACAAAGATAGAGGAATTGAAGAAACTAGCTCAATATTTATCATCTCTGTAACAGCATCAAATATCAAGCTAGAGATAATTGTAGGCAAGAACATGTTTTCAGAAGAACAAGGATATACAAAATTTCCAGTTTAGTCTGAGAAAACCTTGAAATACAGTTATTTTTCTTCTAAAACTAGCAATGGACAGGGAAAGAGAGTCATGGAGGAAATAGAAATCTTTTATATGAAACAGTTTGAAACAGATATTAAAAGGTGTTAAAAGGATAAATGACATCTATTATTTACTAACTTGTTGTTGATTATTGATGAGTCTTTAATAATACTCTCCAATAGGAAATCTGTGAAATTAAGGTTCATGTCCATATATTTCTAGAAAATTAAAATGTAAGGGGAATCTTTAATGGATATTGGGATTGGCTATAAGAATATCATACAAAAAAAATTTCCCCAAAATAATTATTTAACTTGCATAGCCCAAGGAAATCAAAATTAATTAATATATCTCAAAATTCAAGCAAGGGAAGTATTAATGACCAAATTTTTCATGTCAAAAGATTTTACATAACAACTGAGTATGAAAAGTAATAAATATGTCATTTTTCATAATATATGATGGAGTCTCAATATCGCAGAAAACTCCACCCAATCGTTCCTTTCAAAAACTATTGCCAAGCTGCTTAAACCTAAAATGAATTTGATATGCCATCTCCTTAGGTCTAGTCTCCAATGGCATTAAATGGTTCATAGGAAATAACTTGGTATGTAGTTCTTAACAGTAGCTGCACCTTTTAAAAACAAATAGAAGACAGAGTTGACAAGAAATATCTGGAAATAAATGTCAAGGGACATTGTTAGAATACTAACCTGGTATTTGGGTCATAGTTTCCCAAAATACAAGAAATTCTGAAAGCACAAGTTTGTGGCCACCCATATGCAGCTGTCACTTCCATGAAAAGGTAATATAGACATTCAAGTCACTAAAAGCAATGATGTGATATACCCCACAATGTATTTTACTCTTTATATTAGTTTCGTGGGCCTTCCATAACGAAGCACCATAAATTAGGTGCCTTAAAACACAGACTTGTATTGTCTTCCAGTTCTGGAGGCTAGAAGTCCAAGATCAAGGTGCGAGCAAAGACACACTCTCTCTGAAACCTGCAAGGGAAACTTTTCTTGCCACATGCTAGCTTCTGCTAGTTTGCCATCAATCTTTGGCATTCCTTGGCTTTCAGCTGCACATCTCCAATCTCTGCCTTTATCATCACATGACATTCTTTCTGTGAGCCTCTGTCTTCAAACTGCTTTCTTCTTATAAGGACACCAGTCCTACTGGATTAGGAGTCCTCCCTATTCCAGTGTATCCTCATTTTAACTAATTACATCTGCAATGACCCTACTTTCCAATAAGGCCACATTCTGGCATACTGAGGGTTAGGAATTCATCATAACCTTTTACGTGTGAGGACGGAGGACACAATTCAACCCATAATACTCTCACAATTCTAGATAGTATTTTGGTACAGCGTCAGACCTTATAAATTACTACCATTTCTTGTCTCTTGACTTGCAACTGCTTTGTAGGAGATCATGAGATTTACTATCAGCTCTATGATGCCATAGTTAAGCACTAAAAAATGGACTCCAATGACTGCAAAGCAGGATGGGCTGGAGACCCAAAAAATATAAAGGACTCACTACAGTCTCTTCCGACTTCTTCCTGAAATCAGGCAGAAATGTATATAAATCATACAATCTTAAAAAACATATTGACTTTTTTTTCCAGTTGTCATTGGTAACTAAATAATTACCTACATGGATGGACATAAATGACATTGGCAATTATTCTGGGGAAATGTTTAATTCTAATGATAATTATGGCTTCATATTTTATTAAAGAATATATAATTTACACCATTCATTCCTTTTATATTTTATATAGTTATGTAAATAAAGAAATGAAAAAACACTGCAGCTTCATAAATCTGTGGATCAACCTTAAATGTCTTCTGTGCTTCAGTCTGCCTAACCAAGGGTATTCTAGTTATTTTTAAGCAATGTATATTTTTTTCAAATTTTCATCATTTATTCCTATCAGATTCTCTTCTAACACTACACCAAAAGAGGAAACACAAATGACTTCCAAAGTTGTAAACAATCAAAAATGTGCTCATTGATCCATTGATCCTTTCATCCTTATCCATGAGGACCCACCATATTCCAGGCCTTGTGGTTGGTCCTGGATTTAAGTAGTCCCCAGGCCTGGCAATGGAACTAAGTTGTGGTGGTATATATGCTGAATCCCAGCTAACCTCTTGAGCTTACCCGAATGCTTATTGAATAGACAGTGAGTCCCTTATATTAGAATTTAAAGAAGAATGCAAGGTGAACTGTAAAATACATATTTTGTAAATGACATTTTGATTGGGTTTCCCAACAGTGATGCTAAGATAATTTACTCTTAGATTTTAAGGGAAGCTTTGGATTGCTTTTGCAAGTGTTCACTTGAAGAAACAAATATGCAGTCACATTTTCAACAGCCTAATGGCAATCACCTGTACGCCCTGCCGATACCACAAATTAAACTTGTTCAACGCTGAGCCCATCATCTTCATTCTCTAACTATACTTATTTGTATGCTACTGATTTCTCTTGTTGACACCATCACCTTCCCATCACCCAGGCTCAAAAATCAATCTTTTTCCTTTTTAAATATTCTCTTTATGAAGCCTCTCATTCACTTTCTCATTTTAACTCCACAATATTTTTCTATCTATTCTCTCTTCTTTATTTCCACAAACACCCTTCTCTTTACCTGTCATAGAACGCTGGTTTTCTAAATGGTCTCTTAACTTCCTTTTCCAACATATTTATCTCATTCAATAACAAATCTGATCATGATATCCTCTTAAACAAAAAACCTTTTATTCTCCCCTTCGTCCATGGAATAAAGGCCAAAGCCCTTTGTCTAACATTCAAGGTCTTCCATAATCAGTCTCCTATCCCTGATTCTTATCTTCCTATTGCTCTTCATATCAAAAACACTATTTTCAAACTAAAATAACTGCTGTTAACTTGAGCATTCCAAATTCAGGACATTAATCACACTATTTCCTATAAGAATGACTTCATATCATATCCAAATTCTGTTAGTCAATCATAATGATTACTATTTTTATTTAACTGTATGAAATGAAGGACTGAGCCAGCTTATTAAAACCAAATGATATACTTCTAAATCCTTCAAAACCTATAGTCCAATATATATCAGAAATATAATACTTTTTAAAATCCACAAATTGAATGATTATTTGAATTCTGTTTCCATTATTAATAGGACAAAAGCATGAATGTGGGTTTTACTATTAAAAATTAGTATCTTCCTCTTTGTATAACATAAATTATTCAAATTCATAATTACTTTACTCTTAAGTATTCCATAACAAAATTCTTCAAGTATAGCAAAAGGTAAAGCACAATTTGTTAACAATTAGATTTCTCACTATTATTTTGTTCAGGTGATTCTATGTTCATTAGTCCACATATTTTCATATGTAGTATGCTTAATATGATCATAGAAGAAATGCATGCTTGTGTGAAGTAAGAGAAGTTAAATTTCTAATTATATGCTGGTAAGAAAATTTATAGTTTAGCTTTGCAACAACCAGAATTATTGTTATTCCAAAAAAAATTTTTTACAATGCAAACTAAATATATGAATGAAAATGGTCAAAGTGAAATTTATTTCCACTTTAGTATAATTCTTTCAAATTAATAATGTTTTTCTAAAAATTTTATTTCATTTTTTAAAGACATTAGAACCTCTAAATAATTTTTGTTAATTAAAGGTGATGATTTGGTAAGTAATTTGGTGATGAACTTATATTAATTCATAAAAGAGATGTTTTGTTCTTTGGCATTTTTGATATTACAGAATGTAAAAAAAATAAGGATTTTTGCTGAAAAAAAATCTTTGAGAGTTCTACTCAAGATGGCAAATAAATGTACTTTGACACTTGCACTATGCCCCAAATACATAACAGTGATTGATAAAATGTAAAAAGAGAAAATCAAAAATTTACCTGGGACCAAAACCAAGATAGACATGTCCATAAAACCAGAGTCCCAACAGGAACCAGGACAAAAGCCCATGACATCTGGTCTTCTGGACTGAACAAACACAGTATCAGCTTGTCTGGGCCATCAGCTCAGGCAACAGTCCAGAAGGAAATGTGAAGGTCAGAAACAAAGCCATGCATATAGAGGAACTCAATATACGATGTGTTGATCAGACATGCCAGTTCGGTCAGGAATGAATGTCCCAGCTTACACTTATTATCCAGGTGTTTGTCTGCTTTAGGAAGTATCTTTTTTGTTTCAGGTTTTTCAATGATTTCCAATAGTTGCATTAAATTAAATAAAATATCTCTCATACTTCCAGAAATTTCCATGGTCTGTCCAGTGTTATTGTGAGATGCATATGCAATGAATTTAGTTATATTGGCTTTGCCTGACCCTTCCCAGATTTATTGTAACTAATAATACACATTCTAGGAAAACATGCAGGGTATTTACTGATAAATATGCTCTGATGGGAGTAGCTGAAGGCTCTTTCAAGGGTCCATGGGGTGAAGAGAAAAGTATTTGATGCTGGGTTCTTTTGCACACCATTTACATACCAGCCAGTTTTGCCTTGTCTCATGTTTTGGCCTATAAGATATACCACGCTGCCAGGCCACCAGTTGGCGGATCATGCCTGGGCCTGAAATTTGTGGAAAGCTGCCAGTTGACGTGGTCTTTGGATACTGAGGGAAATCATGGGATGTGTTTGTAAGATATAGAAGCAGACTACTATAATATATATATTATACATACATATAATACATATACTATAGTGTGTATGTATACACACTATATATCATACTACAGACTCTATAGACATTGGTTGGAATGCACCTACTTCAATAATTCTGTCATTTATTGTATGGTAGAAATGCATAACTTTTATTTTTTGCAAATAAACCCTTTTGACAATGAAATAAAAAATATGAAGTCTTATGCTTAATGAAAAGTTAAATACAGAATCTATGTGTCTCAAAGGGTTGATGATGGGCATATAGCATGGATGCATGCTATTCACTATAGCGTCCTAAGGTTATCATGACTACATGAAAACCAAAACACACAAATTTACCAAAGAACCATTAGCATCTTGTTCCAAGTTGAAAGAAAATCTACGGCAATGGAATATAAAAAATACTGAAAACCATAACTCAAGAAAAATTCCCAGAAATGAAAGACCTGAAATTACTCACCTGGAAATTGACCTAAAAAGCCCAACACCAAGATATATTCTCATAAAACTATTAGAATTCAAAATCTTTTTTGTTTCCCAGCAAAAAGATCATCTCTTAAAAGGAAAGGAAATCAGACTGCTATTAGACTTTTCAAAAGCAATACTTTATGCTAGAAGTCAATGGAGTAACACATTTTAAACACTGAAGAAAATAAAATAGGATCCACAAATTTTATATTCAAGCCAAACCCATCTTTTAAACATGAAAACCTGGGTGCCTGGGTGGCTCAGATGGTTAAGCGTCTGCCTTTGGCTCAGGTCATGATCCCAGGGTCCTGGGATCGAGTCCCGCGTCGGGCTCCCTGCTCCTTGGGAGCCTGCTTCTCCCTCTGCCTCTCTCTCTCTCTCTGTGTCTTTCATGAATAAATAAATAAAATCTTTAAAAAAAGAAAAGCATGAAAACCTCAGATGACCTGTTTTGAAATGCAAGGATTTGTGGGATATTGTTCCCATGAGTCCTTGCAGGGAATACAAAGAGAATGAGCTTCAGATAACCAGAAGTCTAGAGATCATGATGAAGATTGTTGGCGCGTTGGGGCTTCGTCCTACCATTAACATGGTCAGCATCCAGGAGAGGTTCAAACTTCATCATCAAACTTATGACCTCAAACCAGACCAAACCGAGCACTCACTTGTTCCTAGTTTTGAGCTTTAAAATCTTGAGCAGCTAGAAACCAATGCTTGTGGAGATTCTGATCAAACTTACTCATTCAGTGCCTACTATCCTTTATATTCAGTGGCTCTCATGGGAAAGTTCTGGAAGCTGTGTGGTGGATCTTAATCTTGTCCCCTGGGCCTTTGGAGAAAGTAACTGTGTTATAAACATTTATGCCACCGTACTGACACCTCAAAAAATATCAAATCACTTTCTGTCTTTTTCAATACATTTATTTTTTATAGTTGACATGACTCCCCGATGGTATCCTTTCTCTTTCCCTCATTAAGACCAGTTTTCAAAAGGAGAAATGAAAGTGAGGAGAAGGAAGAGAAGAATGAAGAAATTAGGGGGTGAGGAGGTGGGGAGGTGGGGGGAGGTGGGGGGAGGTGAGGGGAGGTGGAGGAAGTAGGAAGGGTAGGGAGGGAGATGAAGAGGGAGAGAAGGAGCGGGAGGCAGAGGAGGAGAAAAAGAAAATGGGTAGGAGGGAGGACAGCAGGGAAGAGGGAGGATGTGAGGGAAAGGAAGGGGAAGGAGGAGGAAGTAGAAGAGAAAAAGAGAGGAGGAGGAAGAGGAAGAGGAAGGGAAAGGAAGACAAGAAGGAGGAGGAGGAGGAAGAGGGGGAGGAGGGGCAGAAGAGCTAATTGCAGAGGAACTATGAATTCAAAGGGAGTAACTTGGACAGTGACAGCGAGGTCAGCCCCAAGGGCACGCTGCAGTCAGACACCCGCCGTGTAAGTGACAGGGACAACAAGATTGCAGATTAGAGTGACCAGGTTACAAAGCAAATAGCAACATCAAGGTAATTTTCACATCCACCAGGAGGCTTTGTGAATCTCCTGGGATTCTGTCAGGGGAACAACAGAGACTTGGAAGGCCTGGGATCTCAATGTTTCAGCCTGTTGGGGCTCAAAAATGATTAATTTTGCAATTATGTCTGTCTCTTCCGTGTTCCTTCGGGTTGATTGGGCCTTGAGAACTAGGGATTACCTTAGATTGAAAACCACAGCAACAAAAATGTTGTTTATACTCTACCATGAAAAAGTTAACCAAAGATATTAATAATGTGCTAAATAAATAGCTTCATGCATGGGGTCACTAAATTTAATCTTATTTTTTGGAATTGTAAGAAATATCTTTGTGAATTAACATTTAATTGGTACAGGCAGAACTTACTCTGATAATTGCTTTGCCTGTTTGTAGAGTACAGGGTACTTAAAATTAACAAATAGCATTTTAGGAATGTCCTGAGTCTTGTGAAATGCATTTCCTTCCATACTTCCACACCACAGGCACAATTCACATCTGCTTAAATTTGCCTTTCCATGTACCAAATATGAATTAAGGCACTGTTTGAGAGCAAGAATTTTGTCTTTTTAGAATGTCATTAGATAGTCAAAATCTTTTGAAAGCTCAAGTGAAGCCACACACAAAAAAAGCATACAATTACTCTAAAACTGAAAATAACCAAGTAAAACATGCACTCACAATAAGACTCATCTGTATGTATGTTTATTACCAACTGAAAGTATCATTATAAACGTAACTAACATATACATAAAAGTAATCATAAATTCTTGATAACATTTCCTTTTTCCTGGAACTAAAATACTTACAATAAGAAACACATTTAGTGAGCATTAGATATTATCTGTTAAATTAACTTGGCAGAAAAAAAAAATTGGCTAAAATCCAGAAAATACTTGAGAACTGAGAGGTATATGCTATAATTTTTCATTTTAAATACATATAAATGTCTCCTTGTAGAATTAGATAGGCTTAAATTTCCATATATAGAAACTAGAAATTTAAGCAGTTTCTCAAAGAAAACAGAAATGTTTGACTAATATACGAATAAGAATGATCATATGTGTATATATATCTGTATATATGATATACTTTGTTTAAAGATACTTTCTAAACTCTTGAAATTTTAGAATAAAAGGAAATAATCACACAATGATGCCCTTTCTGAAGGCCAGATATCACTCCAAACTGACACATGTAAGTGCCATTTATTAAATGCCCTGTTTATATTTGTGAGTGCTTTTATACCCAGCTTACCTCAAATCCAAATAGGACTTCTCGTTCCAATTTTTTGGATAGGAACGAGAGGTCATATCTTTAAATAACATGTCCATGTTCACATACAACTGGAATTCCAATGCAAATCTATCAAAGAATAACCCACTCTTGGGACGCCTGGGTGGTTCAGTTGGTTAAGCGTCTGCCTTCAGCTCAGGTCATGATCTCAGTCTGCTGGGACTGAGCTCCACATCAGACTCCCTGCTTAGCAGGGAGTCTGCTTCTCCCTCTCCTTCTGCCCCACTCTCTCTCATGCTTTCTCTTTAATAGATAAATAAAATCTTAAAAAAAAAAAGAATAACGCACTCTTCTGTTACACATCTGTCATGATGTACTTCTTAATAAAACTTGATTTTTAAAATTAAAAAAAGAAAAATCAATCAATCAATAAAAATTCCAGTTACTTTTGCCTATCAGAGGCTGTCCTATCAATTTTTTAGATAGAACTTATAGAGTTAATCCCAGATAAATTTAGCTGGAAAATTGTTGAAGACAAAGACAATACTTGTTATACAAAGGAAGCAGTCAAGACAATGATGATAGAATGACGTTTGGTTTCCCAGAAGGAGATTTCTTTATAAGAGCACTATCATTATCAATGGCCCTTATCATGACCATATCAGCTATTTTGACAGTTATTTACCTTTCACTGTAAAAGAGCATTTCTACCTTGGGTTGGATAGTAATCATATTACTAATCATTGATTTAAGCTGTTTTATTTGTCTTTTGTATAGTGTCCTGATCTTAGCAATGAGGGTTGTAGAATCAGACAGACTTAGATTCAGACCCTGGTTCCTTTCCTTACCAGGTGAAACACAGGACATCAGAGCTCTTATTGATTCATTCCCCTCTTCATCTCATCATTTAAAATGAGGAAATTGATAGTTACCACATAGAGTTATGGTGAGGATTAAAATGTCTAATATATGAAAAGAGTTTAGCCAATCCTGGACTCATAACGGGCACTCAGTAAAATTTAGTCACCTCAATTTCTGTCTGTCTTTCTGTTTGTTAACCTCATAATGCTTACCAAAGTGTATGTATATGCATATGTGTATATATAATATGTATATAGAGAGGCTACATATACAATAATGTGTGTGTGTGTGTGTGTGTGTGTGTGTGTGTGTGTGTGTATGCAGGCAAGAATACTGAAATGAATTTGCTAATGGATACAAAACTTGTTTATATAAAATGAAAAAAATGTGATGTTTCTAATGTTTGACAGTAAAATGTAACACCTGGAGTTATATTTTGTGGGGCAAAAAACAATTGTTTCTCTACTGGAAAAAATATGCATTACTATGGACAAAAATCATGTGCATCACTATTGGTTTTCTACAGTTCACCAAATGTGCACACCCTTTTATAATAAAATAATCCCCATAGGTACCATTAGGCAATGCCTACTCCTCCACTGAAAGCAGACCCAGTTATCTCTTTTGTGAAATTCCCAAATCTGGACATGCTATAAAGTATAAAGCTTTGGTTTATGTCCTCTCTCAGTTTCTGAACAAACAATTTCTGAATTTCCATTCTCTCTACAATAAACAAAACCTGCTTTTAACATTTTAAGTAAACTATATACATTTCTGAAAGCGTTCCTCATGTATTTATATTTTCCTCTATGTCTTACCTACCTGTTTAGATAGTGTATCTATTGCAGTGATTAAGAAAACTTGTTCCGAAGGTAATTCTGACCCCTCACTAACTACCTGTCTGATTCTGGGCAAGCCATTGCTGCTCTCAAAGCTTGCTTTCTCCTCTGAAAAGTGGCGAAAGCAAAAGTACCTATGTTAATGTGTTGTTGTCAGGCTTAAATGAAGAAACACAAAACTTTAGAATCACTTCTGGCACATGGTATTCGTTCAGTAGATGTTGCTTTTATTCCATTGTTATTTCCTAGAGAGAAGGGGGGAACATTCATTGAGACTTCGGTTATACAGTAGCCACCAGAAGAAAATGGGAACAAAAATAAGTAATAAAAGCTTCTGGACATTGATAATAATGATAAATGTGACAACGAGGTAAACTTTAGGAACTGGATCAAGATTGTGGTTCAAAAAGCAAAATAAGGCACATTTATTGGTTTTAGGGTGACAGTTTTCTTTCTTCCGTTAAATGGCTACATGCATTTGCATTCAGAAAATTTAATTTTAAAACAGAGATAAAGAGGGCACCTGGGTGGCTCAGTCAGTCAAGCATCTGCCTTTGGCTCAGGTCATGATCGCAGGCTCCTGGGACTGAGCCCCACGTCGGACTCCCTGCTCAGCAGCAAGTCTGCTTGTCCCTCTCACTATCCCTCTATACTCTCCCTTCTCCCTCCCTCTCTCTCACTCTCTCTCTCTCAAATAAATAAATAAAATCTTTTAAAAAAGCAGAGCTAAAAATACACAAAGTAAAGACTTTGCTTCACAAATAATACTCCTCAAATATTATTGGCTATGTTATATTGTTGATTTGAAAATTTAACTGTATAGGTTATGTTTGAAGTTTATTAGTTTATGGAATAAAAATAATTCTAACTCAAGTACCTTCCTTTTACTTTTAGAGTAAAACATATTAAATATCTCACTCCCTTATAGTTAAGGATGTCCAAACATGAAATAGTCTAAAATGGAAGGTATGAGCCTCCAGTCCCTTAGGTGAGAATGGTGCAGAAGAAATATGCTAAAATACTACAAGGTTACTTCTATTTCTGTGATCACAAAACACAATCTGCTGTAGTATAGAACCCCTGCTTCATACAAGTCAAACTCGGTGGGGGGGGGGGGGGAGTTGTTGTTTTTTATTTTTATTTTTGTTTTATTTGATAATGTTCTTTTCATCCTTCAAAAGCTGGGTAGGAAAAAAAAACAGTCTGAAGCAACATGATGTCTTTGGGGCAACAGTTAGATTTATATTATATGAAATCTTCTTAGGCTTAGATTTCAACTGAAATGTTCTATAATTGCTCAAATTTAGATGATATATTAGAATAAGATTCCAAAATGATACATTAGCTTTCACTTTTTTAAAAAATATGTATAAAACTGACAAAAACACACTGAGGTAAGAGTGTATTCTTGGCTGAGAGATGACTCATATATTTAGAAAAGTCTCTATTTACCCTCCAACTCAGAAATGTACAAATATAGAACACATCTTATGTGGGGGACTAAATCTCTATGTCCAAAGCCATAAAAGCACCAACCAATAGCCAAAATTTAGGGTCTCATAGATTAACTGAGCCATATCATATACTGTTTGAATTACAGTCCTCTAATATTTTACTACATAATTAAGCTGCAAATATGTAGTATTTATATAATTCCATGGTCTGAAATTTAAATACAAGTTAGGACAGATTTTATACTATATATTATTTAACTAACCACATATATTCTGGAAAATAGTTGCGTTTTCAGCAAACACATACACATACACAGCAAACTAACATGTGGCAAAGTTTTGACTTACTTTGAACACCCCATACAATATAAGTTTAGAATAAATCATGAACTAATTATGTTAGAAATTGAAAAAGTAGAAATTATAAGAAATGAATTTAAACCTTTTAGTGTACTATAATTTAGCCAGAAAAGCTACTGAAACTTTTTTCTCAATTCATTAACTTGATTTAAAACTTTTTTGGACTCTTAGAGTAGGCAGTACAATATGACAGCTGGCTTATCATTTGAAATGAATGGATATTCGAATATCAGATTGGGGCAAGTTGGGGATACAAATATGGCCTTACAAATCTAAAAGAATTAAAATTAGAATGAAGATAGATCTTACCAGTTTTTAAATGTAGATTTCTAAAGCTATATTTTCCAATTCTTTGTCTTCTCTGAGTTTCCATAAAAAAATTTCAAAAGGCATTGTGGGCTAACATAAAAAATGTACTACTGTGCTTGAGATTTCTTAAGAATATTATCTGCTTAGAAGACAGAATCAGATACTAAGTTCAGTGAATCTGTACATAGTCACTTTTCTAGAACAGCAGACTTTTGGCTGGCTCTGTACCACCTGACAATTTCTTTGTCCAAGCCACACTAAAAATAGGTCTTTACAAAATGGAAATGTTGAGACATTAACTATAGCAATGTGAATGAGCACCACTATACTAAGGATTTCTCATCAACTCTTGGTTTATGTTGTATTAACATATGAAAAAGCTATTTAAACATTAAAATTAATACATCATAAAACAATGGTAATGCTTCATGCAAAATATAGTTTTATTTGAATCACAACTACTCACAATAGCTATGAATATCCCCATTCAAATTGCTATCATGAATATTGTATAAAATGAGAAGAATAAACTAAAAGTAAAATTAGAATACTGCTTTATAAATTATAATATGTCAAGCTAACAAATGGTAGACTTGTCATATTGAGCAACTAAATGTCTAAATGATCATTCAGCACTCATAGTGTAGGAAGAAAAAAACATTGGCTTTGTTGCCTCTAAAGCAGTTGCTCGATTTTTCATACTGTCATTCTGCTCTATTAGCAAAGCCTAACACAATTAGGTATGAATATGCAGTAATAACATGCAAATTGTTCCCTCACAATTGCCCTAAGGCAGCAGCCTCAGCCTTTCTAAGCTTGATTCCTTCTACATCATTACAGGCTTGGCATAATTCATCAGAATAAAAAATACCTCCACCTTATTGCATGTGGCCAGCTAGTAAAATCATCGGTAGTTGTTAACTACTCTCCCTCGATGGGTTTGTTAGCGATGCCGTCCCCAGCTTCCTGCCACTCCTGCACTTGTACATGTTTCCCTTGGGTAATGTTAGACACTACATTTGAGCCTGCCAGAACAATTAACCCTACTGTTAATTAGAATGAAATGTCAGGCGCACAGATGGTACAAGCTGGCACCCTGCCACCTCGCCAACTGCTGCTCAAAGCGGATACCCCACTGCTGACAGCTGCTCGGCCGCGTCCCCAACCAGCAGATGTCAAAACTTCCCAGCTGAGGAAGGTTAAAAAAAGCAAAGAGGAGGGGTTTCTCATCCCAGCAGTGATGATGACTGTTTTACTGCCATTGTGTCTATTACCTGTTGTCACAGTGTACCAGTCAAGAGGAAGTCTGCAAGCAGTGAGACACAAATTTAAAATAATGATACTAGTAATCATAACATAAATAAACACAATATGGCTATAATTCGAAAGAAGTATGAAAATGGCACAGGCAACAAACAAAGTCACTGAACTTTCCACGAAGTTCTCCTTAAGGGGAGCGGCCTATTTTAACACGTGCTTTCAAAGGGAGGGGGGGAATCTTGTACCATTCCCAAATCAGGTAATTTAAAAGGCCACCAAATCTGGCCTAATTTTCAGGCAAAAGTTCATGTCATTTTTGGAATTCATACCTAGTGATGAAATTGTTCCTTTTTTTTCCCCTGGTATCTTTTCTGTTCATAATTTATTAGCATAATTTGTGAGATGATAATTTATGTTTCCTTTATCCTCAAATACACACAGGTAATAGCCCCCCAAAAATATAATAGAACATTATCCACGAAAAATATCAAAAACTAAAATACAATCTAACTAGACAATGAAATCACAACTGGATACCATTTTGATCAGAAGACATCTTCAGAATTCTGACCTAAATAAATATTGTGTTAATTTTGTGGCCTAAAAATAGTGATGTTACTTGTTGGAAATTTAAGTTATTTCTGAACTCAGGAGGACCGGATCATAAACCTCTAATACTTATTTTGACTTTAGGAAACAACAACTTTGTGTCTGATTGTTATTAAACATGGAAAGTGTGGAAGTGTGAAAGTAATTTCCTCTCAATTATGCTACTTTGAGTCATTCTCTTTAACAGCGTGAATGCAGGTGGATATTATAATTTAAATGCCACAGGAAATATGCCATGAAACTTAAAGTTCATGTTCCTGCTATTTCTACTTCAATCAGTCATCATTTATTGATAAATTATGCATTCAGCATTACATAAGTACACAAATATACAAAAGAAGACAGAATGGGAAAGCCTTTTGAGTATTCAAAAGGAGTTAAAATTATACCCATTCCCTCTAATTAGGGAAAAATAATCATAATACTAACAGATACAGGGACCTAGTATCAGTTAGGGATTTCCCTCATTTATAACAAAAATTAACATATCAAGAGGAGGTTTATCAGAAAAGGTATGGAGTGGTTCCCAGTACATTAAAAAGATTTTTAAAAAAAAGCTACGGAACTGAATTAGAAAGCACACAGTTTAGGCAACTAGGTGGCAGGAACAATGGCCAATCTAAGACACTAAGGTGAATCAGCTCAAATCATTTCTTCTAAGAAAAATGGCCTACTTTGGTTCACATGCCCAAGCGAGGTATGTGCAGGGCAACTTAGTAATTCCAACAACACTGAAACAAATGTTTAGGTTGTTACTATCAGAAAAAGGGCAAACATGGATTCTATGGGTCAAACACAATAGTAAAAAAGATGACCAATACCCTGTGAAGTCAGTGCTAACAAATTCCATAAAGGGATTTTAAGCAAACTTCATTAAAACTACAAAGAGCAGAATAAGCAAGGGAATGAGTGGGTATTCCAGATATGAGGCTAAGAATAAATATGATTTTGCACTTGATGATAAGAAGCCTGGCTGATTTGAGCACTGAACATCTCACTAGAATAAACCAATAATAATAACGACAGTGATAACTCACTGGTATTACTTCTACTAATTTCTTCTATTATGTACTACATGTCTATAGCATTTTACAGTTTATAAAATTCTTTCTCAGCTAAATTCTTCTTCAATTCTTACAATAATCCTGGGAAATATATGTTACACATATTCAGTGACTTTTATATATAAAAAGTCAGGTGGTATGTTATATTATAGAGTCAATACACGAAAAGACTGTTGCTAGCACACATGAAGAATTTGATATTTGTCAGACAGGTTTTTGGGAAAGCTAGAATTCTTTCTTTTCTGGCAATATTTTTCTAACAGCAATAAATGAAATCATTTAAATATTATTCTCTATTTCATTATTTTATTCCAAAAACATTGTTAATTGAGCAACTGCCAAATGTCAGACCCAAAACTAGATACTAGGAATAGTGAGGAAAATGAGAGACAGCCCTGCCCTCGAGAAACTTGGGAAACACGAGGAAGATACAATCAGGTAGACAAGTGTAGAAACTGTTCATAACTATTAGAACAGAGATGGGATGATACTTCATCCCATGTGGGGATGTCCACTTTGTAGACACAGAAAGGTAATGGTCAGGTCCTTCATGGGGATCATCAGGAAAAGCTCATGAAAGTGACATGACTATTGACATATTTGAAAATCAGTGAGTCTCAAAAATTCACAAAATACTACCTAGCATACAAAAGAAGACGAGAAAGATATCTATGAATTAAAATAAGTACAAAACCTCATCAAAAATAAATCTGCTCCCAGGGCGCCTGAGTGGCTCAGTTAAACAACTGACTCCTGGTTTTGGCCCAGGTCATGATCTCAGGGTCCTGAGATGGAGCCCTGCATCATGCTCCTTTCTCAGCAAGGCGTCTGCTTGTCCCTCTCCCTCTGCTCCTGCCCCCACACTCTCACGCTCTCTGTCTGGAATAAATAAATAAAATCTTTTATAAATAAATAAATAAACCAATAAATAAATAAATAAAATCGGCTCCTAAAAAGCACAAACCGTACATTTAACAAAACAATAAAATGTTTGTGGTTTGAATTCTCTTTGTAAAATGTCTTTTTGAAAGTAACATATTAAAATTAAGATGCTACTAATTTCAGTGTAGGTGTTCAACTGGAAAATGTCTCAATTCCAGCTACATTTTGAGTTTAGAATGACATGTTAAAGATCCACAATATATATCATTAAAGTTTTCCTTGACTTCCATAGAAGTTCCAACACTGAAAAGTGAGATATATTAAATTGAAATTATGGGTATGGCCAAAATCCTTTCGAATATTTTTGTTGGACAAAAAGTAAAACGACACTTGCCCATTCAGAATTAAAGTATATGTAGGTATATATAAAATTGTATAATTTTACCATCTGTATTAGAATGTTAAATAAAGTTAATCATATTCTCTCTTTCCCTCTTCTCTTTCTCTCTATATATTTGATTTTCTAGAAAAATGTGTAATTGTCTATTTTATGTCATTAATTTAAAATAGTTAATAAAATGTTACTTTGAACATAGAAGTCATTAGATATTAGAGGGTTGAACATTTTTAAACTCATAAACATGTAAACATGTAGCAAATTCAAGTCATATCATTTGACCTCAATCCAAAATATGATAAAATATATTATTTCTGGAACCCCTATTTTCATTGCCTTTCCATTATGCAATGTTCTTTTACAGAAAATAGTTTATTCTTATTTGTTTTAAGATTTTGTTTATTCATTTGAGACAGAGAGACACAGAAAGAGAGAGCCAGCATGAGCAGGAGGAGAGGCAGTGGGAGAGGGAGAAGCAGACTCCCCACTGAGCAGGGAGCCCGATGCAGGACATAATCCCAGGACCTGGAGATCACGACCTCAGCCAAAGGCAGACACTCAACCATCTGAGCCACCTAGGTGCCCCAAGAGTTTATTCCTATTATCTACACTCATTGGTACACAGATTATAATTCTCAACTTTCATCCTCCATATTCTACCAATATAAAATATGTACTTTGTTCATTTAAAAATGCAAATGAAATTTATTAGTCACAAGAATTAATAATAAAATCTTAATTTTTATAGTGTTTTAATGAGTTTATGCATTGCTTTTACATATAGCATTTTGTGTCATCCCTACAATGCTACAGCATAGAAGATGCTATCATCCTTACTTTTCAATGAGCTTCTCTGGATCACACAACTAATCATTAGCAGAGCCAAGACCAACTCAAGGTCTTGACCTAAGTGCAATAATCTATCCAGTTTAATATCTACACGCAGCCTGCCTCTGGGCCACCACAGGACAAGGAATGGATGCAAAAGTCAATCAGCATACAGTGACAGTATTACTGCTGTTTTGTTAATTAAGCCTATTTTCATTTATTGGAATCAAATGACAGAGACGGGCCCTGAAGCAAAATCCCCGGCCACTCTATTTTTCTCAGCAACCACAATTAAAGTCCAAGACCGCTGGATAGCCTGGAAAAACAAACCAGGGACATTTAGTAAACAATTGTGAAAAAAAATCATATCACAGATATTAAGTAGTTAAACACACAAAAAATGTAGCATCTGTTCCTTGAAGACTTAATAGTACAAATAAGTGATAAATTCTCTATCAGAATAAATACATTTAGATTCAAAGGTATGCCTCTTTAGAAACATTTTTTAAAGTATTGTCAGATGAAGTAAAGCATCTTGCTTACACAGTCTTTCCTCTCCAGCCAAGGGATCTGTTGAGAGGCAGGAGAAGGGCAAGAGACAAACGGATACAGAGAAACAGATATAGACACACTGGAACAGGAGGAGAGGCAATTTAGGGAACTGGTGCAGGTTATTAATTAACATTAAAAAACCAAGAATGCAGTAAGAACATTAGTTCTGACTGTAAGAAGAAAGATTCTAGGCAGACCTTGTCTATGTAGCAGTCTCCCTACCCAAAACAGTATTCCCCCAAAATATCCAAATTTCATTTATATTTTATCTTATGAGTACATTGTTTTAATATATCACATTCTTTTAATTCCACTAGAGGATTATTCTCTTAAAAAATGGTGTTTTTTAAAAATTTGATTATCTCCATAGGAGTTAAAATACTATGATCACTAGTGGAATCGTAGAACAATATAACTGGAAAGAAAAATCTCTCAGCTATTGCTTAGCTCAAAACCTCCATTTTAAACATGTTGCTGAGACTTTGAAAGTTGAAGCTATTTGCTTAAATCACAAAAGCCAACAATGTCACAACTGAGTATTCAAAGTCTTCTCCTAGACCCCCATGTAAAGATAACAGCAACAACAATCATCATAAACATTTTTGAGTGGTCACCTGGAGCTGCCAGTGCTCTGAGCTAATTCCACGTATCGTAACATTAAATAGTACAACCGGTACACGTTTTTTCCTCCTGTGTTGAGCAGAAGAGTAAGTAGCCTTTAGAATCTGTTTCTGGAAATGAGAAGCAAGACAAGAAAATGGTTTGGTTCTAGTTTTAATGAGAGGAGATCCATGCTTGCCTATGTTAGATATTGAGGATTTGCCTAAGATTTAAGAGTATCCCTTACAAGTCTCCTTTTAATGTATCTGTCGATACCATTTATCCCTAACCTCCACCACCAAGGAAATCTAGTGAACTGCACTTTTCTTATGTGATAAAATATTATTAGAATCCATGGCTTGAAATCAGTGTTCCATAAGATTCTCATTATATGTTAGATCTTCTCAACAACCTATATTACTTACACTTCATTTTTAAAAAAATTACTTAGAATCTCAATTGGATATCAATTTATGAAATTCACAATTATTTCAGATATTCAAAAGCAATAGAAAGGAATAATCTATAATTCATATTCGTGCTAATTTAAACTACTGCCTCCATCCATCTAGTTAGTCTGGATTCTAACAGCTCACCTTATTTTAGAATAGGCAGATTGTTATGCTTTTCATTCTCTCTAGCACAGTCACTTCCTATCCCAACCTGACAAAATTCTTTCCAGTCACCAAAGTTCAGTTTGAATGCTACCTCCATTACAAAGCCTTCCCAAATTACCCTGCTAGAAGTCATTGGCCCCTCTTGGAGTTTTACTTGCAATTTATTTGAGACTCTCAAAGATTTATTACGTATCATTTTAGATTAGAACTATGTATGTACATATCTTTCTTCCTAGATGAGAAATAGCTTTCGACCGGCAGCCCCATATGCTTTATCAGAGAACCAAGATAGTACCTTGGATGAAGTCTCAATAAATATGTTTCTTTTCTTTTTTGGACGAAGGAATGAATAAACAAATGATTAGTGAAAGCCATGGGAAATGTGTAGAAAAAAGAAATAGGAGAAACAGGTTCTGAATGGGCTGGAGAAAATGCCTTGAGATTCTCTTTTATGTTGCCTCACAGTCAAATCACTAACGATTATTCCCAACGTGAAACTTCACATTAAATGCCTACATAATTTAGATCATCAGAGGCACAGGTAAAACAAACCTAGCAAGAAAGTCTTTAAGGAAAATATCCAAAGATATTACATACTGATTACATTTACTGGTGATAGCTATAAACCCTTATGTCAAGTAAAAGGGAAAAGTGAGTAACTATTGATCTGGCATAGAATGAATAAGCCCAAAGTTTCACATTCCAATTCAGCTTCCTTTCCTATTTTCAACTTCTACAGGCCATCAAAGGAAACAAAGATGGAAGGCATGTGCCAGGCTCTGGGGAGAAAGTGTGGCTATCTGATCTAAAAAAAAAGAAAAAAAAATTGCAAGCACCTGTTGAATAATGGGGTATGATATTTAGCTTCCATTAAAATAATCTAAAATTTACTCAAATTTAGAAGTAGCAAATAAATTTATGGATTTTTAAAAGAAAATTAAAGAAACAGATTTTGCTTTCATGAGTAAGGCACAGTGTTAGACCTACTTAGAGAAGATTCAGAAATATGGTCCCATCCTTATGAAGTTTACAGTCCAGAAGTTTAACTATTATTAATCAATCAATCATAAAATAAAAAATTTGGTAGATAAAGAAAAAAGAAGAAAGAAGAAACATTCTGGTTAGCATTTAAGTGAGGGACATATTATAATGTTGAGAATCGGGAAAGAATTCCTCAAAGAAATGATACAGGAGCTTAATTTTGAAGAATTTATCTATAGGTTCTCTAAAGTTATCCTTTACAATTTCTATAGATTTCTGAATGAATAATAGATGATTTAAGGTTGTAGAGTTACACATTGATTTTTTATTTAACCTCTGCTTTAGAATGCACCTCTTTCACTCTAACAGAAAATAAATCAATTGTTGGAAAACGTATTTCAAACTAAATATGTATATTTTCATTAGGTATTTTACTAATTACCTAATCGGGATGCTTGTATTTTTGCAATGTTATTTATGAACAAGTGCAGAGTAATCGTACTGGCATTTAAACTAAATAATTTTGCTGAAATGTTCTGATGTATTAAGAGGAGGTTTAAGGTGCCATATAACTACATGTGTAAGTACACCCTTATTGCTGACCTTACAATGCACTTAGTATCTTATACTTCACTAATGCTGTCTCGTCTCTACCACCACAAGCAATTTATTCTGCCTCATGTTCCTCAAGTGCTCATAAATCAGCATTAGATCCTTTTTACTGAGTTGCTGATTTTAAGCCAGCACAGTAAGAAAGAGCATTTGGATTCAAAGTATAATATTGGCACACATATTGATTTTAATTAGTCTAATTAGTTCATTACACTAAAAATCACACAGATCATTTATTACATCAAACCTAATGGCATATGATCAAGGATTTAATATGATAATGAAGTAGATCAATTATCACTCATAAAGGAAGTCATTAACAAGTGTAAACATTGTCAAGCTGAATACCATTACAAATTATAAAGTCATAGCTAAGAGAATTTGCATATACACATTAATATTATTTTATAGTCAATCTTCCTCTCCAAAAATGAATACATCTTTGCTTTTAAATCCACTTTCATGCTACGCACAAGCTGGTTAACATAGGTTGGAGATTTAAATACTTCAGACTCTGGAGAATTCCAATGGCAAAAATGTTGCAAAAAATTACTATCATTGGCTGAAAGTCAAGTTCATTTGAATTTCTCTTCTTTCTTCAACTTGAAAACTAAGAATTTGTTCACTTTGGCAGTTAAATGGTCCTGGCTTGTATAACAAACAGACAACCAATGACAGTTCTTGAGATATTTGTGATACTTGAGATATCATGTAGGTTAATTGATGTAATTTTTTTATCTTTAATTAAATAATAATAGCAATATATAATTACATTAAGCAAGAACCAAGATATCTGCAAAAAAATTTCAGATTACAGCACTACATACTCATTTATTAATGCTTTTTGCAGCTTTAACATTACCAAGACATCTTAAATAAAAGCAGCCAACTGTGCACCCTGATCCTAACCCAATGCATTGCCATCTGTCATTATTATTGCTATCATTACCCTTTGCTTAGGGTCCCTTCACTCTGTTTTAAATCCACTTGACAGTAGTGCACATTCAAGCCATTCAGAATTTATTTTTCTGGTGAGAACTTGTAAGGTAGTGTATAAAATATTTCCTTGATATCCAGATATAATATGATCTAATTGTCATTCTTCTAATGTTAAACTTCTCCCTAAAAATGCAGTTTACAGAATTCTATACCTCTTCAGAGAGTTCCCAGACAAAATATGACACCTTGTTGACAATGATAGATATAAAATCTAAATTTGCATTATGTTACTGGGTGGTAAACTAAAGTAGCTAATAAATAAAATGAAATAAAGTAAAAGATCTACCTGAAATACTACCTTATTCTGTTGTCAAAACAGCAAATCTGGAAGCCACCCTCGATGAAGTCATCACCTGTACTCCCACTTCATTTTGTCTACCTCACAGGCTTCCTGTGAAGACTAAGTGAACAAACACCTATAAAGAACTTGTGTCTGGCATGCACTAGTCACTCCGATGCTAGCTATTATTATCATTATGAGGCAATAATAATATTGTAGGTCCAGATGTCTGGCATTTTCCGGTCGAGCAGCTTCCCAGAGTAGATCCTAGTGTAATGAGTGTACATTGCTCACCTTGTGCTTTGCTTTCTGCACCCAGTAAGGAGTATACCTCAATGGTACAACTTCGTAATGATATTCTCTTACCAGACACTCTCACTTTAATGCATCCTCCTTATTGCCATTATCTTCTAAAAACTCAACTGATTGTGTCTTTTCACCAGTTCCTCTTTGTAAGGAGAATAAAGTCAAGTTCACACTCCTTATCATGCCAAGTCTCAATACTCCCACATCCCACCTCCCTACTCAAGATATGTGTGCTGCGGCTGCAAGGTGTTATTGTTCCCTAACAGCCATTGTTCCTGTAAGGCTACGGGTGGGCTACATCCCTGGTTTGTTTCCTCATGGCTTCTCCTTCTCCTCTCTAATAAATCCCTAATGTGTCTTCACTGTTTGTTTTCTCTAAAGGAATTACATTCTTCATTACGAGCTACATAACTTCGGGCAAGTTATTTATTCTCTCTAAACTTTAACTTCTATGAATTGGATTAATAAAGAGATTATGAGATTATGTACATAATGTATTTAAAATCCTGCACATAATAGGTGCTCAATTAATTGTAATTATTATTGTAGTTGTTGTTAACACTGGTATTATTCCATTAAAAAAAATGGAAGCCTGAAATTATCATCCAAAATACAATGGATTATACTCTAGGATCAAAGCATTTGAGTCACTGGGTAATAGGTCCCCAAGTCCTGAACAATGTGTTAACGGGACACTACTAGTGAGCAACATGGGGGCAGTAGCTTAAAACTCTCTAGCTGAAAGACATACAGATAACTTTGAGAGAAGGAGCTTAACCAATAATAGAGGCAACTCTTGTAGGGGAGGGGGGACAGTTCTAGAGGCCCCAACAGTGTTATCAACGAAGTTATCCTGCAAAAACACATGCGCAAAAAATGTTTATAGGAAACCATTAAATACTTCAAAATCCTATTATCTTATGAGCTAAGACTATCATAACAGGTCACTGGTTTATGAAGCATAAGCAATGCACCTATAGCTTAGTCTACTCTGCAAAAGTAAGGAGGAAAAGAACACCTCCACCTCCTTTTGTGATCTGTCAAATCAGTGCTGTTCTTTCTCTGTCAAGATCACGAGCTTTGGTGAATTAGTCATGGGGCTCTTTGTTTTTAATTCAAATAAGCTGATTGTTTGCTTTTGAAGCGGAGTGTACAGACCTGTTGGCAAG
The DNA here is from genome assembly GCF_009762305.2 of Zalophus californianus. Classification (NCBI taxonomy): domain Eukaryota; kingdom Metazoa; phylum Chordata; class Mammalia; order Carnivora; family Otariidae; genus Zalophus; species Zalophus californianus. The sequence goes on along the minus strand of NC_045598.1, from coordinate 135,376,173 downwards.
GAGAGAGGAAGCCCCCAAGGAATACACTGAAGACTACCATAGAACCCCAGCCAAAAGCAGTGCACGAACTGCTCACCAGATTCCATTGCATGCACACACACACCGCCTTAATTAATCCATCATTAACATCATAGCACAGCGCTGAGCCTACCACACCTGGTTTGACAGCTGGATTGAAAGCTCCGTTGACAGCTGGTGCTTATGCACTTGCTTGAAGTGCGGGGGCTGATAATGGGCTTGCCTAGGGAGCTAGAGCCCTGCCGAGAGGTTATATGTTTGATGAAGGTAATAGCAGTTAATGAGAATATTTTTTGCTAGAGTTTGGGGACTGGTGTAACAACATTACAATAAAATCTACGCATTTGGCAATTCAATACCTAACTCTGCTGAACATTGTAAAGTCATGTAAACATTTGAAAGAAAATGCCCCATGTGTTAAGAAATAAGCTCCCACAGAGCAGTATTTTTAACATTAAATGGCAAAATAGAACCAGTGCAGGTCCTCATGACCTGGTGAGGGGTGGGTGGGTGGATGGGTAAAATTTCCCATACATCAAAGCAGTTCTCTTTTTTTTTATCTTTTAAATCCCCAAATTTATTGTTTCTTTCTGATTATGTAAACAATATATGTTCATTGCTAAAAATGTGAAAAAAAGAAGTACAAAGAAGAAATTACAAGTCACCTATATTCCTACCACTGGCAATGACTACAATTTGCATTTTTTATTAAAAAGATATTTATTTATTTATTTATTTGGGAGAGAGAGAGAGAGAGTGAGCAGGAGGCAGAGGGAGAGAGAATCTGAAACAGACTCCACGCTGAGTGCAGAGCCTGGTGCGGGTCTCAATCCTACAACCATGAGATCATGACCTGAGCTGAAACCAAGAGTTAGATACTTAACCAACTGAGCTACCCAGGCGCCCCTACAATTTGCATTTTGATCTCTGAGACTGATGACCAGAGACTGGACAAGACATCAAAAGCAGTTCTCTTCTAATCCTTGGCCACACCCTTTATGCTCACCACTGAGCTACTGAAGGATAGAGTATGAGTTTAACCCCCAGTACTTGTCTTTTCCCAACTCAGTGGTCAGCATTTATGTTTTAGAGCCTTATTCAGGTATTTAGAGCCCATGACTACTGAAGATGATGATGATGCGGCTTGGTGTGAGCTAGTGCTTATTAAGTTCAAAGCACTTCCTTTTACTTGCTAATATAATACAGTACAAAATGGTTGGGTTAGTTTTGTCTCCAGGATCATCAGGCTGAGAATGTGATTTTTCTCTAAGTGTCCTGTTCTCGCCCCAGTTTTGCTCCGCAGCAGGAGCAGCAAGATCATTAATAGCTTCACAAGGCCTGTGGAATTAAGGCTAACCCTTCAATGCAGTCAGATCCTTCCCCACATGGCTTCCACGGATCTATCCAACCTGCCCCACAGACTCTAAGTGGGCCACACTGAACTTTTTAAGTGTTCTCTCAGAACACACTTCATTTGTTTTGTTTTGTTTGTCTCTGTACCTTTGTTCACATTGTCCTGATTCCTCTTCCACGGCTCAGGTCAAATGTGAACTCCTGATCACCTTTGCTTCCTCCAGGCTACATAAAAGAAAACAAGTGGCTAGAGCCACTATTGTGAGTTTTTTAAAAACAAGGCACTCTGTCATATTTATTGCCAAACACAGTCAGTCAATATATTTTGTGAATAAGTTAATTAATAACAGGTCTCAACTTCTACTATAATGTTGCTTTCTCTCCTCCCCACCCCTACCCTGCACCTGCTGCATTATTCTACAAGCTGTGAATCAGAAGAAATCTAAAGGGTAGACAGAAAAAAGCCAAATCTATCCCTTGAATTATATGTAGTAATGTCCCTTTATTAATAGCAGCTACCAGGTTTAAGTCTTTATTAAGCATATTCATATATTTTAAATTTATGACTCAAGATTCCACTAATTAAATATTATCACTCCTGTTTTATAAGTGAGAAAAAAAACATGACTCAGAAAGTAAGTTAAGTAACTTTTTTTAGGGTTACAATGATAAAAAATGATAGAAGATTTTACAGAGCTAACATATTTTGAACAGACAGCATGTTTTAGAAACTGTTCTGGCTCTTCCCCACAGTAAGTCACTTAATCTCCCCAACTACCCTATGAGGTAGGTACTAATATCAACTTTACCAATGAAGAAACTGAAGAGAAGGGTGGGTAAATACTGCATGCAAGAGGGTAATGGTAGGACTTAGGTTTAAACTCAAGCAGTTCAGGCTCAAACCTTACCTACTATGCTATAGTGATCCCAGCATCTCTGACATCAAGCTCCAACTTTTTAAAATTCTATGTGAATTGCCCCAGATGGAGCACTCACACGACTGTGTTTTATAATATGTGTGTGTGACCACATGCTTCACTCTTTGAGTACATGGACCCTAGCTTTCTCATCACTGTGTATCACACAGTATCTAATACTAAGTTTTTAAAACATAGGTTCTCATTAAAGAGTTGAGGCATTGCACTTATGTCTGCTTAAATTCAACAGAAAGCCATCGAGAGAAAATTCACCATGAGTATTTCATGTTTCTGCACTTCTTTAAGAAACACTGACTATTACTTATTACAGACACTCTTCTTGTAAGTGTTTGTGTCGCAAAAAGCCCTGAAAGACAAAGATAGTATCTTTCTCTGGAGGAAAGTGCCAGTGTGCTTTCTGGGAAAACAAAAGTTCAATTATAATTGATTAGTCACTATAGCTAGTTAATGTTTTAGCCATATCATGATATATCTTGAAGGCTACGATTCGGTTGATAAATGTTTGTCTGAATTCCCTGTTTTGTCTCTTCAAACAGAGAAAATTCTGGCTTTCTTCTTTCTTGCTCATAGGAACAGTGACATAATATTAAAAGACTTAGGTTAATAACAAATCAGTAGTAGAACCATGCCTCTTCATTTATTCGTTCATTCATTCATTCATTTAACAAATAGAGTGCCAGGTACTGTACCAGGCGCTAGGACTCTGAAGATGAGTAAGACTTCTTTTAGGAGAGAAGTCATTATGGATGTCTTCAGCCAAGCCTTCTAAATTTTATGAAAGTTAAATTCTTTATCTATAAAAGTATTTAGTTATAGTTTATAGTCTTCCCACCTTTAAAATCATACAACTTTTTTAAAAAGAAGATAGAAATTTACTGAATATACTACAAGGGAGCAGCAGGTGGGACAGCAGAGGAGAGACTTTCTGCCTAAATCATACAATTTTGGGGGGGGAGGGGGAGGGGGAGAGGGAGCGAGAGAATCTTAAGCAGGCTTTATGCCCAGAGTAGAGCCCAAGTGGGCTCAATCTCACAGCCCTGAGATCGTGACCTGAGCCAAAATCAAGAGTCAAACACTTAACTGACTGAGCCACCCAAGCACCCCAATCATGCAATTTTTTAATAAAAATGTGAAAGATTACATTTGAACAACGGACCCAAAACCATGTAGCACAACTGTAGATACCCCCAAATTAGGAGTGTTTAAATATACCCACATTTTTCAAATAAAAATCCATTATACGTTACTTCAAGGACATGCAGACCGTGAAAAGATATCTTGTGTGATGGTGTTAGGAGGAATTATTTTTCCCCACTTTCTCAAGTTTTTTCAGAAGATAGAGCTATTTTACTTCTTTTCTAACAGAGCAGGGGCTACTTGACTAATTAGTGGATTTAGAAGGAACAGACTTGCCTGATTCTGTCCCTTCTACGTTTTTCCCTTTCTGAGAACCTGTCCTCAGGAAGCTCTCATATCTGTTTCTTCATTGTAGTAGGTCTACAATGGCACAATTTACCCCTAGGGGACTTGTAATGGAACCAGAGAGGCCAAAGGTTCTGGGTGACTACATGCAAATGGGGAAATGTTAGGAAACCTAATTGACTGCAAATTTAAACCATATTCTTTTTTTAAGATTTTATTTATTTATTTGACAGAGAGAGACACAGCGAGAGAGGGAACACAAGCAGGGGGAGTGGGAGAGGGAGAAGCAGGCTTCTTGCCTAGCAGGGAGCCCAATGCGGGGCTCGATCCCAGGACTCTGGGATCACGACCTGAGCCGAAGGCAGATGCTTAATGACTGAGCCACCCAGGCACCCCAGATTTAAGCCATATTTGCCCAACAACTTTTGAATAATAAAGTTGACATACTTATCTTCATCTATATGATTCTTATGTCTTATTTTTCAATTGCATGACAACTCATTCAAAAGTAAAGGGTGAGTTTTATCAGCCTCAAACCCCAACAGAAATGTTTTTGAAAAGTGTACATAATTTTGTCTTATACTGTGAAAAAAAAAATGAGGGTTCAGAAACAACTGTTACCAATTGTCTAAGTGGAATGTCTCTACTGCAAATTTACCAGAAAGGCATTTATTGCATTTTATCTTAATGCTCGTATTTCCATAACTATTGTTTTATTATTGCTTACCTGTAGTAAAAAGCATATTTTAGATAAAAGTACTGAACTTAAGCCCTCAAGGGCATGACAGACAAATGCTGAATGAGAAAAGGTGACTGTGAATTAATGATTCAAACAACTAACGAATGATGAGTAATTTATGGGATTGCACATTTCCGGAAGATGAGAACCCACCTGTTTAAGAAGGTCTCATATTCTACACATCACTCAGTACAGAATACTGTATGCAAAATGATAAGTGTTCAATAAATGTTTGCTGAATATGCATTGAAGGAGGTAAAATACTGCATAAACTCATTCTGTCATTGTTTTCCCCAATGAGTCACTTTTTTTTAATTATGTTATGTTAATCACCATACATTACATCATTAGTTTTTGATGTAGTGTTCCATGATTCATTGTTTGTGTATAATGAGTCACTTTTTAATGGAACTTACTGTAAGTTTTGGACTACATGTCCTCAAATCTATAAATTCTCAATTTAATTTTTAAAAATATACGTTAGAAGAACACAAATGTGTACCTATGAATTCATTAAGGATAACAAGCTACAATTTGGTAATACTACTGTAATGGGCACAACAAAAATAAAAATAGATTAAATTGCATAGTATTTCACTGTTAAAAACATCGTATTTAAATCAGCTGTGAAATGTCTATTTCACAGATGAAAAAACTGAGGTTCAGAGAGATTAAATGTGCACTAGAATCTGGCAAGTTGATTCTTAAGTCTAGTTCATCTGATGTCAAATTCTCATTATTCAACACTGTGACTGCCTAGAAATAGGTTTGTAATTAAGAAACTTCTATAACTGCAAATTATCTATCAGTTGCCTGTCATCTCTTAGATTTTGCACTTGTTGAACTTTTATGCTAGAGTGGGAGAACAAGGGTCACTGAAGGTGACGTCTGCTGTTCAGTGCAAATTAAAAGGACCAGGAAGAATCCTGCTGACAAAAAGTCAATAAGAATAAAATGGGGCCAATTCAGAAAAATAAAAGAATCATTTTCAACAATGTTTTAAAAAAATAATAAACCACCCTTCAGGATGTTGTTTGATCTTAGAACTAAAGTTCTCATTTGTGGACACTATTTTTAGAATGCAATTAACATGTTGTCAGAATGTTTAGATTATGCCCATGAGTTCATTGTATACAGAGAACAGACAAGAGAAATTTGGATCTTTCTTTTTTTCCTTCAACAAAAACCATAGATCATCTATTTGATTAAAAGTTTTAGAAAGAAAAAAACATTAGCAAATAAACAGAACACATCCTGAATCATTTAAAACAATGCCTCACCTATTTTACCACCTGAGTGGTTTCCATCAGTACGATAACATCTCATTTCCTGGACACTTAAGTATATGATAAATTAATTAAGAGTATTCATTGCAATCTATGCCTAAATTACATACTATTCTCAATGTTTTGATACATTTATTCTATATTTTTTAAAGTTGAAATTTTTATGAAAATTTTCATACACAGAAACAAATTAATGTAATTCTATCCAATAAGAAAAGAAAAAAGTTACACAAGGTTGGGCAAGATGAATTGATCTTTTCTTTGCAGGGAGGAATTTACCATCTATCACAGATATATTTACCTACAATTGGATAGTCTTTTTGCAATTTACATTTCTTTCCCCTTTCCTTTATTTATTCATATCAAACCAGCACTTACTGAACATCTACTAGTGAATAGTAATGAATAAAAGGGAAGAGGCAACGTAGAAAAAGAAGAGATGATTTGAGACCCTCAAAAATCTAACATGCTAGAGGAGGGAGAAAGACATAAGTAAATGATGGAGATTAGAAAAGCAGCCTTACTAATATTATTTTAAAACTTGAGAAAGTACCTGACTGCTCACGAAAATCACCAAGAAAGTGACATTTGAACTACATCTTTATGACTAGGCATGACTTGACCAGTCAGGGAATAGGGATAGATAAATCACAGTCAGAGAAAGACCACATATAAGGCACCAGGCAAGTTTAGGGAAGGAGAAGTAAATCAATGTTGCCATAGGTATATATTGTGTGAAGTCCAAGTTATGGAGAGTGAAAGTAGGTAAAGATGGAAAAGGACATCTATACATAGAGCCTCATATTGATTGCATACTCTATCAAGCTGAAAATCACTGGAAGTTTTTGGAGTGAAGAAACTGTAGAATGAAACTGGGTGGGTGGAGATTATAGCAAAGACCGGTTGGGAAGTTAGCTGTTCCTATAAGATGAGAGAGGATGTTGACCCAAATTAACATAATGGCCTAGAGGTGGAGACAGACTTTGAGACAAATTTAAAAGGAGAACAGAGTTGGGGTGTGGTGGATAAGGTAATGGAGGAATAGAGAGGGATCTGAGATAATGCCAAGCTTTTGAATTTACATGATTATGTGGTACCATTATCAACATTAGGAAATATAGACCGCCAAAGAACAGTGTTAAACTGGTAATTAGTTTCATTTGAAGTATATTAAGTTTCAGATGCCCTTGGAATATGCAGAAAGATATATGAAGAAGGCAGATAGGAATATGGGAGAGTTGAGCTAGAACTATGTACCTCCAGGGCATCTTATGTGAGTGGAATTGATGGTAGTCTCTGAAGTCACAGAGAGCAAGTGGCCAGGAGGATGATTACTTAATCAAGCAGCACCTCAATTTTTAAGGCATGTATGGAAGAAGAGCCAGTGAGAAAAACAGAAGGAACCTCAGAAGGAAGCAGAATCCAAGGAAGGAGAGAAGTTCAAACAAGTAATGATCAAGAGTGTCCAATGTTGCAAAACAGTAAGAGGAAAAGAACTGAAGAACATCCATTTAATTTCCATTCCAAAAAAATGCCATTGATGGAAATTTGGGAGTAGGAGGAAAAAAAAAACTTGCTTAAAATTAAAATAGGCCAGAAATAATGAAACAGAATAGGTAATTAACATATATTTTTACCCTATTAAAATATTCAGAACTGCCAAAAGAAGTATTTTATCTTAATGTATTCTTAAGCAGAAGCAAGGTTTTCTGAGTCATAAAAGATTCTACTGTAAGTGAAATCTTCTGTCATCATTTAAGCATATAGATCCCAAAGTGGTCCTGAAAATATAGATAGGCCATAGAACATCTTTTGAAATACAAAAAGAAACTCTTCCAACATTTTTGTTTCTTTTACATTCATTGACTTTTAAGCACAGTTCCTGATGAGGGAAATAAATAAGATCCATATTTTTATTTTCCACTTTTGTGTTGACACCCCGAGCTGTTTTATCCCAAGTCCCGACATGATATTTTTATGCCATTTCCTAATAGAAGTGATATTGCTTATCCTAAAATCAATTTTAAAAACTTTTTTTCCAGGGGCGCCTGGGTGGCTCAGATAGTTAAGCGTCTGCCTTCAGCTCAGGTCCTGATCCCAGGGTCCTGGGATCGAGCCCCGCATTGGGGCCCCTGCTTGGCGGGCAGCCTGCTTCTCCCTCACCCTCTACTGTTCCCCCAGCTTGTGCTCTCTTGTTCTCTCTGTCAAGTAAATAAATAAAATCTTAAAAAAAAGGACTTTCTTTCTAAAAAAAAAACTTTTTTCCAAATCAACAGGAATATGTAATTTCTTCCTAATGGCATAAAAAATATTAGTAATAATATAAACTTACATTTTATATGGTATCACAATTTATAAAATTTTCATGAGCCATCTCATCTGATATCCTCAATAACTTATGAAAGTAAATACAGCAGATACATTTATCTTGCAGGTAATAAGTCTGACTTTAATGTTTATGTTACTTGTCAAAAATCACATAGCTGAGAAGAACCTGGACTTTTTCTCTATGACACTGCCTCATAGTTATCTTTAGCCCAGAAAATAAAACTCTACAGCAAATGATAACTTTTGGATTTTTATTATAAAATACTCTTAATTTTATATTTTCAAAGAGCAAACACACTGGCTGTTCTTCTTTTTAATTGTTAATATATTAAACTATGCTAATAGATGTTAGGTATATGAAAAGTGTAAAACTTCTTTACATAAGCAAATTTATTTTATTGTGAAAAACAGAGGGCAATGAATTAAGACTTTGGACTCAGAGCCACACTAGGCTTAGATCCTAGCTGTGCTATTTATTAACTGTATAATTTTGGTCATGTCCCTTAATCCCTATATGCCTCAGTGTTCTCATTTGTGAAATACATATGATAACAATAAGAATAGTACCTACTTCATAAGTTTGTTGTGTGAGTTATTACATCTAAAACACTATGTGATGTTAGCTATTGCTGTCATGTTCTATAAGGTAGTCACACCTTTCTTAATGAAGCAAAGGGAATTAACAAAAAGAACATTTGTTTTGCCTTGTGGCAATTTTAGACTCTAACATGACTCTACACACCTATTGAGCAGACCTAAGGAAACGGAACTATTAGGACAACAATTTTCTACCATCAGAGTCACCATATTCAAACGGATTTGAAAGTAATGGTGGTGGATGACGAGGAGATATCAACCTAAATCCCCAATTTTTGCTTGTTTCTGTTCTTACAAATTCTATGCATGTTTAAAGGCAAACATAATTTTACATGAGCAAAGAATATAAATAAATGTTGTGCAGAAGAATAAAAAGAAAAGAATATAAACAACTATCGAAATAATGTTGAGCCATGCTTTGGTGACCATGGGAACCCAGGCAGGCCTTGCAAGGGTCTTGTTGGAAGGATCCCAAGGACCTTTCTATTTAGTGTTGCTTTTAATATAATTCTGCTGCCAACAGTGCCAGCCACCACTCCTTTCAATAGTGCAAATCCTTGGGAAATCTCTGAGCCAGTTTTCACTAGATGCCCACCTTGGGCAACTAAGCTACACAGTAGAGGCAAGGTGGTGTAGACATTTTCAGGATGCTAAAAACTCCCCTATGGGCAGTTGACGAATGCTCACTACCAAATGAAGAGAGGCAGAATGGACAGGGCTAGACAGACAACTCTCCCAAAAAATTCACTATAATTTGTTATACAGAAATATTTGAGTCCATCTACCTCCTTCCATAGAGTAGATAAATAACATAAAATTACTTGGTCAAAGAATGTTATTGTTGAAATCTTTTCCAAGTATTGCCAATTTGCTTTACAGAAAACCTGTTCTATTAGCACCTCTCCCCTACCCCAACACTGGCTGAGGTTGTCTCTTTCATCACACCCTTGCCAACATTAAATGTTATAATTTAGGAAAAGAAGCAATTGCAACTTGACAGGTTCAAAAACAATAGCCATTATTTTAACTTTAATTTTGTGAATGTGAGATACCCCACAATTTTCCAATACATTCTTCTACTACCTTTCTCCCTCCCTCCTTGGCCTTAGGCAAACTCAAGTTGGTTTCTCAGACTTGCAGACAAAATTTCAAAAACGAAGCTAAAAATGTAAAGACATCAATCTCAGTGTTATTTTAAACAGTGAAAACTTGGAAACAATAAGTCTGCATCAATAGGAAAATGGCTAAACATGTTTTGTTAAACGCATACAAAGAAATGATATATTTAAAAAAATACATTTTCAGGGGTGGCTGGGTGGCTCAGTCGGTTAAGCATCCGACTCTTGATTTTAGCTCAGGTCATGATGTCAGAGTCCTGGGGTGGAGCCCCACATCAGGCTCTACACTCAGTGGGGAGTCTGCTTGTCCCTTTTCCTCTCCCTCTGCCCATTCCCCTGCTCATACTCTCTCTCTCTCTCTCAAATAAATAAGTAAAATCTTTTTAAAAAATGCATTTCCAAATAGTATTTAATGATATGAAATATGCTTATAGTGCAATACTAGTTGCAAATAATTTATTTCAAAAGACTTTCTATGCATCACCATATAAAATGTATGAAACAAATAGAAAAAACTGAGAAGGTAATTGATTAAAATGCTACCAATATTTCTTTCTACATAGTGGGATAAGTGACTGTTTATTTTCTTCTTTTTACTTGTCTTTCATATTTTCTAAGCATGTATTATGGATATATTCCACCAAGAACCCAAAGCTTGCCTGATTCCCAGGTCCCCGGAGCTTAACTGAGGTTCAACATTGTTTCATTAGTTGTTTACATTCTTTTGTTTTTATTCTTCTGCCTGATGTTTATGGATGACCTTTGCTCATTTAAAAACAATGTATCTTCCTTCAGGGGTGCCTGGGTGGCTCAGTCAGTTAAGCCTTGGACTCTTGATTTCAGCTCAGGTCATGATCTCAGGGTCATGAGATTGAGCGCCAGGTTGGGCTCTACTCAGCCTGGAGTCCGCTTGGAATTCTCTCGCTCCCTCTCCTTCTGCCCTGCCACCCCCACCCTGCCCCCTGCTCACTCTCTCTCTCTCTTGCTCTCTCTCTCTCTCTAAAATAAATAAATCTTTAAAAAGCATGCATCTGCCTTCAAAACACATGTATTTAATTTGTTAGAACAGAAGCAGACAAATAATTTGAGATTTAGGTTTATATCTCCAAGCCATCCACAGCCACGTACTTTCAAATCCTTTTGCATATGGTCATTGCAATGGTTGAAACTTGTTATCCTGATTCTTTCATTTCCTTACGTCTTTTCCATAGATATGTAGAGTTCTGTTGGAATAAAAAAGCTAAAAAAAGAAAAAGTGTTCTTTTTATTAATTCCTTTTGTTTCATTAAGAAAGGTGTGACTACATTATAGAAAATAACAGCAACAGCTAATGCCTACACAGTGCTTTACATGTAGTAACTCAGACAACAAACTTTTGAAGAATCTACTATTCTTATCATTATCATATCCATTCACAAATGAGAACACTGAGGCACAGAGGGATTAAGGGACATGACTAAAGTCACACAGTTAATAAGTAGCACAGCTAGGATTTGAGCCTAGTCAGTGTGGCTCCAGAGTCCAAATATAGCACCCTAATATGTAACTGTCTCTCCACTCACGACTCTAAACTGTTGCCTCCCTCAGCCAAAGCCAAAGGGCTGCTAGAATCCTTATGGGCACTGATGCAGCACATGGAGAGTTCCAGATGCAGTTCTTCGTGCAGAGATCTGGACAAGCGCAGGACAGGCAGTGCTAAAATTTGGAAGGCAATTCTGGGAGTAACAGATCCTGGAGACAGTATTCCAGTGGATGCCTGGAACAAGGTGACAGAGGCCCCGTGCTAAGTAACCCACACCATAAAAGTTGATTGAGAACTGAATGAACGTACTGACATTTCCTTTCCTCTGAGACTGGGAGACAAAGGGTGTCTTGGCAGGAGACAGACGGACAAACTAATGTTACCAACAATACAGACATATCCACCACATGTGGTATACTGTAACGGCTAAACCTATTTTAAAATACCATGTATTAATAGCAAATTCGAGGTATAGTAAGGCCAACAGAGCAAGAAATTATTGCTACTTGAAGATAGATTATTAATTACAGGTCCCAAAAGGAAAAGGCATACCCTGAGGAGTTCCCAAGAGGAGGAGATCATGCAAGGAAGCACTGGGGTCAGGAGGCAGAGAGAGAGGGGGTACTGTGGGTAAGCACCTTCATTATAGTTTCCTTGGGAAGGAATGGATGAGGCAGGGTAAGCAGGCTTAAGACTGGATAATTTGAATGATTTCAGTGGGCTCTGGGGCACAGGGGCTCTCCCTAGTTGTCAGGTACCAGGGTTTGGTGTGGTTTAAGACATGTGTATAGTGGTACAAGTATGAGAGCCTAATAAAGAAGTAGAACGCTGGACTGGTTGGTTTGTATTGGAAAAGCAAGCCTGGGAGTGGGACTCCTCCCAAGTAGGAGGGGTGACAAGACAGGCAGGAGGCCAAGGAACAGTGACTCAGGCATATTATTGGGTTGTCCAGAGCAGGCATGTCTGGCACATGCACTTAGGGCAGATGTTAAAACATCAAGTTCACAGAAGCTAGAAGCATGGTTAATACAACTTGAGCTTTGGTAAGCCAAAAAATAAAAATAGCAATTCATCTAAGGGGCACCAACAATGGAGAGAGGAAAAACAATCAGAAAAAACATCCAGTGAAACAGATGATGGAGTATTTAATGAAAATATGAATAAAAGTAATGAAATCATTTAAATTAACTCAACAAATAACTTGAAAAAAATGATCATTTATGAGTTCTCCTCCACGTGATAAACTTCCCAATGCTCAGAGAAAAATTATAAAAGGATAAAAATCATGAGAGAAAAGGTAAGAGATTTGAAAGATCCCGGAAGCCTGTAATATAAGTGACTGACATTAAGCTTTTTGACTGTAGAGGCATCCATTTCAAAGACATCCATGTTGGATAAACATATCACCAACTGTATGACAGAGCTAATAGCTACACAATTATATAAGAAGCCAGGCCTGGGCACCTGGGTGGCTCAGCTGGTTAAGTGACTGACTTAGTACCAGGTCATGATCCTGGGGTCCTGGGATCGAGTCCCACATCAGGCTCCTCCTACTCTGCGGGGAGCCTGCTTCTCCCTCTCCCTCCGCTCCCCCATCCTGCCTGTGTTCTTTCTCTCTCTCTCTCATAAATAAAAATAAATAAATAAATAAATAAATAAAATCTTAAAAAAAAAAAAAAAGAAACCAGGCCTCCCTTTTCCATGAAGTTCCCCTCTTAGGAAGCCCTGGGTGACCCAGATAACTGACTCCTTGGGTGAGCCTCCTTTTCCTTGCCCTAATTCCCATTATTATATTTTAAATTCATCAGTATAGAGTGAGACTTTAAATCCCTAGGCACCCCACCTATCCAATAAAGGCACAGCCCAAGTGTCCACACCCTCTCGCTCTACCTGAAACCCCCCTGTGTAGCCCTTGAGTGTGCTGTATATCCTCCAGAACCTGTGACTAATAAGTCTTTTTTCCTCTTTCTCTCTTTTTTTTTTTTTCAAAATTCCCTTGTGTTTGTTGCTGAGGTGCATCCTGCAATCATAGTAAGAAGCACAAGGGCAGCCCAGCCACACTGACTCAGGGCTCACCACAAGTTGTAGGGACCCAGATGAGTGCCCTAGGCAATCCTAGACCTACACAAAACAAACCCATACACTAGAACAACAGGAATTCAGAGAGAAAAAAGAAGAAAAGATAATGAGAAAAAAAGACGGACAGATAATGAAAAACTTAAAATAGTTTCTGAAGACAGTTTTCCTGAGATGAAGAATGTCTTTGAGTCTTCAGATTGATGGGCTCGCAAACTTCTAGATTGTATTAAGGAGGACAGGTAATCTCCCAGGCATATAGTAGACAATAGTTGCAAACTCTAAGGATAAAGAGAGAATCATACAAGCTGCCAAGAAGAAAATCAAGATGCATATGACATATATATATAATTATTTCTATATTATTCTATATTATTTATATATTATTATTTATATATTATATATTTATTATTTATAATAATAAATAATTATTTATATATTATTTATATAAGTATTCAGGGAGAAGGCTATGTGAAGAGGAAGGCAGACACTGGAGTGAGGCATCTACAAGTCAAGGAATGCCAAAGATTGCCGGCAACCTCCAGAAGGTAGCCCTAAGGAATGGAATAGATTCTCCCTCGCAACCGCAACTCTGTTGACATCTTGATTTCAGGCTTTTAGCCCCCAGAACTGTGGGTTAATAAATTTCTGTTGTTTAAGCAATCCAGTTTGTGACACTTCGTTACAGCAGCTCTGGCAAACTAATACAGCAGAACCAACTCTGTGGACAAACAAGTTGGTATCATTTTTCCAGATATCAGCAGAAAAACATGTTTCTGATTACATATAAAAACGGAGAAAGGAAAAAATTAACATCTATGAAATGTGAAGAAACAAAAGAAAGGAAAAAGGAACAAAAGTAAGTAAAAAAAAAGGCAACTTGATCAAGAAGAACTAAGGAAAATGGAACACAAATGTATATAAAATCAAGCATATCATTCACTTTACTAAGTGTGAAGAAAATGAACTTTCATGAAAGATATTCTATTTAACTTTTTTAAAAAAGCTGTATTTTATCTGTAAGAAACACATTGTAATAGACATTAAAAGTATTCAGCATTATTAGATTCTTCTCTTTTTGGGGGGGGTGCATGGAAGACTACATTTCAGGTCTCTTGCTGTTCAGTGGGTCACATAACTAGTTTCAGCCAATGGGCTGTGGGCCAAATGATTTAACAGGAAGGCAAGGGCACCAGCTTTGCTCCTCCTGCCACAGTGAATACTGGCTCCTCAAGTTGAGAGGCAGAACCACAGGATTGAAATAGCCTGGATTATTGAGTTGACAGATGGAAAGCAACTGAGTGGGAAAGTAAAATAAATAAATAAATAAATAAATAAATAAATAAATAAATAAATAAATAAATAAAAAACTTTACTGAATGTAGTGAAAGCCAAAAATATACTTTGCTTTTTTTAAGTCTCTGAAATGTCAGGATTAATTTGTTACTGGAACATAGTTGTTTTTTTTCTATCTAGACTGATACACATAAATAAAATTCAGCAAGTAAAAAAAGATTACAAATAAAAGGATGGAAAAAGTGATATCAGACAAATGCAAATAAAACAAGAATGGATATCTAATAAGGCAGATTATAAGTTTAAAATCACCAAAAAGGATAAACAGTGACATTATATAATGATAAAAATCACAATTCATGAAGAAGGTGTATAAGCAGCCTTCAATACCCACACACACATCAATAGGTTGATATCATATATCAAAAATACGATAAAGATATTAAACAAAAACTACTGCAAGTACAATAAAGTGTTAATAGAGTATGAAACTTTAGTATATTTCTTTCAGAATTTGACAGATCTAATAAACAAAATGTAAGTAAAGCCCTAGAAGAACTGAATAATAATTGATTTTAATAGATACATCTCTTGAACAAAGAATATACATCCCCCTCATATGTTTAATTTGGCCACAATATAAAGCTTAACATATTTAAAAGATTACTTTTTCTTTAACTCAATAAAAGTAGAAACTAATAAAATTATAACTAAAATCATATTAAGAACTTATTAAAATGAATTCTGGGGAAAAAAACACTTAGAGCTCTTCAGAAACTCTTACCAATATCAAGAAAGCACTAGCATATGGAGTGAAAATAATGACCAATACTATAATACATTTCATCTTCAAGTTATCCTCTGCATCTAAACAGCATCTAAGATAGATGATAGCTTATTTTTCTTTCAAAATGGGTGAAAGAAGGTTGTTTCCCTACAAAGCCTTGTAATAGCCTAGCTATGAGGAAACAGAACTACACAGACAACACAAGATACTTTAGCTCAGAAAAAAATCCTAAACCAAGTTACATTCTAGGTTTGAATGATCCTGTCCATACATCATTGTACTGTCTCCATGTAATAGGATGACTGTACATCATGGTTTGCCCAGGACAGTTGTGGTTTATGCTTGTTGTCCAGGTGTAATTATTAATAGCGCTCCCTTTCACTTTCAAAAGTGTCTCCGTTTGGACAATAAATTTTATAGTCATCCTACCATGTAGTGATACAGCCCATTGCGTAAGAGGATAGGGGTCTCTGGGCCTTTTTTATACTAAGATTTGTGAGGACACTCAGGCCATCTATGGGCCCCTTTTAACTGTTCTGAATGAAAGTACTGGAAGCAGTATTTATGACCCTGACCCAATTAAATAAGTAATGTTTATCAAGAAGACAGTAAATGCTATGTTCCACTACATAGGTTTGTACCAGACACAATTATAATAATGTATTAGGAAAAGCATATACATATATATATATATATATATATATATAAAGCATATTTTTCTGAACAAACAAAACAAAACAAAAACTCATCTACTCAAAATCAAATATGTATAAACTGGAATATAGTTCATGCTACTGTGATAAAAAGGATCAATATCAATTTGGTCATCTATGTATATTAAAAAATTTATAAGGTGAAGGTGCACCATTTGTAAGTGGTACAAACTTCCAGTTATAAAATAAATAAGTCACAGGGATTAAAAAATAGCATAGGGAATATAGTCAGTAATATTATAATAACATTGTATGATGACAGATGGTAACTACACATATCATGGTGAGTGTTGTATAATGTATAGAATTGTCAAATCACTATGTTGTACCGCTGAAACTAATATAACATTGTTCATTAACTATTCTCAAATAATAAAAATTAAGATTTATATGTATATATGTATGTGTGTATATATATATATATATATATAAAAGTTGTAAAAGCTATTGATAATATCTCAGATAACACGGTAACTTCTTGATTCTATTTTACCACCCCCTGCCCCCCACTGGCCATCATTTTTTGGTACACATACTGACTTCTACATTTACTTCTATGAGTAAACCCCAACTGATGGATTTGTATTATAATCATCCCTATGCTGTCAAAGTTCACTTGCTAATGTAAAATAAATACATTCATTATTATCAATACATATTCAATATAGCACGAGGTTGGGATACAACCCATATTCTTCTGTCCACATCTTTGATATAAGAAATTCTGACTTTAGCTGATTCCTGGGCTAGTCTTGAACATCTAATGTTCCCATTGCTTAACATCTACTACTTCTTGCTTCCCATTTCATTTTTGCAATGATCACTACTAAGGATGCCTTAACCTGCTTATTCATTTTCAACCCCAATGCACATATCTCTATTTATAATAAAATGAATGCAATTCTCATCCTTTTTGGTCACTTGACAGCCAATATCATTGGCACGGTATCTGACAGCCATCTGTCATTTCCACATTCTCCTTTATCAGCATTGTATTGATTGCATTGCTTTAGATACTTGTCAATTTGTATAGATAGATGATAGTTTGTCTTGATTCTCTGTCAGATCAATGCTTAGCCACATAACCTCACTTTGTTCACTTGTCACAGAAATCTATATAACACTTTCCCACAGAAATTTAGTTAATTAGCTGGCATGGAAATGATTATTAAATATTGAACTTGAAGTCTATCATTTTTCCTTGTCTCCCACTGGTGGTCTAACTGACCATCAAAGTTATCATAATGGCAATCAAAATGATAAATACAGATTTTTCTCAGAGGAGTAGTGGAGCTTTCCAGGAATATAAGAAGTTTTATTTATATGTTCAAAAGTGAAGTTTCTAGAATTCAAAAGTAGGACTTAAAATTGGTCCATGAAAATTTGAAAAAACAGAATAAATTTAATTTTAGAAAAATCAAGTAGTTTTTTAATGATTAAAAAGTTACATGCAAGACTGAATGTAGTTTCAAAATGTAGAATTTAAAATTTTAAGAGGTCACTATAGTAGCAATTGAAAAAATGACCAAATACAAAGCATCCAGTGCCAACATGCAAAGTACACCTGAACAAACAAATACCTTCAATGTTTTGTAAACTGGCTAAAAAGTTTTTGCTCTAAATAAAAGATTAATTAATTCTTGTAATATGGGTGTGTTTGGAAAGAGCTCATATTATGTAACAAAACTAGAAGAGGAAAAAAATTTCTTTTAAAATTTTTGTTATGTATAGTTTTATTGAGGAAAAAGAGTTTCAACTTCCTCTGTTTTTGAAATCAAAGTGAATAAGGTTGGATACATTCAGAAACTAAAGCACATGGTAATATATATATGTAAATATATATATAATTATATACATATGTTTCTCATAAAATTTACAACCATCAGTGTTGCTCATAAAATGCTCTACTAGGCATGACATAAAACTGTCGCTTCTATAATGACTAGGGGAAGCAGTGAAGTTTGGCTTTAGTCTGTTGTTCTGCCAAAACTGAGTCCACAGCTTCATCTTAAGCTAAATGTATATACTTCAGTATCATTTCTGTTAACCCAGAAATTGTGCTTGATCAGTGACAATGTGATTACAGTAGGTTACCATTTTACATAATCAGCAATTAAACCATGAAGAGTACAAAGAATGTTTTTCAGATTTTTGTTAATATCTGAATACTTAGTTTCATTATATAAAAATATTCAAGATATCCTTTATGGTGAAAAATCTATGCTTTAGGGGCACCTGGGTGGCTCAGTCAGTTAAGCGTCTGCCTTCAGCTCGGGTCATGATGGGATCAAGCCCCAGGGTCCTGGGATCAAGGCCAGCATCACATCTGGCTGCTTGCTCAGTGAGGAGCCTTCTTCTCCTTCTGCCTGCAGCTACCCTGGCTTGCGCTTGCTCGCTCTCTGTCTCTGTCAAATGAAAAAATAAAATCTTTTTTTAAAAAATCTATTCTTTATATATAGAAATTCTATCAATCAGTTGAGATATAATTGTGTAGCTTTTGTTGCTAGAACATGATAATTGATGAGCTCTTTAAAAAGTCTTCATCTTAAGTGAAACCATTTTTTTAATTTCAAAAAGTTGAAAGAGTAGTTAGGAAGACACTAAGGATATTAAGAGAATGATCTAGATAACCCTGAGAAGAATATTATGTACTTTTTGAATCAACAGTGTTTATGAAAATTTAAATAATATAAAGCAGAATAGCAAAGCATAGATAAGATTATGATTCTATTTTTTTCAAATTATTTCTGCATTGGCACTCATATCATTAAAGCAGATAACATTAAAAATTCTATTAATATTTTTAGATATTCAATTTGCTTAGGTCAAAAGTTTTTTAATATTCATATCTGTTTCTCCAGTGGCATCAGTAGAAGGAAGCATCTGTTTACTATACTAACATGTAGCAGAGTACCTGAAGGAGCAATCTAGAAACTGGCAGTACTGAAAAAACATTGTTCCTGAATTATGTCAAATTACAGAAATTTGGACTTTGAGATGTAAATAATTAATATTAATATTTATTTTATAAATGTTGGAAAATTTCGAATTTAATATTGTATCCCAGACATTCTATAATGATGACATTTGGCCCCAACCTTGACTTCAGCCAGATACTGATTTTAACAACCAGCCATTCAACACGGTACAAATTCAGCCCCCAGATGAGGAAAAGATCCCTCTAACTTCCCAGTGAGCTCTCCAAAGAACAGCTGAGTAAAATCTAAGAGGGGCTTCTGAAACTTGAATGTGTGTGAGCATCTCCTGGAGATCTTGTGAAATGCAGAGTCTAATTCAGCCAGTCTAGGTTGGAAGCTAAGAGTCTGCATTTCTGACACGTTTCTAGGAGATGCCAATGCTACTGTTTAGGCCCCACGCTTAGAGGAGCAAGTTCTTCTGAAAATCACTGCAGACAGGTAATACATATGTGTAGGTGAACACCTGCACGTTCTGAACCAGAAATCCTGGAAAATAATTCTGTCCACTCCATGAAAGTTTGTGCTGAGTTCTGTCTAGAAAAAGGGAAATCGAGGGAATTAGGTGTTAAAAAATAAGCTGAAGCATATTAAAAATTTTAAGAATTTATTTGGGCAAAAATTGTTCAAATCAGGCATGTCCAATCTAGGAGAGAGAAAGGAGCTCAGAGGACCTGTATGAAATGAATGACTTCTATAGGCAGAAGGTAGAAGGACAAAGGAAGTTATATTATGTAAAAAAGTGGGTTGATTATTGCAAAGTTATTTTCCTTTAGGGAATGGCGAGATCTATCAGGCAGACTATCTAACTAATGCTGATCAGGCTATTTCCTGATTGACTAGTTTAAGATTTCATTTCTGGGATATCTGAAACTGGAAAGAAGTCTCAGTTTGTTTACATGGCACTTAGCATAAGCAGCTCCATTTTGGGCCTATTGCTGTTGTTGTTTTAACACAGGTCACCTCTTGAAAAACTTAAGAATGTTCTCCTATGTAGATATAAAGGAGAAGCATCAGGGAATCAGGCAATCCAGAGCCATGTTATATTAAAGACAAAAGTTTGGGAAATGACTAAAGTATCCTGAATTATATGATAGGTGTAAAACTTTAAGAAGGACTGTATACAGTTTCTATTTCTAGGTAATAAGAGCAGTTGATACCAGTTCAAAAAAAGTAAATGAAAAACTGATTTTAAGGTCCTAAAAATAAAGTTAAAAGTAAGAATACACAGCATTAATTTAAATTTAAAGAAAAAAGATAAAGCAGGATAAACTGCTAGCTACAAGAATAAAGCCACAAGATGGAACTTTATAAATACTCTATATTGAAGAAAAGATAATTGAGAAAAAATAGATCTAATATGCCAAGAGAGGCATAAAATTTATTATAACTAGAAAATGGCTAAGATATTGAAAAGCATTTCATATCAATCTTTAGGTAGGAAAACTGAAATTAAATCTCTACGTTTAGAAAGTACTGAAAAACTAGCAAAAAAAAAAGCTATAAAGTCAGACAGTGAAATATTTTAAAATTTTGAGAACACATAAATCACCCAGCTATCACATATTACCAGGAGGATGACATGTAATCTAAAAGAGAGGAAAATTTAATAATGTTGCCATGGGACTAAATTTTTATTGTTATAATCATTATTTAATATGTCTGAGCATCAACAATATATTAGGACTGTACTTAGGTAGAAATAGCTGCTTCTGTATGAATTTATGATTCATTCAAGCTGAAAGACAAAACACAAGAGGAGAATAAAATACATTCAGGGGAAGATCCAGAAATCATTTTTCCTAAAAAATATTAGAATATACTACATAAGGATAATATTGTTTTATTAGTCCTTAGAAAAGATTATAACAAATTAAGGCTACGTTTGCAGAAAAGCTGAACTGAAAATATGCTAATGAAACAACAATTTCTTTCCTACTTAGTCTAGACCTGAAATATTTTCTTACTATTGAGTAACCCATGATAACATAACAGGGGGAAACCATCCATTATTAACACAGAGGAGTAAGTAAAGCACTTTGGAAGCGAGCTACCTTTCAGATCACCAGCGCTCTATTGGCTTAATTGCACCCCATTGTACTAAGTGGTACTTTAATGGGAGGGAGGATGTAATGCAACTACAAGGCACTTGACACAACAGGGAATATTTACTCATCTGAGAGGACACTTACAGATACTGCACTGATAACAATTGTCTAGTACCACTTCACACAAACACCTCTACTTTTCTATGTATAAATTCATTTTTAAATTTGTCATTGGAAGAAAGGGTGATTTTTGCACACTTCAAAATGTTCAGAAAGCAAAAGAGTATTTTAAAATAAAATTAAACTTTAAACTAAAAGAGTTCTTCAAACTGCTTGAAAGTTAACAACAGCATCATCTGTAGGCACTGTAGTGTCCAATATGAAACACTGTGCATGTGTATATGAGTGTGTGCATTTTGCCATGGGGTGGGAGAAGCAATATATGTCTCTATGGGAATTTATATACATTGTGAGTAGTAGACATGCATGAAAAAATGCCTTGTCCCTGTCCCTAGGTCATCAAAAACAGGATTCACTTTGAAGTTCTAACCTCTTTTGACCACAATAAATAACTCTTGACTCAGATTCACTCTGCCAGGGACCCATTGGAGCCCTGTTCTGCTTAGAGGACATGGCCCCATTAAACATAAGGTGGGTTATCTCTGGCTGGGCTGCCTGAAAAGTCTTTAGCATCACTATTCAAGGCAGCAACAAATATCCTTTGATGTAGCTATCTCCCTTCTAGGAATTTATCTTTAAAAATCATTGTGGATATATGTAGAGCAAAGGTATACACTTGAGAATGTGTTTCAAAGTATTGTTTATATTAGCAAAAATGTAGAAACAAACATGCATGTGCCACAGTAGAGGACCAATGTAATATGCTATCTTCTTACAGTTAAATACTAAATAGTCATTATAAATAATGATGTAGAAAAACATTTATTGACATTGATAAGCATCTGCTAGATTAAGTGGGTAAAACAAATTATCAATTAGTTTACTATTATTCCATTTTGGTTATCTGCATATATAAATGTGCAAAATAAATTACAAAAAAAAGAATGAAACATGCAGCCTGGTTAAAACGTCATAATCTATCTGGAAATGGTAAAATCAGAGATGATCTTTATTCATTGTGTTTTCCCTCGTTTTTCATATTATATAAAAGAAACACATGTAATTCACCAAAATATTATATGTATCTTAACAGTTGGCATCATAATTCTTCCTAGGCAGGGAATGTTTCTGAGAAAATACTTTCATGAACCAACTGAAGCAGAGGGTGGAAGCTGGAAGCACGGGAAACAATGTCTGCAGTATGCAACACAAGAAAGACAAATGTAGGTCACAAGGAGATGGCTTTGGTTTGTTCTTGAAAGGAAGGAGGGGAGAACAGAGAAGATGAAAGATCAACCAGTGGGATGATATGTGGAGGTGGAGACAGTGCCAGATATCAGCCAATGGAAACCCGCCTCAGAATGGCTAAAGAATATTTTAAGAATAGAATGACTAGTGTTCAATTTAATGTTTTAACATTTGTTGCATGTGTTCCTTAAAATACTTCCCAAAATCTTCAGTAAAGTCCAACATGCCCATGAATGTTATGTGCAAGAGCCAGTTTCTTATAGGCTGATAGTTTCACAGTCAGAAACTGTGAGAACCCAAACCTGAGAAATTCACAAACATCTTGGAGAGGGCTGTACAATTCCACAGGAGATGGAAATGGAATGGAGTGGGGGTGAATTAATTTTACTGGTTGCTATTGGCCTTCACCCCAGTGGATCCAGAAGGCAGAGCATCAAAACAAAAAGAAGTATTCTCAAGCCTTAAGATCTGATGGAATTCACCTTGCTAGGTTTTAGACTTGCTCGGCAGGCACCTGTCATCCTTTCCTTCTTTCTTATTTCTCCCTTTTGGAATGGGAATGTTTATCCTATGCCTATCTCACTATTGTATTTTAAGTGTATAACTTGTCTGGTTTTACAGATTCACAGCTGGAGAAGAAATTGGGCTCAAGATGAATCATATACCTCAAGTTTCATTCATATCTAATTTAGGTGATATTTAGATGTGACTCTGGATTTTAGATTTCTGGAGTTGATGCTGGAATGATCCTTAAGATTCAGGGGGATGTTGGGATGAAATGAATATTTTTTTGCATGTGATAAGGACATGAATTTTGGAGGACCAGAGGTAGAATGCTGTGAATTGAACTGTGCCCCCCTTCCCACCAAATTCATATGTTGAAGCCCTAACCCTCATTGGTATATTTGGAGATGGGGCCTTTGGGAGATAATTAAGTTTAGATGAGGTCATGGGGGGGAATTCTCATATTGTGATTAATGTCCTATAAAAAGAGATACCAGAGAGTTTGCATTTCTCTCTCTCTCTCTCTCAGTCATATGAGGATATAGAAGATGGCAGCGACCTGTATGCCAAGAAGAGAGCCCTCATGGAGGAACTGAATGGGCCCACACCTTGATCTTGGACTTCCCAGCCTCCAGAACTATCAGAAATAAATGTTTGTTGTTTAAACACCCAGTCTATGGTATTAAGGGGCCAGAGTATAATAACTGAAGCTGACACCTGGGTCACAATTTTAAACCAAATAAAACTCTAAAAATGCAAGTTCAATCGTTAGCCTGATTTATGCCACTTGCCCTTCCAAGATAAATTCCAATTGTTGCTACTGAACTCAGCCTAACATTTTGCCATCTTTTTACGTTTCTTAGTTTCTCCACATCCTGTTGACTTGTTATTTCAACGCAGCCCCCCACTTTTTTTTAAATGCCTGGCTACTGGTTTATTGCCAGCCAATATTCAAAAGTGATGTAATCCTGGTTCAGATTTCTGTGTTTCCATCTTCAATGTACTTTAAAAAACTTTTTTTACTCCTTAAGACTAGTTTTCTTTTCTTTCTTTATTTTTTAAAAGATTTTATTTATTCATTTTACAGAGAGAGACACAGCGAGAGAGGGAACACAAGCGGGGGGGAGAAGCAGGCTTCCCACGGAGCAGGGAGCCCGATGTGGGGCTCGATCCCAGGACCCTGGCTGGGATCATGACCTGAGCCGAAGACAGATGCTTAACGACTGAGCCACCCAGGTGCCCCAAGACTATTTTTGTTTTAAAGATTAATCCTTAATCTGTAGGCCATTAGTCCATCTGTAGGCACAGAGAGAACCCTTGGCTTCTTGCTCTGATTTTCTAACCTACATTTTCTCATCTAGAAAACTGGATTCTGTTGACATACTCATTAGAATGTCAAAGTGTGAGGGGTTTTTTGTTGTTGTTGTTGTTTTACTTCAGCAGGAAATTTTGGCCTTGTGCCACCTAGCCCAGTAGTTGGTATGGTGTTCCTCACATCTAAATCAATAAGATTTGGAAGAAAGTACTCATATTACTACAGGTTCAAACTAAAGTAGATGCATAGGAGTAAAGGCAAAGACTGGGGGGAGGGGATGTATGCTAAAAAGAGTTCTAGTGGATGGGAATTTCAAACCGTGCAGAAAAAATAAGAAATCAACCCTGATATCACAGAGGAGCTCCATAAGGTCAGTGGTCATAAATGTCACATTACTGATAACTCTCCTAGTATTTCTACAGTATTTGACATCAAATAGGAACCCAGTAAGTATTTGTAGAATGAACAAACGATGAAGTGATGGCTACATCTCTACACCTGACTACTGAGGCCACTCTCCAAGAAGTTACATTAAAGAACATAATGTCTTTATTAGTAGTGGATATTATAATCCGATTTAATAATCCAACTTGATTCCGATAATTTATCTTCAATTTTGAGAACTCTAACTTAGTCTCCAAGGGTCCTATATTCCCTAATTACCAGTGAGCTAGTCCTAGGTACAGCTGTAAAAGACAAGGCAGTATGGTGGGTTATATAAATATATATATATATGTATTCTTGAAGCCAAGTTCTTTGGCTTCAAGTTTTCTGATGTCTTTTCCATTCAAGACCCACTCCAGATTCCTTAAACCCAGACACTTACCTCTCATCTCAGGCCAGATCCCCTTATGCTGATGGTACTCCAGCAAACACACCTTACAATTCTTTCTTTTTTCTTTTTCTCTTACCTGGGCTAGATTCTCAGAAACTTTCCAAGTGACACTTAACATTATCTTACTTGTAAAATATAAGTAACCAACCATGTTCATGTAAGAAGTAAGGAAGGATTCTCCCCACTGCCTCACTAATTCCTTCTAGTTTAACAATGTGCTTTTTGGAGACCGTAGGCTTCTTTTCCCCCTCTCCCTGCTATACAGTGCCACTGAGTACCTCAAATGCTGGAATCAAGTATGGCGAGAGAGGAGGGTGGTAACAAGATTGTCTTAAAGGAGAGTTTTATCTCCCCTCAAATTTTATAATAAATCATTGAGATATATCTTCAAAAATGTCAATTTCAAGATTCATATTATTTTTTTACCAATTAGATTTTTGTAGCATATTCTTTAATGGGTGGGGGAAGAGGGGAGTTATAGATTTTTATCAAAAGAGAATTCATTTTGGAGCACCCAGGTGGCTCAGTTGGTTAAGCGTCTGCCTTCAGCTCAGGTCATGATCCCAGGGTCCTGGGATGTGCCCTGCAGTAGGCTGCCTGCTCAGCAAGGAGTCTGCTTCTCCCTCTCCTTCTGCCTCTGACTCTACCCACCCCCCACCCCACTCGTGCTCTCTCTCTCTCTCTCTCTCAAAATAAATAAATAAATAAAATCTTTAAAAAAGAGAGAGAGAAGTCACTTTAATCTTGACTGTTCTACTCACTCAATTACTGTTTCTGAATTTAAATTTCTTAACTATAAAATGGAGATATTACAGATGATTGCTAGATCAACAGATAGAACCTATAAGTGTTTAGTTCAGGCCATGTTCCTAAAGTAACTCAATGTAGACATGAATAGTTATAGCTATATAATGATAGAGATTTATCCAAAGCCTATCCCTGTGGAGTATGTGAAGCTTGATGAAGACCCCTTTTAGTCCTGAATCTTGGCTGCTGACAAAAAGTGAAGAGTTCTTGTGAGTAACTAAACAATGTTTGGCTGTTCCACTCTATTGCTGTGCTTGCTTAATAGATTAAAATTTCAGACACGTTTTATCTTCAAAGTAAAACTCTGCATTAAAACATACTCCTGTAATTACACGCTCTAACACAAGTATACAACAACAGAAACACAACTAAACAAGACTTGTAACAGATGGAGACATTGGGCAAAATTGAGGGATGCTGTGCTCGGTGAGCCATTCTAATTGGGTTACCAATAAGTAGTCAATTCCAGTAAGACAGTTGTTCTGGTCAAGATTTATAAGGAAAAAATAAAACATTTTTGGAAATACAGAATTAAGGATAAAAATAATTTAATAAGAATTTCAGCAAAAGTACCATATGTGGTTGCAAGATAATACTTTGCTAAGTTCCTCTGAGTGAAAATGGTTTCTCCACAGCCTACTCCAATAAGAAGCCATGCTCAAGTAATAAATGGTAGCCACTAATTTCCTTACAAATCTGACTTGTTGACTGAGTTGGGGACACAAGTCAGCTAGAGCTGATTTGCTAGAGAAGAGGAAGTGTGAAATACTGCTATAAGTGATCTTCTTTCTAGATTTCTCCCTGTGGGATGCATTTCTTTAGCATCTTCTTTAGCATTTCTTATGAACAAATGTTGAACAATCATTTAAATAAGATTGGTTTGACTAAGTCCTCTGGGTGCCCATTTGTCTCAGTTCAGCCTTTCCCTACCATTACATGTTGACCCACGCATGAAGGAAGTCTGGTGGCCAGAACTAGCTATGAAGCAACAAATTACTTGATGCATTTAGTGATGATTGGACCTTCTTTATCTATGGGTGACATCTGTCATATTAAAAAAAAAAAAAGCCTTGGTCTCTGCTCTAAATTAGTCCCTTTAAAACTAAAAAGAAAGCTCCCCCCACCATTCACCCTAAAAATATGTTTCTGAAATGCAGTTTTCTGCCCACTATGATATCTAGAATTTTTGTTTCACAAAAATAAGGTTGTATTGAATGATGATGCTGTATATAGGCAACTAGCCACTAGATCTACAAGTCTAATTTATGAGTACTGCGTTTTGTATCTCTTCCAACTTCCGGTTTTCTAAAAATCTTGTCAAAGTGGCTGTTAACTTAGTACTGTTTTCTTTGTGTTTCCTAAAACATAACCAGAACATACCATTTGCTTTTGCCTTTTAAATAAATCCATAATACCATACTTTCTTCCATTGCATTCCTAAATAGTAAGAAAACCCAGCATCTCATGAGAAATGACTCTAACACAATTGCTACTCTGCTTTTATCCAGTCTGATCTTACCTCCCTATTTGATTTCTACTTAAGAGGTCTTGCCAGGCAGAGTGGCCATTCAGAAAGTGTTTGTGTAATTACTCCTGGATGAATTGT
Source organism: Zalophus californianus (assembly GCF_009762305.2). Lineage (NCBI taxonomy): Eukaryota > Metazoa > Chordata > Mammalia > Carnivora > Otariidae > Zalophus > Zalophus californianus. The sequence goes on along the minus strand of NC_045598.1, from coordinate 135,348,522 downwards.
TCTTGCCAAATGTCTAGGAAATGTTCCTCAAATGCTCTTCTCCAACATATGTAAATAATATATATATTTATCCAAGACCTTTAGATACAAGTATGTTTTTGTTAAGAACTGTCTAGCGAGAGATTATAATTTGTTGGCTGGATAATTAGGAGTTAACTAGTTAAGAGGTCCTCAGAAATTCAAATGTTCCATCGGAGACAGAGATGTAGAGCCTGGTTTTTATTATAGCTTCAACCAAGAAGAAAAGTCAAAGATAAAAATTGATTTTGATGAATGCTACCCACAGCATTACAAAAGTGGATAGCAGAAGCCATGAGATTTTATTACTGAATCAGCTAGGAAGTCAGATGTTATAGGTAAAGAGTCACCATTTATTGAATAATCAATTTATTCATTCAACAAACGATCAAGTGGCAGTCCTTATGATAGGTTCTAGAATGACAAGAATAATTAACAAACTGTCTCATCCTCAAGGGCTTATAACTTAGTAGTGAAACAATGACATAAAAATAATGTGTTAAAAATGTGTTTTAAGTGTGACAATTGAAGTATCTATGCAGGATTCACTGGGAGCATCCTTTCATTCTATCAGTGGCAGAGGTGAGAGTTTGTCAGTTAAGGCTTAATGGGGGAAGTGGGGCTTGAGTTAGAGATTGCTATTCTGACAAGGGAAGAGCATGAGTGAAAGCAAAGGAAGAAGGGAAGGATGGCAAATGAATTGCTTGAATTGGAAGAATATATGGTATGAGACTGGCACCAGCAGAGGTGATATTGGAAAGCAGTATTTACTTTTTCATTCAATAACAGTTGAATACCTATCATATGTCCTAGGGAAATATTTGTACTTGTCCTCACTGACTTGTAGTTTAGGAGCAGGATTTATATATATATATAATTTATAAATATAAATATTATTTGTAGAATATACTTTATAATTATATATTATAATACTTTAAATTGGGCTAATCACAATATAAAGATATACATGATACATCATGGGTGTATACATACATATATACAGTGCATCCTTTATAGTCAGAGAAGACTTCCTGGAGATCAATTCAGAAAACTTCTGAATAGAGAGTCTTAAAAGAAGAGGAAAAATAAGTAAGGGAAACAACAGGAAAAGCATCTCATAAAGATGGAGAAGCATGAATACAGGGGAAACTCTGACCAGAAACAGTGTGGCAAATGCAACAGCACCACAAATGATGGGTGATATGAGGATAGAAAGAGAAATAGAGATGGATGACAGGCTGACTTTTATGGCTAAGGTGTCTGGGCTTTATCCTGTAGGAAATGGGGAGCCTTTGAAGAATTCTTACAGATATTATATAGATATTCTACAAATATTCTTACAGATATATAACTTCATTGGATAGTTAATCTGTTAATTAGTTAATCTCAGTTGCTTGCCTCACAGTGATTATCATTTAAAATCCTCCAATAGAAAAGCATCTCTGTGTTTTCCAAAGTAGATAGGAAGAGAAGAGTGAGGGAGATTGCTTTACAGTCTGCAATTAGGCTTGAGAAGGAGGGAAGGAAGGAAGGAAGGAAGGAAGGAAGGAAGGAAGGAAGGAAGGAAGGAAGGAAGGAAGGAAGGAAGGAAGGATGGAAGGAAGGAAGGAAGGAAAGGCGGGAGGGAGGAAAGGCGGGAGGGTGGGAGAGAGGGAGAGAGGGAGGGAAAAAAAGCCAAGAGGATGGAATGGATAAGCACACAGGAATCAAGAAGGGAAGAAAGCAAGCTAAGTCCCTAGAGCATTCCTTCAAGGAAGAAATGAGCTTCAGGAAATGCATCTAAGGAGGGCCTGGAGCAGAGTTACCAACAGACTCTTTGGGCTCCCACAACTTCCCCAAGTGAGAAATTGGAAGCTTTTGAAAAGCTTGATTACTCAGTTTGAGTGACAGCAACCTGAATTTATATAAAAACTTGATGATCCACAGTCTTGATTTCGGTAATACTGGAGTAAGAAATGCCTTCACTTTATTAATTTCTTTTTTTGGAGGAAATTTACAGAACATTTTGAATTCTTCATGTCATTACTGATGTGTAATTAAGTGACACAGCAATGTAAAATTAGTCTTTCAATACTGTTTTCCAAGGGTAATTATATATAATTGAAGAGAAATAAGAGTTTCTCTGACTTTAAGGTGGTGATCATATCATACCATCATTTGTGATTCATATGATAATCATACCCACAGCATAATAAGATCAAAATGTGTGTTTCTAAGCAAGGATGCTGACTAAGTGGCATAGTATACTGAGCAATTAAAATGGGAAAAGCTCCCAACAAAATGTCCAATGTTTGCAAAGGTAGATGAATTTTTAGAGCTTGTTGGAAGATAATTCTCAATGAGTTTCACACATTTCTGCAAGACCTGTAAAGTGAGGCATTAATCACCTTTTGTTTTGAGTCACTAACTACCCTTTGTTCCAGATGACCTTTTCAAAGATGTTTGTATAACACACAGCCTTGGAAGATACAGTGTCCCCTCTTCAGAGTAAAAGACAGGGTTGCTTACAGCCTGGAAAGATAGAGATGTGTCTCCCCTCAGAACAAAGAGCCCTTTTGACTGTCCATTACAAATATTCAGTTTTCCTAAACTCAGTGTTCATCCGTGAGTCTTCTGTAACACATACTGCACATGCAAGCATCTGTCTTGGGCCCACTGCACCCATGAGACAAGGAGACAAAGAAAACTGATACAAATATGCCAGTGCTCCTGCTGCTCAGTGTGCCATGAGTAATAAAGGTCTTTGTCTCTGACCTAGGAGTCTCACGTCTTCTTCCAGCTTATACAAAACTGCTACTGGCTGAATTATTAGCTTCCGAGTAGAATACAATCTCAGACGCTTCACACTTTTGGCAGAGACAAATGTTAAGAGAATCTCTAACAGTTTTTGGATAACGTTTTAATTGGAGTGGGTCTCTTAACAGGACAACTTTACAAAAATCACATTAAAATGTATATCACATGTCCTAAGGAAAGCAGGTCTGTGGGATTCAAGGAGAAGAGCGCACTGACTCAGACTCTTCTATCTCTGTGAGAATGAACTATAAAACTGATACGAAAGATATTTCTCTAGAATGACAGTAGTTTTCTCTGAGTCAGGCACCAATCGAAAAAGACACTTTGATCCTTTAGCATGTTTAATAGGAGTAATGGGAATAGAATCTATAAGGAAGATCAGGGCTTTTGTCCATTACTGCTCTGGCACTTTCAGGCTCTGTGGCTTTAAACAAGTTACACACTCTCTTGAAACCTCAGTTTTCTATCCTCTAAAAAAATGAAAATAATGCCTGCCTTACATAGTTATTATGAGAAATAGAGAGAGAGAGGGAAGATGACATATACATAGATATGTATAGATAGAGAAATATATATAATACATTTTCATAGGGGTGATTCTCAAGAGCAAGCATTAAGGTTCAACTGATGATGGTTACTCAGAGTCAGTTTTCAGGACACCAGTAATCCCCTCAGATGTATGCAAACTTTGGTAAGTACATGTGATATGCAGTTTTTGAAAGTGAAAGATTTCATTAGCTAATCAGAGACTGTGACACACACATACACACACACTTAAGAAGGAGTGTATTCTGGTGTATATTTAATTTCTCCTCCCTTGTGGCCCTTTCTCATCAGCACATTTTATAAGAGCACTTCACAACGCTCTTCTATCATTCTCTTTCCCTCCTTACCTTACCGCAAAGCTTCTTGCAAAAGGGGTAAGTGCTTACCACATTTATTGATTATTTACGGATCATGCTTCAGCCCACTACTTTCTGGCACCATAACTACTCTCTCGGATTGCTCTTGCTAAAGATACACACCATTTAAGTTACCAAAAGAAAAAAACATATTTATTTGGTCTTATCTTACTTGATAACTAAATGTGTTTACCATCCCCTTCTCCCTACCACACTCTGCTGTTTGACTCTTGGACACCACCTATCTCGTTACACTCTTACCCTCGGGAGTGCCTTCCTTCAAGACATTTTGTGCTATGCATGGATCCATCCTTGGCTCCACACAATAATTCTCATTTTTACAGTCTTCCTGGACAAACTCCTACAAACCCACTCTTTGCTTCAGTTACTTGTAATTCAATTACTTGTGAGTAAGCTTTAAACCTTTAGCACAAAGAGAGTCCAAAGCCTTACATGCAGTTTCTGTGAATTCTCAGGGGATTAGGTTTTCATGGGAACTCCTGGCTCTGAGTTCCTAGGCCTGCTGGACTTAATCTCACCTGTATTTCATGTTCTTCAGTTGTTCTGATCTCACTGTTTTAGATGTGAAACTTCTTGTTTGTTTTTTTCTTGATTTCCCCCAAAGTAATTTGCAAGGGCATGCATGAACAGCAGTCTTAGCTGAATGTACCAGTTAAGTGGGGGTGTGTGTGCCTATGCGTGTGTGTGTGTGTGTGTGTGTGTGTGTGTGTGTGTGTGAGAGAGAGAGAGAGAGAGAGAGGGGAAGGTGTATGATTATATCACAGCATTTTTCACTGGTCCCCTTTCTGTACAGGTTCCATTCCTTCACCATATTCCTCAGAGCACCTTCTTGCCTTCAAGTTGCTCTCCTTATCTCTCTACCACTCTGTTTCCAGGCCATCTCACTATATTAGGCAGAGCAATTTAACTTTCTACCCCATAGTCAATTCTGAGTTTAATTTTGCATATTCAAAACCTCATTACAAAATCCATTGAAATGAAGAACTAGTATCTATAAAAAAAAAATCAAGTGGAAATTCTACAAAAGTAAAATACTAAAAATGAAATTATGAACTCAGGAAATAAGTTAACAATAGGCTAGATAGAACATAAGAGAAGCTTACTAAACTGGAATTTAGGTTAATAGAAAATACCTACACTGAAGCATGGAGAGAAAACTGGAAGGAAAATACAAAAATGAGCATAAGAGACATAAAAAACATATTAAAATAAATCACATATCAAGTGGCAAGGTCCTAGATAGTAAAAACATATTCAAGGAGCTCCAAAATAGTTTCTCATCAAACAACATCAGATTGAGAAATCTCAATCAGAATTACCCAATAATTACTAAAGAAAATAATTTCTAAGCTTTTATATCATATAGAATAATACTAAACTTAAAGTATATAGCTAGCAAATATAATAACTATGGGAAATAATCAGGCTTGTTGGTAAAAATTATTAGAAGTATTTGCAATTAAATGTAATTTTAATATATATTAAGTGCCTTATAAACTTATACAGTTACTTCTTGTTATTTGCAATAGTTATGTTCTATAAAGTCACTGCAAAATCTGACTTAGCAAATACTAAGTTACTGTCCCTAGGGAAAACACAAGACTAGGTTTCTGCCAACCTCTGGTCACAACATTTTCATCAACCTATCAATACATAACCTTGTTCAATATGTGATGTTTAAATACACTTTATTTGGGGCATCTGAGTGGCTCAGTCAGTGAAGCGTCTGCCTTTGGCTCAGGTCATGATCCCAGGGTCCTGGGATAGAGCCTCACATCAGGGCAGGCTCCCTGCTCAGGGAGAAGTCTGCTTCTCCCTCTCTCTCTCTGCTCCTCCCCTCCCCGGCTAATGCTCTCTTTCAAGCTCTCTGTCTCTCTCTCAAATAAATACATAAATTCTTTAAAAAAATAAAAGAAATACACTTTAATATATATTGTTGTTTTATTAACATTGAACTCACAGCCAATAGCACTAGAACTCGTTCCTGAATGAAGCTAATCTAACACACTTACTGTCTCTACAAAGCATATCATAGCGTCTTGTGTTTAGGGATAACAAATAAAACTTCATCAGTATGTTTGGGGGGTATTTTAAACAGAAAAATCATCAACAAAAAAAGAACAAAGTTGTGAAAAATGTGGCATTAAGACACCTTGGAAGGACACTGTGTGCAGTGTGAGAACTGAAATAAGAAGGCAACGTTGTTTTGTAACCTCAACTAAGAACATGTATATCAGGTAACTCAATTTTTTTGCTTCTCTGCGTATGTGCATGTCTGTAAGTGACCAAAAAAGTGACATGAATATTGACTTGGAATTACAAATAAATTTTAGCAAGTTGGTGAATTCACAAATATAGAATCTCTGAATAATAAAGATCAATCTGTCTGTGTGTATTCACACCCATATGTGCATACACATACAATTTATATGTATGTAATTTATCTTTAAGTTTTTGTTATATTTATTATGTATATTAAAATGAGGCATGTAGAGATGGACACACTTTCCTAAACAAAAGAAGAAAGAAATTCCAATAAGGGTAATCTCTTCCTACTCTTCCACCCCAGCACTCCTAATCCCCCATGTCTTAATTTTCTTTGTTTTGTAGAACTTAGTGTCATCTAACAAACTCTATTTATTTATTTACTCATTTATTCGTTTTTCACTCTTCCATTTATTCATGTATTATGTTTATTATTCATTTTCTGTCTTCCTCTACTATAGTTTGAATTTCACAAAAAACAGGGACCTTTGTTTTGTTCACCGATGTATTTCAAACAGAGAATTAGAAAGAAGAAAGTTAACTTTAATGTGTTTCTCCTATGCATTTCCTACTGAACTTTGAAGTCCATGGTGCTTACACAGATCACAGTAGGTTACAAGCTGTAAAGTAATAAAAGAGGACTGAAGAAGTAGAGCCAGGTTCTGAAATGGTCTTGAGCACTTATCCGGGCAATGTCATTACTCTGAGCCTAGATTAACTCTTGTATAGAAGTAATATTTATGCAAACAATGAATCATGGAACACTACATCAAAAATTAATGATGTACTGTATAGTGACTAACAAAACATAATAAAAAAAATAAAAAAAAGAAGTAATATTTACCCCTATGCACATTACAGGATTACCAGTTATCAAGTTTTAACAAACAAGACCATGTAGGCTAGAAACACTCTAAGAAAACATGAAGTCATTATTTCAGTAGGGTACTCAAAAACAATCGTACGATAAAGGTATTAGAAATTCTTGGATATTTCTTTTTAGGCTCAACAAAAGACCTTTTCTCATATGTGCTTCCCCACTTTTACCTTACTTTTAGTTTTCAAGTAATATATGCTTTATCTGTTGTGATTCTACACAATTTTTACTCAGGAGTCTAAGAATTTCAAATACTATGCTAAAAATAATCAAAATCAAGAAAATAAGTTAACAAATATACTGATTGGGAAAAAAAGGATGATAACTCAGATAAAAACAAGATATAGAGGAATGTATTGATTAGACAAATTAATTCCCTACAATAAGTGCACTAGAAGAATTTAAAACATACATCTTACATATAATCCTCTATAATACACATGTTGGTGCATAGGGGAAAAAAGTGAAATCCCTTTCTGGAATCAGGGACAGTACCCTTAATTTCTCTCTTTTTATGACGGGATTGTTTTTCTCATGAGATTTTGGCAGGCCCTTAAGATTGGTGTCATTTTTGATTAATTCTTTTTGTACTCTGATGACAGCTAATGGAATGATTTGAAAGCTATTTGCTTTACAAAAAAGATCCAATATAGCTGCCTTTTGTGCCCATTCTTGAAGCTTTTACTTCTTTTTCTTGAAATAATTAGCAAAAGAGAAGAAAGATTGCTGTAATTACTAAGCATTATAAACTATATATATGGGTGCCTGACATTAACAGTAGTTGTCATTAAAATTAGATCACTTGTCTCACTTTAAGGAAATGTTACTTTTTACTATTTTGATGATATAATCTGAAAAATATCTTGACAGGATACTAATTCTGAAAACAGAATACAGGCCCTTCAATACATACTTATTTTTTCCTTATTCAGAAATCTATAAGGTGATTAAAGTGTGCCTTCAAGTATATCAAGTCCTTAGATTGGCATTATAAAAATGGATCAAAGCCATCAATTATTTCATAAGAACCAGTAGAATTCAAGCATTATAATTATAAGTCAATTTTAAAGACAGATCAAAAAGTAAAAGGTAAGAATATCCTTTCAATCCTATTCAGGTAATCAACTGATTTGCTTTAGGGGCAGGACTTCGAGTAAAAGGGTTTTAATACGCACAATGACTTTAGTGTTTCTTTTTTCCTCTTAAAGTTAACATTTTTTCATCAGTCCCTTGTTCATTGGTATTATACAAAATATTATCAAGTACAATTTTCATTACATAGCAACTTTCTTCCAATAAATGCCTAAATCTTTGTTAACAAATATGATTAGAATACTCTCATATGCAATGAGCAGAAATACTTAAGAGACAAAGGAAAAAATAAGTAGCCTCAGTAATAAAGACCTAAATCAAAACATTATCAGTGAGAATCCAGACTATTTCTCCATATACAGAAATATCTAACTACCTAAATGATATCCTGAAAGAACCAAAGATCTTAAATTACCTTAATTAAACATTCTTACAGTGGCAAGAAAATTCATAAGCTATACAAACATAAATGCTTTTAATTTGTTGAATAATTAAATGCTCTTTAGGAGCAAAATTTTATGCTATGCTTCTTATATTATTTCCATGCTAACATAAGGTATGTAATTATGGGAACTATGAAAATCAACAATAAAAACATTTGAAATTAATGGTAACTAAAGTTGTGCTTGGAAATTAATGCTTTTTCCCACCCCGAAACAACAAAGTTGATTCTATTAAATGTGATAAATGAAATGTAAATTAAAATTTTAATAAGGTGCTTGTTAATCCATTTGTTCACTGCTAACTTGAACTCAGTTAAATTAGCTCATTATGAGCACTGGAGATATGATTTCTTCTAAATCTCAAGGGCAAATAAGTGTTAGAGGACTGCTTGTCCCAAGATAGCTCCATAAATTGTTATTAAAATTATTCACTAGACACTTTTTCTGTGATGCATTTCATTTAGAAAATCAATTCTGTGTGTTGTTAAAGATAGTAAAAGTCCTCTACCAGTAATCACACCACCAGATACAAAGGCAAAATAAATCCACATATGAGCTATCCTGGGATATTTATCATTGCCTTGGTCATTCTATCTCCATGAATTGCAGAAAATGGTTTTTAAGTACTTGTAAAATACCACATGATTTCTGAGGCACAGGATTTCTCATGGAAAGTTTGAAATTTTTTTTGTATTTGTTAAGTGTTCTCTTTAATCTCCAGGATAGTGTTTCTCAAATTTGGGACCTGCAGAGAGATTAGCTAGGTAATACAGTGTATCTAGTGTATGTCTGATGTGTCTAGTATAAATATGAACATCAATTTTGTGTAAAATTTTAAATATAATACATTATAACTTAAACACTGAAACAATAATTAAAATTCATAACAAATTAATATTCCATGCCAAGGAGAGAGAGATGTTATTTTTTACAGTGTTTTACCAAGAAGTCTGTGGCTTGACTATTAATAAACCATCACTAAGTAGAGTCCAAACAGTTGGTATAACTTCTTACCCTTTATTTCTACTACATGGAAAAGCCCATGTCATAATTACAAATGATCTAAAATAACTACATATGCTTGGTGGCTCTCTCGGGCAATTCTCAAAATGCAAATCAAGCATGGAGTTCTTCAACAATATAAAGCCAATATTGTGCCTTATGAGATACCAGGTTAACAATCATTCTGCCCACATATGTGGAAAGGTTATGAGTTTCTAGGACTCTTAGAAATAAGGTGATAATAACCGCAGAAAATGCAAATTTAAAAAACATAAGCCACAACTTAGAATATAGCAATTGAATGCTTCTTAAGAACTAATGGTCCTTAAGCATATTTACCACCTCTGAAAACAATTACCAGACCTGGACTAGCCAAAACAATCTTGAAAAATAAAAACAAATTTGGAAGAATTGTACTTCATTTTCAAACTTATTCCAAAGCTACTGTAATCAAGGCAATTTTGATTGGCCTAAGAATGGATATATAGATCAGTTGAGTAAGACGGAGTCCAGAAATAAATCTATGCATCTATGGTCAATTGATTTTGAACAAGAGTGTCAAGATAATTCAGTGATACGGTATAAAAGAGTCTTTTCCACAAATGGCCCTGGGACACTAGAAACCTACATGCAAAAAAAAAGAACAAAATTGGACCTTTATTTCATACCATATACAAAAATTAACTCAAAATGGATCACAGAAGTAAATATAAGAGCTAAACCTATAACATTCTTAGAAGAAATCATAGGTATAAATCTTTGTAAACTCAGCTTAGACAATGGGTTCTTAGAAATAATACTAAAAGCACAACAGACAAAAGAAAATATGAATAATCTGAAGTCCATCAATATTTTTAAAACTTTGTGCTTTAAAGGACACCATAAGAAAATGAAATGGCAACCTTTAGAATGGGAGAAAATATTTACAATCATTGTATCTGACAAGCAACTTCTATCTAGAATATATAAGGAACTCTTAACAACTTACAAAAAAAAAGAACCAATTTAAAAAATTGGGCACAGGATCTGAACAGACATTTCTCCAAAGGAGATATACAAATGTCCAATATGTACGAAAAATTTTCAACATCATTAGTCATTAGGGAAACACAAATCTAAACCACAACAAGATATCACTTCCAGGATGCCTAAAATTAAAAATGCAGATAATAACAAGCAGTGGTGAGGATGAGGAGAAATTGGGACCCTCATTCATTGTTAGTTGAATTATAAAATGTTACAGCCATTTTGAAGACGGTTTGTCAGTTTCTCAAAATGTTAAATGTAGAGTTATCATATGACTCAATAATTCTATTCCTATGTATACACCCAAGAGAAATAAAAATATATATCCACACAAAAATTTGTACACAAATGTTCAGATCAACATTATTCATAATAGCCAAAAAAGTGAAAACAACCTTAATGTCTAATCATAAATGAATGGATAAGCAAAATGTGGTATGCTCATACAATAGAGTATTATTCAACCATTGAAAGGAATGAAATATGGATAGATGCTACACAATGCGTGAACTTTGAAAACATGAACTAAATGAATTAAGACAATTACAAAAGACCACATATTGCAAGATTAATGTATATGAAACGTCCAGAATAAGCAAATCAATAGAAATAGAATATTCGTGGTTCTGAGAAGGTGTGAGGGAAAACAGAGAATAATTGTTAATGGGAATGGAGGTTATTTTTGGAGTAATGCAATGTTCTAAAATTAGTAATGGGGTCAATCAACTTGGTGAATATACTAAAAATGATTGAATTGTATGGTTTACAAAGGTGGATTTTGTGGTGTGTAAATTATATCTCAATGAAGCTATTATTAAAAAACAATTGGTAAATACATGATGGAAATGTGCATATATCATGCCAAATCTCAGATAAGGCTCCTTTGTATGTTGTCCAAAAGTACTTTTAGTGGTAGGAACCATTTTATTCAAATCCTTATGTTATACATAAAGAAAGCAAGGTGCAATGCTATAAATTACTTACTCAAGGGCTATTAGTCTGTACTTATCAGGATTATAGAGGAAATGAAAAATGCTTTTAAGTAACACAATATACCTTAAGGTTAAAATAAATTTGGGGAGAAGAATTCAAAGCAAATTTAATGGCAAACTAGAAGAAATCTGTTTCATGACTGTAAATAGTGATACAATGGAAAGCAGTCAGTAGCTTCAAAATCTACATGAAATGGAATGAAAAAGTCAAATGGTTTTGTCAAGATTCTGGAATCATAGAATTATAATTGCCACATATGTATAAGAACAATGACACAAAAACAGTGAGACCCTGCTCAGGATGGAGTCACATCAAAAGCACATTTCTTCAGAACTTAGCTGATATGATGAAAATAGCCTCCAAATAATTATGGAGGAAGAGAGAAGCCATGATGGACAACTAATAAAAGTAGAAAAGAATAAATGCATTAGAAACTATTCAGTGATTCATACAAAAGAAAAAGATAAGGAATTCAAAAATAATCATAATTAAATATACTGAGAGTTTAAATTATCTAGTATTATATTGTCTTAGTAAAGAAAAAGTAATGGACATTTTTCATAGATTTTCTTAATATGTAGAGATATTTAAAATTGAAAGTTATTAATGGAATGATATGGCCTGAAGGAATAAAACTAAGCAAGATAAAACAAAATAAGCCAAGTGACGTGGGGGAGGAGAGTACCATAATATTTTGAGGATGGTATTATTTTGAATGTTTATTAATAATCTTGTGGTAGAAACAGATTGGAGAAATAGAAGAGATAAGAAAAAGAAAGATACCACTGTAGCATCATTTCCTGTGGCCAACTAGAGGCAATGGACTTGTGCATCGCTGATAACATCACAAAATTTATAGAGACAAGATGACAAAATACAGTAATGTGGATTTAAATGGAGTAATATGGAAACAGAGTAATATGGAAAGATTTCAACTTCTTAGTCATCAGCTGGAATTTCTATCAGTGACCATAAAGCAACCGAAAACTTTCTGTGCCTTGCTAACAATTTCATAGCCCAAAGATAAAGAAAGTAGATATGATAGGTGAGATGGAAGGTACTCTTGAGAAATATTTCTCATCCAAAGGGGGGAACCGGGTGGCAAAGTGGAAGTGACAGAAACCTGGGAGAAAGTTACCATGCCATCTCAGAAAAAAGTTTAAGCAGAGTCAGATATGAAGCTATTTCTAGTGTCATTGAAGACGAAGCTGTTGCTGCTGCTTTATGTGTCATTTCCTTTGTTATTTTGGTCTCTTTTTCAAGAATGGGCCTTGGAAAAGAATACAATCTAATAGAAGTTCCATACATGGTGGTAGGGGAAGGAGGAAGGAAGGGAAGAAAGAAAGCTAGAATAATTACGTTTATTTAAGAAAATAATTTAAAATCAACAAGAAATTTTTTAATGAGAAGAAAACCAAAGTGTTTTATCTCAAAACCACAGATATAAATGCTCAATTAATAGCTAATTAATTTGTTTTCAGTAAGGTGACATAAAACTTTCTAGCAGATAAAAAATCTTAATCTATATTAGATTAAGATTTAGGAAGCTGATTGATTAAAATAGACAAAGACACCTTAAAATAGTAGGTAGCCATGCATCATATGAATATTTGAAAAGTTCATGTGATTCTGAAATAGCATGTCTTACCTGAATCCTCCATGCTCAGACTATCTGAGCAGGTGATTGCTTTTGGTCCAATCTACTGTAAGTTCTACATTTTCAAATTCTCATTCTCATCCTCTTCACTTTCATTACAAGCCTATTGTTTTCCTTGCCTTTTCCATGCCATGGAACAAAAGGGCCAATTATAAGGAATTGTACCAAAATACATCATGATATTTAAAAATTATTCAGGTGTTTGCCGTCCAAACCACAGTCTGGTAAGATTAATGGATAATGAATGTTAATATTGTATGCCTGTTATTAAATTGAAAATTTCTCACGAATAGTACACATTTAAATACTAGTAAGAAAGACAATTTTTCTCCAGTTTCATTAGGGTTTGGGATAGGGAATAAAAGAAATAAGAATTATTTAGGAATATTCATTTTTCATGAGTAGGTTGTCTATTTGAGAAACAGATAAACACAGGGTCTGAGTCTAGATTAGAACTTGAGTTCTTTCTGTTCAAACCACTGGGATGTGCTATTGTAATATATTCACTGCCAGGAGATACATTACTGAGCAAATGATGGAATCTATCATATAGAGAAAAATTGACTTCCCATCAACTGCATAATATGAAAAGAAAAACTGTAATGAGAAGCAGTGTCAAAATGTGAAATAGTATGAAATATATTCATCATTCACATATGAAAAAGAAAGAGTATCACCTGCCCATTGCAGACACTTAAAGGTAAATGAACAATGAGTACAAGGGTGGTAGTGCCTCCAGTTTTGATGACAACATTCACATTTACCTTGTGCTATATTTATTGGCTATTTTTTAACTTTAATGAGACCTGAAAAAGGTTTCAATGAGGCCACGAGATGTAGAGAAGTCTTGGCCAAAAAGCAATAATTACAATACAGCACAGGTCAAAAAGCCACAGGCTATTACAGCTCAAATTACTATTCATCCAGTCCTGGTTAAATCTAGTATTACAACTAAAAAGAAGAATATAAGCATTTATAAATATTTATGTATTTTGTATTGACAGTTCAGATATTTTTTTGAAGTCCCAAAACTGAAAATCTTTAAAATACCTCTACAGAAATGGAGGCATATAGTTACCCTTTATGCGTCTTATCACCCTAGAATATAAACTTGGTATTATTAATTATTAACAAACCATATACCAAAGCCAATAAAATTACAAAAATTAAAACCAATGAACATTTTAAGTGAGCTCATTCATATCCCTAAGTTATATGAAATGCTTTCAAGAAAAAAATAGAAATTTGAGGAAATACTGCTTTAATCTGTTTTTTTTGCATATCCATTTAAAAATATAAACAGATAACAAATTTAGGATTTTATCACATAATTTGCAAGGCCACGTACAAGTTCAAAGTATTTGTACCAGAAACCACCTTCACTTTGTGCTCTTGCTACTCATAGTCCTAACCAGATGGGAAAACAGCTTTCTGTCCTAAATTGCAGATAGTCAGATCACCCCCAAAAGTTTTAATAGTTAATCTTTTAATGTTTTGCTTCTTTAAAACCCTGCCTTATTTTATTTAAATGTATCCAGGTTATATATAGAAACTACCCAAATTCTGAAACCTACCAGCAACACATAGCCAAAGGAATAAAATAGAGTTTGGGGTAATTTACCAAACTGCAGTCCATAAAAACTGAATCTCTTAAGTTTAAAATTATGCCAGAAAACTTTGAGAAGTAGGTGACATGACAAATGTCTTTTCATTCATAAGGGCCTCTAATGTGAAAGCCGCAGGTAAAAAGAAAAAAAAAAAAAAAAGAGGTTCCTGCATTGCCTCAGAAACAAATCTGATCTGTCTGGTAGAAACTTCAAAAGGATAGGTTTTCACTCAAGACAAGAAAAAATATTTTAATAATTTAAAATATCTAATTATTTGCCTAAGGGTAATCATGTTTTCTTTCAATTGAGGTAATCACTTAAAGAGATGATAGCTATCTCTCAGAGCTCCTGTAGAAACAGTTCATTAACAGCTGAAGTGGAAAAAAAAACCTTAATGTTCCTTAAAATTCTGAATTCTGTAGTTTAAAGATAACACCTTTAGTTTTATGAAAATCATCACCTATCTGGTTTTTCCTTTTCTTTCTTTGAATTATGGAGAATGGAGTAGGTGGGCATCTTTGACAACTCAGAAGAGATTGTAAAGGATTAAGATACATTTGAAGGCGCCTGGGTGGCTCAGTCATTAAGCGTCTGCCTTCAGCTCGGGTCATGATCCCCGGGTCCTGGGATCGAGCCCCGCATCAGGCTCCCTGCTCCGCAGGAAGCCTGCTTCTCCCTCTCCCACTCTCCCTGCTTGTGTTCCCTCTCTCGCTGTGTCTCTCTCTGTCAAGTAAATAAATATTTTTTAAAAAAGATACATTTGAAATGATTTAAAAATGAAAAAAACAGTATTAGCTAGGGTTTGGGGAAATTTAAATTTTCATGTGAAATTGATGGGAGAGTAAATTATTATAAACATTCTATAGGATCTTGGATGGTGGGTAAGTATATCTTGAGCCCAGCAATCACATTCCTGAGAATTCCCTCCTAGAGACACTATGCAAGTTTATCTCAAAGTTATGCACTGGAGAATGCTCATATGAGTCTCATTTATAATGGCTAAAGATTTTAAAGAACTTAATTTTAGCTAATAATTAAATAAGTTATACTATATTAAATAAATTATAGTATATAGACTATCAGGTGGTCATTAAAATTGTTGTAAAATTATTTTTAGGGTGCCTGGGTGGCTCAGTTGGTTAAGCAACTGCCTTCGGCTCAGGATCGAGTCCTACATCCGGCTCTCCTGCTGGGCGGGGAGTCTGCTTCTCCCTCTGACCCTCCCCCCTCTCATGCTCTATCTCATTCTCTCTCTCAAATAAATAAAATATTTTTAAAAAATTATTTTTATTTACACAAAAAGAGGAGAATGTCCATCTAGTAAAATAAAATCTCTCTTTCTGTGATTAAATAACATTTCAGTACACATATACCCAGAGACACACATTTAGACTCATGGTTAAATATGAGTGCTGATTTTTTTATGTTTTCCCTTACACTTCTCTGCATTGGTAACTCTGTTAAGAGGGAATGTATTATTTTTAATAAATAATTATTGAATTATTTTTTATGAATTAAAAATTTTCTCATGACAGTTGTATCTTTATCTGAGAAAAGATTTTAAGTGATATAGTAAAAGTTAGCATATAAGATCAGCATACAAAAATCAATTATATTTCTATACATGAGCAATGAATAACCTGAACATGAAATTGAGAGAATAATTCTATTTATAATAGCATCAAAAAAAATAAAATGCTTAGGAATATATTTAACATATTAAAAAAATATTTAGTGAGCTCCTACTGTATGTTAGGCCCTGCTTAGGAACTGACACAGAAGGCAGATCAAGCAGAGTCCCTGCCCTCATGGATCTTCTAGGAGGCAGGTGGTTGACATTTTTTAGATATCCCAGATAATAGTACAATGAATTTCCTTTACAAGTAATTTTGTATAATTAAGTGTTTCATTAGATGGTTTTCAATAATTGCTATATTACAGAGCATACAAGTTTTAAAATTGTCATCAATGGCTAATTGCTCTGTGAAAATGTGGTACCGAAAACTTTCCGGCTCACCGTCTTTGAGAGAGCAGTAATATTTTAAAGAACCAAAAACTGAGCGTATGACTCTACTTATATCTAATAATTCTTAAATAGTTCAAACTATGAGGTAAAACTGATATCAAAAGGAATGATATGTCTTCTCAATTTAGAAAAAGAAATTAAAAAAAAAACCTGAACTTCAACTATTGTTCAAATAAAATAGTCCAAAAAGTAAAGATCTTCCTTGTTGAAAACTAGAAATAATTGCATTTGCTACTGAATTTTCCAGTCATCATTCCTCATGTATAAAATGAAAAGGGTTGAGTCATATTTCTTTTCAAAACTGAATCAAGTTAAAAAACTAAATCAGATCTTTAAAAGAAAACCGCCCACCAAAAAGGAAATTGCCTTCCCTCACTTGAAAATATAGCAGTATGTTACATCATTAAAATGCCAACATGTAAGGTATATGTGGTTGGTAAAGAAGAAATAAAAACTCTTGTCAACCCTGAGGTTAGCAGGCTTTGTAAAGTGACGTAGTCTAGAAGTAGAGGATTATTTAGTGCACTAAGAGGTAAAAGGAAGGCCATCAAAAATAAAACCTCCCTGTTAAGCATGAATCAAATTCCCAACTTAACATACACATTCACAACCAAGCAAGCTTCAGTATGTGCAAGAAGAAAAATCAAAGTCCACTACAGGAAAATCTGTAAACACTTATTCCAACATGGAGTATACGACACATAATATTACTTAAATCCCCAAAGATTCGGTTTAATATATTTTCCTATATGAGTGCTTGTAAATATAGGGGAAAGTAATGTATTTTTATATTGCTTTTGGAAATATTCCCAATTACAACACAGTGTTTTTTTGTGTGTTCTAAAAACTATCTTTAAAATATATGTACTCTGGAATTATTATTCCAACAATTATTCTTAGAAGATTTCCTTAAAATACCAAAAAAAAAAAAATCAAAAGGATTTTGTGTAGATAGTCCACAAAAATTAACTGACATTACTTTAACAACTATTTAAAACAACAACAACAACAAAAACCAAGAAGCAGACATCTTCCCTAACACTTATTCCAACTGGTATCTACACATAAGTAAAAAATAACCATTTTCTTACCAAAACATTAACATGACTTGTCCAAGAAGTCACATGTTGTCACTGTCTGTGTATACTCTATATTTGGGTAACTAATAAGAGTTAGTCCTTCTATGCTTCTACTTGTTGACTCTATTACTATGATAGCCATCTCCTATTATGTTACTCCATTTGCTGATCCCCATTTCTAAATACTCTGCTGTGTTATCTTTTAAAATCAAAAAGTATTTCCCTCTTCATCAATGGGCATCAATCTCCTAAAGTACAAAAAGCACTGAAATTGGGGTAAAGCCTTCAATTTTAACTTCCTTTCCCTTCCACAAACCTACGAAGAAGATATAAATCTTCATTGCATACTGGTTTCCTCATCAGCACAATATGGTCTCTACCTGAAATAACCCATCTCTGCAAAGACTGTGAAGGCAATTTGATACATTTTATACAAATAAATGTTCTTTGAAAGCAAAAATATAACAATATATATTTTAAAAACTGTACATATAGCTACAAATATAGAACTATATATAATGTCTATTTGAGTAGTACACATATATAGTACAGTGATTCCAGTCTGACTGTGGGACATTTCTTCCAGTTTGCAAAAATAATTGAACCTTGGGTGACCCTATATTAGTCAATTACAGAACGCATCAGAGAAATAAGACACACTGTTCCTTTCACCAATGTCTTCTATAAGTGCACGCACACACACACACACACACACACACACACCTGTATTCACCTACCCAGATGCTCCCAGAAAATTGATAAAATCATGGTGACACTGAATTCCACTTATCACTCAAAATATAGTGGACAGGAGGCCTACAGGGCATCTGTTTCCAGCTATGATGGAATAATTGATAGTGGACTATGCATCTCATCCATATCTGAAAATTCACAAAATACATATACCTAAATATAAAGGCTTAATCTATAAAATTTCTAGAAGAAAATATAAGGAAAATTATTTGCAACCTTGGAGTAGGCAAGGAAAGTCAAGGTACTAACAATAAAAGAAAAAAACTGATATATTGAATTTTGTCAAAACTAAAACCTTTTGCTCCTCAAAAATCATCGTAATCAAATAAAAGAAAACATGACATAGACTGGAAGAATATATGCCAAATATATACTTCTGACAAAAGACATAGCCCAAATATATGTCATTTCTACAACTCAAAAATAAGAAAGCAAACGCCCCAGGCGCCTGGGTGGCTCAGTTGGTTAAGCGACTGCCTTCGGCTCAGGTCATGATCCTGGAGTCCCGGGATCAAGTCCCACATCAGGCTCCCTGCTCGGCGGGGAGTCTGCTTCTCCTTCTGACCTTCCCCCCTCTCATGCTCTCTCTCTCTCTCTCTCTCATTCTTTCTCTCAAATAAATAAACAAAATCTTAAAAAAAAAAAGAAAGCAAACGCCCAGTTTAAAAGAAAAAAAATTAGATAAATGATCTTAACAGACACTTCATCAAAGATGACATATGAATGGCCAATAAGCACCTGAAAAGATACTCAGTATCTAAACTATAAAGAAAATGACTTAAAATCAAAATGAGGTGTAAATACATTCCCACTAGAATGGTGAAAATTAAAATACCAACAATGCAAAGTATTGATAGGAATGTGGAGCACTGGAACTCTCATATATTGCTGTCGGGAATCACAAATGTATAATCATTTGGATAACTATTTGGCAGTTTCTTATAAGGTTGTATGTATGCTTACCATAAAACCCAGAACTTTCAATCTTAGGCATTACACAAAATAAATGACTCTAAATATCAACAAAATATTTGTACATGAATGTTGTTAGTACTCTTATTCATAATTGCCAAAAACTAATGCAACCCAGAAGTTCGTAAACAGGCAAATGAATAAAAAAACTGTGGTATATTCATACAATGGAATACTACTCAGCAATTAAAAGACTACTGATAAAAAGAACAACATATGTGAATCTCAAAAATACTATGCTGAGCAAAAAAGCTAGAGACCAAAGAGTACATACTTTATGATTCTATTTATATGAAAGTTCTAGGGCAGAAAAACTCATCTCCAGTGACAAAAATCAGTGGTCGCCTGAGGTAGAAACAGGGGCTGGGAATTAACTGCAAAGTGTTACAAAGGAGCATTTTAGGGAGATAGAAATGTTCAGTATGTAAATTATGCCTAAATAAAGTTGATTTTAAAAATCAACAAAGGAGTAGAAAGTAGGAAAAGAATAAGGAAAGGAATTGGAGTAGATATTCAGAGATGACAAAGAGTTGCCATTCTGAGTCATATTAGACACTTGATAAATATGTACTGAATGGATTTATTGCACACAACTATCTAGAAAGTAAGCAAGGCAACCACTATTTCTTACATTTTATAGATTGAGATTAGGATACTATGATTCAGAGAGCCACAAAATTAGTCAAAATGAACGTTTTTCATAGATTGCAAAGCTAATAAATTATATTGCCATCTGAATTTAAGTAATTCCTAATATAATGATGTTTCCCTATAAATTATCTGCACCATTCAAATTTGGTTATAAGTAATTAACTTCATGGAGTTGCCAAAATACTTACAGTATTAAATAGCGTGTGTTAGTGTGTTAGGTACATTGATAGTGTGTTAAAAAAGAGTATTGCTTGAAATAAGTCCATTCTGGGTCTTGGAAACCTTTCATTATAAAAAAAAAAGCACGTTTGAAAGAATGGTATTTGTTAAATTGCAATTTTTAACTATAGGCTCCAAATGTGAATATTTAAACACTGAATATGTTAAATATTTAATAGAATTGCCCATTATAAAGGTTGGAAAGATCTTACTCTAATCCCCATGCAATACCTGAAACTTTTCCATATTCAATTTAATGTGACAGAAACTGAGAACATAAAAAATGAAGATGTGGCTGCTACCAACCTGGAGCTTACAGTCTACAAGCAGATAAAAGGCACATAAACAAATGCATATTGTGAATGGCTTAGTGAACATTCTAGACTTAGAAGGGCACACGTGGAAAGCAACTTTATTCTCTCTCACCTGTGTATTCACATCAGCTTTCCTGGCCTATTGACTTTCCTGGCTTACAGTTGGATGAAATTCTGGTCTATTCATTCTTGTTCAGGTAAATAAAAGTCAGTTTAGTCTAATTATTAAATGAGCTTTGAAATAACCCATAAAAGCCAACTGTGAAATGAAATGCCCATTAGGCAGAGATTTTACATTGTCTCAAGTTTTACTAGTAATTCCAAGGAGATTCAACAACTGCAAGACACAAAGCAGAGAGAGGCCTGCAGAATGAATGTGTCTCCTCATGTCCTTTCCTGCATCAAATATACACCTCTAGCCTGGAATAAGGGAAGAGGCCTCGAATATACAGCAGGGAGCACTTAAATTATGAGATATTGTCATTTTTTATCCCAGAGGGTTGCATAGCTTACATGACATTCTTCATGGAGACACACCTCACAAATTCATAGATGCCAGGTTTATTTATTATAAATACACAATTCTGTGGGCTAATTCTTTTCTTGCCACTGATGACACCTAAAGCAAGTCTTATACCTTTTGGTCTTAGGTAATTAATAGTCCTCTCATCATTTTTTCATATTGTCTCATGTTGGTAATTAAAATGTCCAATCCAATATAATAATCAAAATTCTGAACTGTCAACAATTAACTTTTTTCCCTCACCTAGCTTAGTGCTACCACAAGTCAGAAAGTTTGCAAAGGGAGAGGTCTTTACTTAGCAATGTGCTTTACCGACCCCACTCCCAAGTTACAGTATCCAGTTCCTCCAAGATGAGATGTAGGGAGAGAAGGACAAGGGGAAATGACCCCCTCTCCCTAGGCTTCTTAGGCTGGTCGGAACTGTCATTATACAGCACTGATGTACCCTGGGCTTTGTATGCTCAACCCTGACTCTTTCTTCTGGAATGTTTAATGGGTTTCTCAGAGCTCACCATATCAGATATCTCCAACTGCAATATCCATGATGTAGACAATGGATTGCTGGATCCCTCCAGCAATTTAAACGTGGAATCTCAGTCACCGGGGCTTCCGGTAGTCTGTTCTTCCACCTGGTGACTTCACCCCTTTCCTGCCCACCCCCCACCATGGCGTTCATGGATGAAATCCTTTTCCAGGTTTACCCGGAATGTCTCTCCCATGGGTCTACCTGACCCACAGGAAAAACTTACATAAACTCTCCACAACTGCGAAGGTGCAGTTTTCTTACACAACAGTGTTCTTTCTCTGTCTTTGCTGTCAGTCAGATGCTTTACCTACAGTCTCCTGCCTTTAAAATTCTCTTGTGGACAGACACCACCAGTTCCCTCAACTTCAGGGATGCAAATAAGCCTTGAAGTTGTACCTCCTGGCTTCATGTAGGGCTAAAACATCCTTCTCCCCTTCCCTACTGAAGAACAATTCTCTCTGAAGGTAACCTCTGTCAATCCTTCAACTCCATCCATAAATTAGAAATGGCTAATTAACATTAGCATGACTGCTTTCCCAAATTCTTAGTTTGTCCAGGTTTTGTATGGGGGTAAGACCAGTTGGCAAGGATTATATAGTTCTTAATCTCTGGAATCCCAGCTAATTCTAAGAAAGGATGAGTTCCAAGACAACACATGCACACACACACACACACATACACACACACACACACAACTTTTAATATTTGGTTACACTATTAAGCAAGGTAGAAACTGATAATTGCCATAAAAGAAGTACAATTTCTGTGCAAAGGGAACATGAATAAAGATAAAGAAATAATCATTTCTTTTTAAATATTTCTACAATATGGGAGTATCTACATACTATTATACTATTTCATTTTTCAGACCCTTTAATGGAATGTGATTTTTGATACTGGGATAAAATATGCCTCTATGCCTCACTGTTTCTGGTTCTACCTTTGGAAATCACAGGAAATAAGCTGACATTTCATCCATAAGATTACTCTTCAAAATATGTGTCATATTTCTATGAGTATTTCTCTTTTTGAGCGAAATAACTCCTCAATATTTTCAGTTATTTCTCAAAGTTATGGTTTTGACTCCCCTCAACATACTGTGTACAAACCTCTAAATCCCTTATGTTCTGTCACTGTTCTTAAAAGTGATGTGTCTGAATCTGATGAAGCATTTAACCTGACAAAATTGTTCTGAATACTCTATTTCTAAAAATGCAATAAAAATTACACCATCATTTTTTGTTACATACATAATACAGCTGACTTCCTTGAGCTCTCAATTAACAAAGTCCCCTCAAGTTATTTAATAAAATGTTGTATATTAAGTAAAACATTCTAAAAATACCAATTCTGTTTAATAAAGATAACGTTAAAATAAGCAGTATTGAATATCCATGTGACTTTGAGTTTCACATTTCTAATACAGAGTTTTGCACTGGTAAAACCATATAATAAAACCTCCTGATACAGACTTTTTTAAAAATAAGAAATTGAGGAAGAGCAGGTATTTCACCAGTTGACACTTCCTTACCTGGAAACTCCAGCACCCAATTCTGAACCATTGTGTAGTATTTCAGAAAAGAGAAATTAAAATTTTGAAAAATAATGGTTTTTAGGATAAAATCTAGATCTCAAATAGGATATGAAACTGATATGAAACTAAAATACAACAGCAGGGTCATCTACTACATCAACCTAAATTATATGCAAATTTATATAGACAATGGACATACAAAACTCCTAAGACATTTCCCTCAAGAAACTTACATTATATTTGAAAAGAAAAGACTATATGCATCTAAGCCATGTATATTAATATTTTGCCAAATGAGTAAAAGGAGGTCTTTAGACATTCAAAAAAGAAAGAGGTGGAACTTTAGTTGAACTTAAGAATGACTAAAGAATGACTAAAATTCAGATCAATGGTGATGATGAAGGTTATCATTCTAGGTGAAGCAAATCCTGGGTGCAAAAGTTAAGAAAATATGTAAGGCATATTGGGACATTACAAATAAATTACTGTGTTTGGAAAGAGGGAGTAGTGTGTGGTATGTGGGAAAAGATGGGGTGGGGCCAGAATATATGAGATTTTAAATGATGAATAGGACTGTGGTCTCTAATCCATTAGGCAGAGATAGTCAGTGGTGGTTTTGATCCATACAATGATAAGTAAACAGCAATGTTTTAAGAGGAATAATCTAGGTGCAGGACAGGCACACCTCAGAGATATTATAGGTTCGGTTCCAAACATTAAAGTCAATACCACAATAGTCAGATGAGTTGTTTGGCTTCCCAGTGCATATAAAAGTTATGTTTATACTATACTGTAATCTATTAAGTATGCCATAGCATTATGTCTTTAAAAAAATGTGCATACCTTAGTTAAAACTTTCTTTATTGAAAAAAAATGGTAACCATCATCTGAGCCTTCACTGAATCATAATCACTGACCAAAGACCACTATTACAAATAATAATAATGAAAATTTTGAAATATTGTGAGAATTACCAAAATAAACACAAAGACACAAAGCAGGCAAGTGCCATAGGAAAAACGGTCCTGAAAGATGCGCTTGACACAGGGTCGCTGCAAACCTTCACTTTAAAAAAAAGAAAAAAAACACAGTATCTGCAAAGCACAATAAACCAAAGTTCAACAAAACAAAGTATGTCTGTTGTCCCTCTTTATCTGCAGGAATACAGTTCAAGACCCCCGTGGATGCCTGAAACCACAGATAGTACCGAACCACATCTGTACTATGCTTTTCTTATACATCTGTACCTATGATAAAGTTTAATTTATAAATTAGGCACATAAGATTTTACTAATGATAATAGAAATAAAGCAGAATAATTATAAAAAATACTATAATAAAAGTTATGTGAATGTGGGCTCTCTCAAAATATCTTATTCTACTGTACTCACCTTCTTCTTGTGATGATGTGAACGATAAAATGCCTCCTGAGAGGTGAAGAGAGGGCAATGACGTAGACATTATGAGGTAGATTTAGGCTACTATTGACTTCTGATGATTCGTCAGAAAGAAGATAGATAGTCAAATTTGGGTGGTGGTTGGCAGAGGGTAATCAAAAGTGCTCAAAGCAAAAAGAGGAAGCAATTAGAAAAGAGAGACTGGAGTTGGGGGCATGTTTGCTGGTGAATTAGAATTAACAGTCAGTAGCTGAGGCGAAATAAGCAAGGACTGTTAAGAACTGAGAACTAGGAGAAACAAAGTCAATCTACTAACAGCTTTAATGTGGAACAAGAGGACATTTTAGAGAGATGACAAAGAAAATCCTTTTGTCATTAGCAATGAGGAATGGGAAGTAGGTGAAACCTGTTCATTTAAGGTAAGAATGGAACACCCCCCCAAAAAAGTCAGGCAGGTGGTTTTCAATGTGGCTTGAAAACTCAGCAAAGACCAAAGCTGATAGGGATTCAGCTGTAAAGAAGCAACCAAAACTGTGAGCCATGATGAAAAAGGAAAATAAATAAGAAGTGCATTAGTCAAGTTTATGAAACAAGTCGTAGAGCCAACAGAGGAGCAGAGCACCTCAAAGAAGGAATACAACAAGAAGAAATATATTATCTTGGACCCTTTCAAGCCACAGGGTAGAAAGGGCCCAGACTGCCAGAGAGCATCTGGGGCAGTTCATAACAAAGCTTTTGAGATCCATTTAGAAGTCAACTACTACATGATCAAACTGCAAAAATCATAATCAAAGAAGTGAAATGGTGGAGGTGAGACACAGTCTCACATGGTTGTGAGTCTTCCTGCTGAGAGGTGAGTGTGGAGTTTTGTTTTGTTTTAAAGATTTTATTTATTTATTTGAGAGAGAGAGAATGAGAGAGAGAGAAAGCACATGAGATGGGGGGAGGGTCCGAGGGAGAAGCAGAATCCCTGCAGAGCAGGGAGCCCGATGCGGGACTCGATTCAGGGACTCCAGGATCATGACCTGAGCCGAAGGCAGTCGCTTAACCAACTGAGCCACCCAGGCGCCCGAGCGTGGAGTTTTAATGTTGCCACAGGGAATGAGGTGCCATGGACTCCACACACGTGAGTGTTTAAGAAATAGAGAGTGTTCTCTGAGAAACAAACTGAGGGTTCTAGAGAGGAGGGGGTGGGGGATGGGTTAGCCTGGTGATGGGTATTAAAGAGGGCACGTACTGCATGGTGCACTGGGTGTTATACGCAAACAATGAATCATGGAACACTACATCAAAAACTAATGATGTAATGTATGGTGATTAACATAACATAATAAAATAAAATTTAAATAAAAAAAGAAGATAGCAGGAAAGGAAAAATGAAGGGGGGGAGTCAGAGGGGGAGACGAACCATGAGAGACTATGGACTCTGAGAAACAAACTGAGGGTTCTAGAGGGGAGGGGGTGGGGGGATGGGTTAGCCTGGTGATGGGTATTAAAGAGGGCACATTCTGCGTGGAGCACTGGGTGTTATACACAAACAATGAATCATGGAACACTACATCAAAAACTAATGATGTAATGTATGGTGATTAACATAATAAAAGACAAGAAAAAAAAGGAAATAGAGAGTGTTCAGCAGTGCTAAGGGCTTAAGGAAATGAAGGAAGATAGCCTACTGGTGACCACTGTAAGCAAAATTATATATAGAAAAGTGCTTCCACATTATTTTAAGTTTGTTCCATTAATTAGCTTCATGTTTCTATCAGGATGTGATTTTTGTGATTCACAAAACTGTTGTGAACTTCATCAAAGTCCTAGTCAAAAAAAAAAAAAAATGCTGAATTGGTGAAGTAGAAATTAATGATAATTTGCTCAAATAGAAAGATAGGATAGCTTCAGTGGAGTTTTAATTGAGTAAACTTTCAATATTTAGACAGTTACTAAAACTGATATTTTAAAGATAGAAATGTATCTATTAATGTGCTGCCTTTCAATGTTTTGGAAAATTTTACATACATCTTAATAAATCAGTGTCAGACTGTATCAACTATGGGATGGAATATGCTAACAAATACCATCAATGTACAATTGAATACATATTTTCTAAATTTTTTTTAAAGATTTTATTTATTTATTTGTCAGAGAGAGACAGAGAGTAAGCACAAGTACGGGGAGTGCCAGGCAGAGGGGAAAGCTGGTTCCCTGTGTAGCAAGTAGCCCAATACGGGGCTCGATCCCAGGACCCTGAGATCACGACCTGAGTCAAAGGCAGATGCTTAACTGACTGAGCCATCCAGGCATCCCTCTAACTGTTTTTATAATTTTATAAATTTCATACAATTTCATCAATTGCAGAGTAGAGAAAGAAAAGTACTGCTCTGCCAAGGGACAGTATAATAATCTTAAGGAGTTGAATAATGCAAACAAATAATCTGATTAATTCACACTTTTCTGTTTTGTTATGTATGAATGACCACAGAAAATCTTTGGCATTATTTTATTTCTTACAATTTTCATGGTATTATTTTTCTTCTGGACTCAAAATAAACCTGTTACTTGATTTCTTTACTTCAGAATATTTGGTGTATACCAAGAAGATTTAAGGGACACTCAAGACTTAAGGAAAAGATATTTAAAATTAGGTGAATTATTATCAAATACCATAAGCTAATATCACAATAAAAAGGATTCTATACATAATAAAATAATGGCCACCCTCTGACCAAGTTGCTAGAAAAGTTACTTAAGCAATTACCATAAAACAAAAAGATTCAGAAAATGATATATAAGTGCTATATTATGGGGGAAAACACATTAGACTATGTAGAGAACTTAATTTAGGCTTATGAAAAACTAAACTTTAGGGGTGCCTGGGTGGCTTAGTTGTTAAGCATCTTCCTTCAGTGCAGGGTCCTGGAATCGAGCCCTGCATTGGGCTCCCTGCTCAGGGGGAAGCCTACTTCTCCCTCTCCTGTTCGCGCATGTGTGCGCTCTCTCTCTCTGTCAAATAAATAAAATCTTAAAAAAAAAAGGAAAAGAAAAACTAAACTTTCATATATAAAGGAAAATGTGTATTTATTGAGAATAAGTGAATATTGTTATTTGAGAATATATGCACATCTCAGAAATGTATACTTGGAATCAGTGATAAAAATATATTTTACCTAGGGGGTCCTGGGTGGTTCAGGACATCCAACTCTTGGTTTCTGCTCAGGTCATGATCTCAGGGTCGTGGGATCCAGCTGCGCATGGCACTCCAAGTTTAGCATAGAGTCTGCTTAAGATTCAGCTCCCTCTCTCTCTCTCTCCCTCTCTGCCCACCTCTGCTTCCACCATGGCCTTGAGCTCTCTCTCTGTAAAATAAATAAAATCTTTAAATATATATATATATATATATATATATATATCACACTAGGTAAAGAATATATATATAATATCACACTAGGTAAAATATATATATAATATATACATATATATTATATAACTTTGAATATATATTTTACCTAGTTTGATGATTAATTTTATGTGTCACCTTCATTGGGCCATGGGGTGTCCAGATATTAGTTTAAACATTATTCTGTGTGTACCTATAAGGGTGTTTCTGGATGAGATTAACATTTAAGCCAGGAGACTGTATAAAGAATATTACCCTTCCCCATGTGGGTGGGCTTCATTCAATCCACTGAAGTCCTAAATAAATAAAAGGCTGAACAAGAGCATATTTACTCTCTCTACCTGGTGGCCTTCAAACTACCCCTCAGTCTTATTCTGCCTTCAGGCTCAAACTCCAGCTGGTACACATAGGCTCTCTTGGCTCTTAGAATGCCAGACTTGGGCTGGAGCTATACCATCAGCTCCCCTGGCATTCTAGCTTGCTGACTGAGGATTCTGAGACTTCTTAGCCTTCATAAGAACATGAGCCAATTCCTTATAATAAATCTAAATGGTAGATAGATACAGTGAGCTATACATCTCCAACTGGTTCTGTTTCTCTGAAGAACCCAGACTAAGACACCTAGTAATGCTCTTTTCCCCTCATTACTTTTTTAGTAATTCTTTAAAAGAAATTTTAGAGAAACTTCTTTCTGATTATTGCATAGTTCAAGAAAAAATTGCCAATGTTGTCTCAGTTCCTGAAGTTATTTAACAAAAGGGAAAACTAAAGTGCAACTGGGAAAGAAAAAGTGGAAATATGCGGAAATGCGGTGTAACGTGGAGCTGGGGTTCTGCTGACCTGCAGTCCAGTCCTCTCACTACTTTGTTATTAACTTTCCTGAGCTTCAATTACTGCATCTGTAAATTAATGATGTTGGACCAAGTGGATGTTTTTCAAGCTTCTCTTAGCAACACAACTCTTTCTCAAAATGAAAATTCATGTGGAAAAGCAATATATTTTACATGCTCATAAACAAATAAAGCAGAGAGAGTGTCCATCCAATAATCAAGCACCATGGGAGGCAAATTGAAAAGTGCTGAACCAGCTGGTGCCACCCAATCCTACCACTGGGGAATCCTCAAACTGATGATGTTTTATTAATCATAAAAGCAACATTTATTGACATCTGGGCTGCACACTTTATATACTTTACTTCATTTATTCATCTAACACTAGATGGAAAATGCGGTCCAGTTCATTAATTTGCCCAATGGTCATACAGCTAGTAAATGATAGAGTCAGAATTCAAACCCAGGACAATTTGACCACAAAGCCCATATTGGTTCTCACAGGTGTTACCATTTGTTAAATATTTACTAAGTACTAGACACTGTGCTTGATTAATACTCATAATTACCATATAAGTTGAATATTAATCTCATTTTGCAGCTATGAAAACTAAGTCTTGGATAGGTTATGTCTCCTTTTTCTTTGACATCAGTGAACTATTCCCCAGCAATTTTGAGTATTTCAAGCCTACCTACATTCCATCATTGTTAATAATAAATATTTACTGTTCCCAGAGGTTGGATATGCATTATAAAAATTTGGTCATGTGTGTGTATGTGTGGTGTATGTGTGTGTTTATGTATTTCAAAGCTAGGAACTGTGGTGCCATGCAGGGCTATAAAATTTAAAAAAACAACAACAACACAATTCTTCTCTTTTAGGAACACTAAGTCTCATTCCTTTGTAATAGTATTTATAGACTGCTCAAGAGTTTAAAGATAATCATTATTATTACTCTGAGTCTGTAAATAAATTAACTCCACTAAGAGTACAAAAATGATCACCCAATGAATGGAAATATTTAATATGAATTAGCATTTTTAAAATTAGTAGATATTTAAGCTTTATTCCACATTTTCTATAAGTATATGGAAATAATATATAATAATCCCCATCTTCAATATTCTAAACATTGAATATTAACATTCTAAGCCCACAATTAACAGCCTGAGGAAAGAACATTTAAACTTCCAAGAATAAACAAACATGTCAGACAGAGAAATTTTTAGAATT
This sequence comes from Zalophus californianus, assembly GCF_009762305.2. Taxonomy (NCBI): domain Eukaryota; kingdom Metazoa; phylum Chordata; class Mammalia; order Carnivora; family Otariidae; genus Zalophus; species Zalophus californianus. Next base: position 135,318,371 of record NC_045598.1, on the reverse strand, counting down.
CATAAATCAGAGAACACTTCATTCTATATTTTTCCTTAGAGCCTCTTCAGTTTCTTACAAGTAGAACATAAAGAGAAAGTGATTTTAAAGAGATATTGAGCTTCATATATTAAAAATAAAGTGCTGGATTTCATCCAGAAGCAAACTGGTAATTGTGTTAAAATGTAGATGCTGAAATCTCTCCCTGAGCTGCCTCTTGAAGTTGACCAGGTCATGCTAGCAACTGCCAAAAATCCAAAATTGGCACTTCTGAAGTCAGTGTATAGGGGTTGGCCAGCTGGAAAATTGCCTGAGGAGTTCCAATAATTTGAAAATCATCAACACAAATTTTCTCCCTAAAAGGAATGCTTCTTCTGGGGAAACTGAACCACTATTCCAGAGGGCTGTTGACATACAGGTACTTCACAGACAGCACATCCAGGAATTGGCCTGAATTTACACTCACAGGTCCAAAATTAACACCCGCTTGGAAAGAATGGAAATGAGTACAGTCTCATTTTTTAGGAAAAAAGAAGTCCCTAGTTTAAAAAAAAAAAAAAAGTCCATATTCATGTTTGACATGGAGCTTAATTTTGGCTAAGAGTTCCCTATCTGTGGTAGAATCTTTCAGCAACGGTTCTTAAAAAATAGCTTTTGGTGGAAAAGCACAGTGATTTCTGGTATAATTGAGAATGGAGTTGGGTGGGGAGTTCCCTAGTTTTGCCTAACAAAGTTGCCATTAGCTCTGCCAAAAAGACTTTACCCAAAGTAACTTCATGTTACCTGATTGAAACACGCTGTACAGTGTATTAAACACTAAGCCAAAAACATCTTTACAAAGCCTTTTGAGGGTAGCCAAGATTCTTATCATGCAACTTGTGGAATTCTTTATCGCTAAAATCAAGTTATATAAGCTGCATATGGAACAACATTTCAGGGCACTCTTTCATCAGCTTATTCCCTCCTATCAGAGAATTTGTATTACAAAAAGAAGCTTCTTTTTGGGGGGGTGGGAGTTGTTTGTTTCTATTTGCTCTGTGATCTTTTCAACCCCAACAATTCATATTCATGAAGTGGATGATAATCATCAAAAATTTCTAAAACTCTTCCATGGAAGACGCAGCCAGCCAAAGTGATGAGGAGAAAAAATCGGGGAAATATTACTTGTACTCACTCACAAACTACATTTTAAAGGAATGCTAGCAAATAGTTTTTATTTAATGTTAGGTATTCACTGAATTAACCAGCAGTGCCATTTTTTCCTGTGAAGGAAACAGTGAAGAATGCCAACATACCCATTTAATAAATTATGGCACCCGTGCATTAAAATCTTCTATAAACCTAGAGAAAGATAAAATAATGCCTTATGATAATATACTATTTTCACATAAATCATGAAAAATGCTTATATTGGTGCTCTGAGCGCCTAGGAAGGAGTTGTTAGTCCAAATTTATAGATAAGGAAAAGGTATAGTTGTTTGCTTATTAGTACGGAGGGCTGAGTTACATGGATGAGGTCAGCAAGAATGATAACACAAATAGTGCTGGAAAGGAAGAGAACAGGGAGGGGGCTGAAGCAATCAGACTGGGGGAGAGTGGCCAGAAGTAGAAGCCACAGCGCTTACATCTGTGGCCAATTTTAAGTGCTCTATTTATGACGAAATTCTACTTTTTTAAAAATGCCTAGTTCACTTAAAAAGCTGACAGATTGAGCTTTCACTCTGCCTGATGTCCAAACATATAACTTGATTTGATCATGAAAATCCTTTGTATATAGATTTAGAGTGATTTAAGCTGTTGAAAATATTTTACTTTTGACTTTATGGCATAAAATGAATTTACAGATGAACCAAAAAATAAGTGAGCAAATGCACTCATTCCTCAAACATGTATTGAGTGTTCTTTGCATAACATGTCCCTCTCATCATAGTGTCATGTCAAGTGTTGCTTTTCAAATATACCATGCCTGTCTAGCTAATATCATCAGCCCTGCCCCCCCTTGCAAACTCTAGCTCATTAGCCTGTTTAATGTCATTCATAGCACTTATAACTGTCTGAAATTATCTTTATCTAGTTGTTTATATGTTTATTTTCTGTTCGCTGCCTGCCAGCCACCTCCAACCAGAAGCTCTTTGACAGTAGCGAGTGTGTCCATTTTCAGCAATGCACTATCCCCAGTGCCTTGAACAGTGTCTGACGCTGTAGGTACTCAATTTACATTTAAGGAAAAAATAAAGACCTACCAAATTTTATGTAATATTTTATACAAAGAAGTAATTTTGCATATATCATTGTAATTGATTCTCAGAAAAATACAATGAAGTGACTACAGTTAACATACATGTTTAAGAAACATCCTCCCATGCTTTTTCCAGTTCATAGTTCATACAATATAAAATCAGTGTTCACAGACTGTAATTGCTGAAAGATACCCATGCTCTCAAGATGTCTTCAGTACCATACACTCACCAGATTGAGTTCCATGTGCCTTGTTCATTCTAAATTCCAGATGTAGGAGCAAGCACCAAGCTCACATAAACTTTCAGTGAAGTTTTGTTTCCTATACAGGATAAAGCAGTAACAACTACTAGAAAATCCACCCACTTAGCTCCTCCAATTAGCCCAGCTGTGTGCAAATGCTAAGGCATGTTTCCACACATTAGCCTAAAAACAATTAGATCTACCAGGGGAAGACCTATCTATGTCTTTAAAAGCATTGATACACCTTGGTTAATTTTATTGTTAATTTTTCTTTAAGACAGAGATGCACGATATATATTTAGAGTCTGCTTTTTTGTTTCTAATTATAACATCGTTGTTAGATTGCTCTATTCATGTTCTTCCAGTGTATACAGCTAGATTTCATTTCCTAGCTACACAAACAGTTAAGTGAGATCATGTGTCTGAGATCTGGCCTGAGGATGATGCATGTTTATGGGCAAAGACATTAGGAAGCAACACTAATGGATTTAGCTTGGAGGACTGGAGGTGGAGCCTGGATCCCTGAATGCTCACAAAGAGGCACAACCGGTAAAGTTCACCCACTGGACTGTGACTTAAATGAGATATAAAATTTCTATTTTATTAAGCCAGTGCGATCTTAGGGATATTTTGTTACTCAGCTAACATTATTTTCCATCATATTACTTATGGTAGAAATTTGAAAAAAACAAAAATATATTGCCTGTTCTCTCGTGGGTTATTATTCTAAGTAATCTTCAGAATCATTCTGTTAGGATTTTAATTAGAATTACAATTAATATATACATTAGTTAGAATAATTTTCTCATAGCTATAATACTATATAATTGTGGTCCAGAATGAGATACACATATCCATTTATTCAAATCACATTCTTCATTTAGAAGCTGCATATTTCTTGTTACATTTTTTCTGCGATATTTGGTTTATTGTTACTTTTTTATTATTTGCAATTATAATTGGAATACTTTATATCACATTTTTGCTTATGGTTTTATCAAAGCTGTTTTATATATTTCATGACCAGTCACACTACTGGATTTTTCTATTCTTTCTAGTAGTATTTTTTCCTATTGATTCTCTTGGGGTTTTCAATTATGCAATCATATAATCTACAAATAATGATAATATTGTCTCTTCTTTTCCAATGTATATAATCATTATTTCACTCCTTTGTCTAATTTAATTGTCTATAGCATTTCCAGAAAAATATTAAATAATAATAGGGAAAGTAGGCTTACGTGTCTTATTCCCAACTTTAGTGGGGATGCTTGAAGTGTTTCATTGCTAAGAAGGGTGCTAGCAACTGGTTTAAGAAATATGTACAATTTTACTTACAGAGGTATCATTCTCTTCCTATTTTATAACATATTTTTTCTTCTTCGACTGGTACTGAGTTGTACTACGAGATTTCACATCTCTAAACAGTTTTGCATTCCTGAAATAAACCCCACTTGGTCATGGCATGTTATTTTTTTAGTATAGTGTGGATTTTATTTACTGTTTTACAGTAATATTCATAAGTGAGATGATGTATCATTTTCTCTTTTGTGGTGTCTTTGTCAGATTTTGGAGTTAATGTCATATTAGTTTGGGTTTATTTTTTAAGAATCGGAATGCTTTCCTTATTTTCTATGCCTTAAACAAGTTAAATTGCATAGGAATTACCTGTTCTTTGAAGGTTTGAAAACATTCATCCATGAAATTCTTTGATATTTTTGCAGGCAAGGCCCTAATTTAACAACATAATGAATTCCTTCCATGATCATTGTTTTATTTAATATATCTATGTCTTTTTGGTTGATTTTGGTTATTCTTTAGAAATTTAGAAATGTGTTCTTGAATTTTTAAGTTGGCTTTTAAGTTGGCTACATATTGTATAATATTGGTCTGAAAAGTGGAAATTCAATATTTTTTTCAAAAAGGTTTTGTAAAGGAGGTATTTCCAAAAGTATGTTTCAAGGATATTAATAGACCCTGAATAGCCAGAGGAATGTTGAAAAAGAAAAGCAAAGCTGGTGGCATCACAATTCCGGACTTTAAGCTCTATTACAAAGCTGTCATCATCAAGACAGTATGGTACTGGCACAAAAACAGACACATAGATCAATGGAACAGAATAGAGAGCCCAGAAATGGACCCTCAACTTTATGGTCAACTAATCTTCGACAAAGCAGGAAAGAATGTCCAATGGAAAAAAGTCTCTTCAACAAATGGTGTTGGGAAAATTGGACAACCACATGCAGAAGAATGAAACTGGACCATTTCCTTACACCACACACAAAAATAAACTCAAAATGGGTGAAAGACCTAAATGTGAGACAGGAGTCCATCAAAATCCTAAAGGAGAACACAGGCAGCAACCTCTTCGACCTCAGCCGCAACAACTTCTTCCTAGAAACATCGCCAAAGGCAAGGGAAGCAAGGCCAAAAATGAAGTATTGGGACTTCATCAAGATAAAAAGCTTTTGCAGAGCAAAAGAAACAGTCAACAAAACCAAAAGACAACCAAAAGAATGGGAGAAAATATTTGCAAATGACATATCAGATAAAGGGCTAGTATCCAAAATCTATAAAGAACTTATCAAACTCAACACCCAAAGAACAAATGATCCAATCAAGAAATGGGCAGAAGACATGAACAGACATTTTTCCAAAGAAGACATCCAAATGGCCAACAGACGCATGAAAAAGTGCTCAACATCTCTCGGCATCAGGGAAATCCAAATCAAAACCTCAGTGAGATACCACTTCACACCAGTCAGAATGGCTAAAATTAACAAGTCAGGAAATGACAGATGTTGGCGGGGATGCAGGGAAAGGGGAACCCTCCTACACTGTTAGTGGGAATGCAAGCTGGTGCAACCACTCTGGAAAACAGTATGGAGTTTCCTCAAACAGTTGAAAAGAGAGCTACCCTATGACCCAGCAATTGCACTACTGGGTATTTACCCCAAAGATACAAATGTAGGGATCCGAAGGGGTATGTGCACCCTGATGTTTATAGCAGCAATGTCCACAATAGCCAAACTGTGGAAAGAGCCAAGATGCCCATCAACAGATGAATGGATAAAGAAGATGTGGTATATATATATATATATATATATATATATATATATATATATATATATATATATATATATAGTGGACTATTATGCAGCCATCAAAAGGAATGAAATCTTGCCATTTGCAACAACATGGATGAACTGGAGGGTATTATGCTGAGCGAGAAAAGTCAATCAGAGAAAGACATGTATCATATGATCTCACTGATATGAGGAATTCTTACTCTCAGGAAACAAACTGAGGGTTGCTGGAGTGGTGGGGGTGTGGGAGTATGTGCTATGGTGAGCACTGTGAATTGTGTAAAACTGTTGAGTCACAGACCTGTACCTCTGAAACAAATAATACATTATATGTTAAAAAAAAAAAAGAAGATAGTAGGAAAGGAAAAAATGAAGGGGGGGAATCAGAGGGGGAGACAAACCATGAGAGACTATGGACTCTGAGAAACAAACTGAGGGTTGTAGAGTGGAGGAGGTGGGGGGATGTGTTAGCCTGGGGATGGATATTAAAAAGGGCATGTTCTGCATGGAGCACTGGGTGTTATACGCAAACAATGAATCATGGAACGCTACATCAAAAACTAATGATGTAATGTATGGTGATTAACATAACATAAAAAAAGGGTGTTAATAGAATAATATAAAAAGAGGATCCATGGTCAATATACCTGGGAAATTCTTTAAAACAAATTTTAAAGATTTCTTTTTTGTAGGACTTCTCAGAGTCCATAATTTTCTTATTACATTTTCTCTTTAAAGGAGGAATGGGGCATGATGTATATAACATTGTCCATACTTGACTGTGTAACCTTTCCCCCGCTTTGCTTCCAAGAAGCCTCTCATGAGACTTGTGTTCTCTGGTACACACTTTGGGAATTACAGATCCAAATAATAATTTTCTTATTGCACAAATATTTTCAGGATTGATGAGACTAGAATGTTCTGGAATATATTCCCTTCTAGAAAACTCATAATGATACAATAAAAATATATAAACTTCAATGGCTCAGAAAGACTCTAGGTTTTATTTGACTAAAACACTTTTTGTGGTCATCCATTTGCTTGCATATCACTCTGAGAAATTCTGAAGACCTTATATATTATGTAAAAGATGAAACTGCAACTATTTGAATATTTAAAAGTATTCAAATAAACAGCTTAAGTAACAAGGGACTTTGCACAATTTTTACTTATATTAACTAAAATATTACTTATTTAAGCAGGGGGTTATTTATATATCATAGATATTGACCATAAAATCAAGGTTGTATTCATAATATTATGCTGTCTCCAACTTACAGATGAAGAAATGCTTTATTCTATCTAAGCCTTTGTGCAACTCTTTAGAGACTTGATCTTTAGGAAAAGCCTGTAATGACATCTGGAAAAGTTCCAAAAAGCTGAAAAGTAAGTGTAGTAAGTGTTAATGTGTGACTGATTACACCTTGTCAATTATAGATGCTACATTCAAACAGAACATGCTCAGAAGCTGATAACTTCCTCCTTTTCTAGGACCTATCAAGGAAAACGGAATACGGGCCCCAATTGGAGAGCTATGCTCAAGCAGCCCAGAAACAGAATGGATGGTTAAAGCCATTCTGCATCTGGAAATTTTAACATTATTCTTAGAAAATTATTACACATTCAGGCCTAATTAGCAATAAACAAATAATCTTGAACTCTATTGCTTATAATTGCTTGAGGAAATTCAGAGAGAGAAAATAAGAATATAAGTACTAAGGGTAATCTGACTCATATATAATGTCTCCTTTTATCAATTTAGTAAAAGAAATATCTAAATCAAAATACTAAGCCTTTCCTGGAAATCTACAGAAGCATGAGTTTGACAATGGTGTGCTAGATAGAGCTGGCTTGTATAGCTCTCAAGAGCCAACTGTGCACTTCTCTTCCTAACTCTGTGTTCAGTAACCCCACATTGTGGTGGGAGCATTTATACCATGGGAATTGGCAAACATTAAAATCAGAATTTTTTTCCCAGGGAGTTGGTTATTAAAAATTTACCAGCATACAACTGTTAGTTATCCAAAATATATTAATAATGTCAATATCAGTAACTATGAGTTATGCTGTTTATGATAAATGTGAATTATACAATAAACCATGAATTCACTCATTCTAAGAGTTCACAAAATTTACATGTGCATACCTTACATATTATTAGTTTAACATACTGCAAATTCTACAATTGATATATATCTTAATTATAGACTTGTTTCATTATTATTTGTAAGACTTTGAAACACATCCTAATATTTAACATAATTAGCTAGTTATCTTTCGTGTGAAAACCAAATTTAGCAAACCTAAGGACCCATGTGGGTGGTTTGGCACTTTTTTTATTTATTCTTTTTCTATTTTTTTCTTTTTTTATTATGTTATGTTAATCATCATACATTGCATCATTAGTTTTTGATGTAGTGTTCCATGATTCATTGTTTGCATATAACAGCCAGTGCTCCATGCAGTACGTGCCCTCTTTAATACCCATCACCAGGCTAACCCATCCCCCCACCCCCTCCCCTCTAGAACCCTCAGTTTGTTTCTCAGAGTCCACAGTCTCTCATGGTTTGTCTCCCTCTTCAATTTACCCCCCTTCAGTTTTCCCTTCCTGCGATCTTCTTTTTTTTTTAACATATAATGTATTATTTGTTTCAGAGGTACAGCTCTTTTTCTATATGGTAATGAGGTTGTACATCTCAATTTTTTTCCCCTAAGTTTCTCAATGATTTAGTTCACAGACCTTAGACTTCAGAGTTTAGCGCATTCCATATATGTATTTGATCTAAATGTTTGACTAGATATTTACAGGAGCCATAGATGATGTTTTCATCAAGAAAATTAAAGTTTACAGAATTAAATATTACAGTTATTCAAGATATTCACATCTCTGTGTACTGATTTTAAGTATAAATTTCAAAAAGGGGAAAATTTGTTCTCTTGGTTCTGTAATGATCTTTCCTTCCTGTGAAAACTTTTGTGTGAAATGGTAATCTTACTTTGTAGCATGTTAGAAAACTTTGATAATCTGATATACCTATAAGTATCAAAAAGTGTCAAGGAAGATACTATTTTCCAAAATAGTACCTATTGAAATAATTTATCCCCCTCTTTCTACACGCACACACATACACACACAACTTTTTTTAAAACTCATATAACCTAAAGTTAATAATGTAAACTCTAGTTAGAGGAACATAAATACTTCAAATATACTAACAATGAGGGTTAGTATAGCTAATAACTTTTGTTCTCATACTTGACCCTCTCCTTCCCAGTAGCCAGAGAAAAAGGTGGGGAGAGGGGATGAAAGTTGTGTGTGCCTTACTTCTGGAAAAATTAAAGACTATTAAAAATTAAAGTTAAAGACAATATTTCCTCTTGCTTAATTCGTTTAATAAATTCATCCAGTAAATATTAATTACCTACTAAATGTTTGGCACTATACTGAAGCTGAGCATACAGAAATTAAGCAGCCATGGAAGGTGGATATAAAAATCACCTAAGTGGAGGGACACCTGGGTGGCTCAGTTAGATAAGCGTCTGCCTTCAGCTCAGGTCCTGATCTCAAGGGTCCTGGGATTGAGCCCCACATGGGGCTCCCTGCTCAGCGGGGAGTCTGCTTCTCCCTCTCCTCCCCGTTTGTGCTCTCTCACATGATCTCTCTCTCTCAAATAAATAAATAAAATCTTTTTAAAAAATCACATAAGTGGAAATAAGTATAACGTGTGCCTTGCTGTAATGGATGTAGAACACTGTGGGACACCAAATGAGTGAGTAATATATTTAATCTGGGGGGGGTGATCATAAAAGTTTTCACAGAGACTTTTCCCAGAAAGATTTTAAAATTACATGTATCTTTGTATGACAGGTATTTCAAGTAGAGAGTGTCACAAGCAAAGGAACAAAAACCTATAACAGCAGGGCACATTCAGGGAACTTCCAGTACTTTTAGTTCTGTTGGAGTATAGAGTTTGGGGAGATGGAGAGAGATTGAAGGTCACGGCACACAGAGAGTAACGGATAATAGGAGAGGAGAATTGGGGATATTGACAGTGTCTACTCTGAGAGAAAATAAGCCTAAACCATAGGCGGTAAAGAAGGGAAGCTAATAGGGTGAAAGAAGAGATTTCTAGACACAGAGTTCTCAATGAGTGAGTTAGGAAACAGAGACAGTGGTGAGCATGTGATTGTATGACTAGACTTTCAGAGGTAGAGAATTCAGAATTCATCCAGACTCAGAGAATTACCATGGAGGGGAACGACCATGATAAAATAGGAGTGAAGGTAACTGGAAATGAGGAGCTCAAAGAATTGAGAGTCTAAAGTCTGGTTGAAATACCCAAATTAATGGTATGAACTGGGTAAAAGGGAAATGGGAAGCCATAACCTACCTACCTATACTTCTTTTGACTTTTAAAATATTGCAAATTATTTATTAGTTAAATTATTTAATTTTTCCCTAGACATTTTTGAATAAAATAGGTGCTGGAGAATGATGTGCCTTATTTATCTTCTGACTTGTCACTTATGAGAAATTGTCACATCCCTTTGTGCGTGCGTGCATGTATGTGTGCATGTGTTGTGTGTGTGTGTGTGTGTGTGTGTGTGTGTGTGTGTGTGTTTCTATGGTAGAGAGTGGTGGCATGCTCCAGCCTGAGATATACAAAGTATGGATAGAAGATAAAAGATTGGCATTTGCAATCAGACAAACGCAGTGTTTGTTATTTGCCAGGAATGGGTATAGATTCAATTATTATCACTGTTTTTCCAATAAGGAAACTAAGACTTAGCAAGCTTAAGTAAATTAGTAAGAAGCAGGGGTGTGAATAAAATCTATACTATCTGACAGAGCCTCCATTCTTAATATTATACTGGGCTAATTACTTTATTATTTAAATAGGGATAACATCTACCCCATAGAGATAGAGTTAAAGATTAAAAGTAAAGACTAAAAGTGGTTGAGTTGTTAACTCCCATTGCCTGGAGGTCAGATGTTTGCTTATGAATGTGTTTATGTGTTTATGTTTTTATGTAGTCATTTAGTTGCCAGCTCATTCAGAAAAAACTTCGTAAGCATGTCATATATTGAACTACGATGACTGAATTTAATAATGTATAGGCAAAAAAGTAATTATATTCAGAAAGATAAACTTTCAAAAATATTTTATTTAAAAAAACAGTACTTTTTACATATGTAGCAATGCTCTAAGCAAATTATCCATCACTTCATTAACTCATTACTATTCATTGTAATATAATACACATTAGCATTATCAAAGAATCAATCAATATGAACAATAAGGGCCCCTGAACTTCTTTCATAAGAATCTTCTCTACTGTTTACCTGGAGTATTACAGGATATGTCTGCATCACAGAAGGAGAGTTATGGAAAAGGGAGAGTACACTATGCTGATAAAAATTATTCAACATTTGTAATAAGATCTAATATAGCAAACAATGTCCTAATCAATATCTCCTCATTTCTTGCAATACTCCAAAATTATAAAATCAGCTTTCAACTATATCTGTTTTCTTTTAATTATATGAGCCTTTTAAAAATTCCTTTTAGGTTTTTTTCTAACACAGGGAGCTACAAGGCCATTGTTTGTGTCTGTGCAGAACAATTTCCCAGCCTTGCTCTTATTCTGGTAGCAGATGGGCTTCCCTGGTCAAAGAGAGTGGACATGTGAGCCATGCCTGGCCAATCATGATTCCCTAAACTTTTGGCTCAGTGACCTACATGGTATACAAATAACAAGAACTGGTGTTGTTTTCAGGTTTTTCATTAAGTTGATAAGCCAGGAACACATAGTTCTGCGGCTACTTAGGAACATCTTTTACCAGCAGCATGAATGAGGGCTGTTCCCATAGAAGGAAAAGTGGCCACCAAAGAGAGAAGCTGATTCTGGAGATGAAAGAGAGACAATTCAATTAAACTAAAACCACTGGTACCCATAGATCAAGCATTAATTACAATCTGCCCACTTATTAATGCAATGCACAATAATTTTCCAAACCTGAATTGTTTTCTGTTTCTTACTATTCAAAAGGTCACAGCTAACACTTCAGACTTAGGCAAAAGGTGGTTTCTAATTCCAACTAGTCGGTCAGTCTTGGGCAAATCACATTTTCCCCCCTGGGTGTGAGCCTCCTTACCTAATGATTGATATGAACTTAATCCCTTGGTCTTTGTTCTAATGTTCCATGATTCCATGTCCTAAAGACACAATTAAAGTGACTCTCACACTCTATCCCAGTTTTGCTCAAATACCATTCCTTCTATAACCATTTCCCTGATTCTTACTCTGTGTTATTCCTACATAGTGGAATTGACAGAATACAGAGTACAAAAAGAAAGCATAACCAGTGGTATTTTACAGGGTTTAATTTTCAATTTGGCATTGTTTTCATGAGAATATGAATTGTAGATAAGTTACCTAAATGAAAGTTATTCATTCTGTATAGAAATGATCCAAGTATGTTTCTTTATGTTTAGTTTATGTTAGAACTTATTATCTAAACTTAAAACTATAATAAAGTCTATACTAATTAGATTTGATTCAGAAAAGTTTACTAAGCACTTATCCCAATAAAAAAATAATTTACATATCACCCAAACTGGGTCTCTTTGGGTCTCATGCTTAGCACTTTGCTTTGCACATTAAACACCCAATAAATGTTTGTAAATTAAATTAAATTAAAGGAGTTGCTTTTACTGCAGCTCATATGCCCTCCCATGATTAATGAATCATCACTAAGTGAGAAATTAATGAGTATGCTTGGCACATCAGGAAAAAAAATGTGTTCTGTTTTGGAGAGGGACAAAATTTCACAGCAGGAGAAGAAGAGAGGCAACTCCAGGAATTAACAAGAAAGAAGTTTGCAATTACAGCTACTGACATGTGGATAAACTCAAAATAGCTGCTAAAATCATTACCTGTGAACTGATATACACACTAGCTTCAAATTAATCAAGATTTCACAAATCTCTTCTCCATGCAATTAGAAAGGAACAGAGAATGGAAGAATCTATCGAGGCCAGTTCCAAAGCAGACAGCTCCAAAGTTAAGATTTTTTATGGCTGTCATGTTTCCAGTCCCTCTACCCACATTTCTCTACCTATTTCCCATAATCAAAGAACCTAGAGCACACAGGAAAAATCCTAACAGTAAAACCAGGCAACATGAGTGAAAATAAAAGGCAACTGGGGATGGATCCCAAAGTAGGAAAAGGGAGTAATTCCGAATCTACATGTGCTATGTTGGAGAACTGCAGCAAAGAGAGAAATCTAAGCAGTCAGGCAGGCAATTAATGGCAGGAAGATCCCAGTATAGAGCAGCTACTCCTGAAGGTAGAACATAATCATCAATGGGGAGCAGCTATAAGCAATGAGAAGTCTGAATAAGCAAGCAAACAGGAAAGGATACAAAGTCATCTAGGAGTCTGGTGGTAGGTAAAAGTGGGTAAGATTCAGGGAGAAGAGCAAGTAATGCAGAAATTAAGTAGGAGATGGATAAAGGTCACATTTTGGTCAAAGACTTGATGACACCACCTATTGCAACTGGGGCATAAGCAAGGGGTAATGCCTTCCTTATAAAGGGATGGCCTGATGCTGAGTCAGCAAGTTACTGTCCCAAAGCCCATTAGTATTTCTCAACTATGAACAGAATTGGTCCTGGGCCTGGACCAGCAGAAAAATGATTGAGATAGTGTGTGCCAAGTGTCTAACAGAAAAGAAACACTTCACTAACACCATTTCCTTTTTTATTTTCTTCCTTTCTTTCATTTGGTGACTGGAAACAGAAAAATCACAACTAAAACACTCACTATAATTTTGCAATGTACACCCAATCCCAGCAACATCTGACCACCTGGATTCCTTGCATAGCATTTCCATTATATGTTTTACAGCCACTGATAGTACTATGCTTATATGAAATATTATGTGCTATGAATAGACAATAAATTGAGAATAAGTGGCCTTGGGAACTAATAAGTAGAGTTAATGAAAGGAAGAAATAAGCAAGAGAACCTGGATTTCAGAATCCCGGCAAAGTAGCTCCAGGCCCTCTCAGAACATTTAAGAATCTCCACATGTAGGAAGGAGCCCACCATTACTTCTCATGAACTCCACGGATGCTGCTGAGTGTGGTTCCTGGAAAGGAAAGACTGGTTTTCATTCAGAATAACTTGCTGATTTATATAAGTAAAGAGAGTAAAAGAATTGGTTAGAATATTATACCAGTGTCTCCTTTATGACTGTTCTATTCCAAAATTTTTGCACTGATATTCTCCTACCCCCCCCCCCTTTTGGATCTGATAAAATATAGCACTCAGTAATTTCCTGTAGAATTCTGCCGTTACTTAGAATCAGCGCCCGACAGGGCACCTGGGTGGCTCAGTTGGTTAAGCGACTGCCTTCGGCTCAGGTCATGATCCTAGAGTCCCTGGATCGAGTCCCACATCGGGCTCCCTGCTCAGCAGGGAATCTGGCTCTCCCTCTGACCCTCTTCCCTCTCGTGCTCTCTATCTCTCATTCTCTCTCTCTCAAATAAATAAATAAAATCTTTAAAAAAAAAAAAAAAAGCATCAGCGCCCAACAAACATGAGTGGTTCATTTTTTGGTCAAGAGATGTATGGGGGTGGAATATAGTTTTCAGATTTGACATTGACTAACTTTGACATTGCAATATAATGGCAATTAAGTATAATTCTGAAAAATAGAGAGAATAATGATCTACTGAAACAAATTCCTCCTACCCTTGTCAATTAATTCTAGTCTAACAAGTTTCTCCCTTGCTACAAAGTTATATCCACCCACAATAATCTTCACATAGTCACAGACTTTTTAGTATTTGAAAGTTTAAAAATCCATGTGAACTAGTTTTCTTCAATCATATTGGGATTTATTTATCCTTTCTAGTAAGATGCAGTCATCATAACATTTTTAAAAGTTATCTTTGTTCTTTTCTGACTAGGACATGATACTGTTATGAGAATCTGATTGGATTAAAATTATTATGACATATATTAATTTTATGACTCTGAACTGAAAATGATGCAGAAATTTAAAATCCATATTTTTTTAAAAACACAGACTTGATATGAGATGAAAGAAAACTTGTTAAAATTTACATCAAAATAACTGCTAAAAAGAAACTATGAACACATTTAATATAGGACGTTGTAACAATTAGTGTTTACTCCTGCCAACAGGTTATTTTCTCCATTCATGATTTTAGGTTTTACAGTGTAATCATCAGGCCAGTAATAGCTAATCAGGGCATAAAATAAAGTTAAAATGTTTTACCAGCCTTATAAACATTTGTGCTGCTAGATTTTTCACTAGTTGAAAGCAACAAGACAGCCTGTTAGGTAGCTGAATATAGAGTATATTGGAAATGCGCCATATGCTGTTTCAAAGAAACATCTGACTTAGCTAAGAACATGCTTTTGATTTATTAGTTGACTTCTGTGCAGACATATGTGATTTCTTGATTCTTTTATTCGTGTCACACTTTTGATGCAATCAACCCTCATGTTCTCTTCTCCTTTTCTTCAATTCCTGGGAGAAAATACAATCAATCACTGAGGAAATGTGGTAGGGTAACAGCCCTTTTTCTAATACAATTTTCCTTTTTTATCCTGCTGTTTTAAAAAATATATTTTTGAGAGAGAAAATAAATGAGGTGATTTAGTGGTGATCTTCCTCTCTGCACATTTTCAAATTTGGCCTGCCTTGATTTGTCAATTTTGATATTGGAAATTGATAGAAAATGATAAAATTCCTCTTACTCTTATACTAATTTGTTCCTAAAAAAAAGTTATAGTTTGTCATATCTTCCCATAACTAGAATTCTAAAATAAAAATGGGATTTGAAAGACTAAACAGGTAATTGGTATATGCTTCAGATGCCAAGCGGCAAGCTCAATACTAAAGGTAAAGGAAATATATTTTATTATGACTTAGCACTTATCAAAAACATACTGCATGCTGAGGATTATGCCCTTTGACATAATGCCCTTTACCTGGATTATCACGGGTACTGTTCCAACAATTCATAACTCAAATATTGGCCTTAGCCCCATTTTGCCCTTAAAGTAACTGAGTCTCAGGACTTGGGTCACTGTCCAAGGTCACACAGCTAGTAAGTTACACAGCAGTGATTCAAACAGAGGCCACTAGTCTTCATGGCTTACAATACTAAGTTGTTCCCTTTCTTATCAACTTTAAAACATGGTAAATCACCTAGACTCTCTTAGCTTCTTTTCTTATTCTATTCTCTAAAGCATGAATAATATCATCTACCCCTACAGACATTTGGGAAGATTAAGTCGATTAAAAAAAAAAAATGTGTGAAGAGTTGAGAGCAGTAAGGCACAGACTTTTATGGATCTGAGGAAACCATAAAGGCTCTCTCTTTTGAGAGATTAAATTTTTGTAAGTAATCTGCCCAGATACTCTCACAACCGAGAACCTTCACTGAATCACACAACTATTTTAGAATCAAGGCTAGAACTAAGCTGCTGCCCAGCCAACTATATTCTTTATCCAACTAGCTTGAAACTAAACCTGATCATTTCTGTACCTTGAATACTCATCTGAGCAGCCATTTGATATAACGGGAAAACAAACCCTTCAAATGGAAAGGATAAGACAAACTGTTACCATTACTAAAACTACTTCGGGCTAGCCTTCATGCCAAGTGGTGAGGTGAAATACAGGGATGGTTTCAGGGATTCTACAAACAGACCAGACCAATGGGTGAGATGCGGGCAAAGTACTAAAATAGGAATAATTATTCCCATTCTCCCATTTTCTGAGAAGGAAAGATACTCTGGCTACTGGTTTGGTTTATCCCAATTGAAGGGGTTGGCAGAAATGCAGAATTGAAGAACCTCAGAGGAAGGGAGAGATTTCTTTACATAATGCAGACACAAGACATAGATTCTGTTCCCTCTTGAATCCACTGTCATCAGGGTCCAACCTTATCACTCCACCAAAACTGCTTTAGTCCAGGTCACCAGTGACCTGTGTGGCTCAAGCAAGTGGTCAATTTTCAGTCTACATCTGTCTTGACTTTTCCACAACATGGAGCACAACTGCTAGTTTCCACCTGGCGTCCCTTTTCTTGCTTTTTCTCCTCCCTCCTTGGCTTCTCCTTCTCATTCTCCTCAGCTGGATCCTCCTCTTCTCCCTGATATTTAAATGTTGGAGTATCCCAGGGCTGGTCTTTGCTCCTCTTTTCTATGTGTTGTCACAGAAATGAAAACAACAACAAAAACATGAGTGAGTTTCTAGCAAAGAGAGGTAAGGCAAATAGGCAAAAATGAGAAGCTCACGAAGATAACAGGCCTGTTTGTAGAAATTTTGAAAATGCATGAGAGGAAAAATAAAGATACGGAACCCAGCAATTATCTGAATGTCCAATTAACAGGACTGTCTGCAACACGGTACTTCTAACATACCCAAAATGATCTAGTAATGATATTGCAAGTTGGAGGTGAAGGCTAAAAGGAGCCTGAGAACTAGAAAATGAAAACTGCGCAAGCAGGATGAGGGTCCACATGAGATTATCTGAGCAAATGCCCTATAGCAGAATGAGTAAAATCTTTCAGTTGGTCAAAATGCCTCAGAGAAAGACATCTAAAGAAGTGCCTCTCCCCTAGAAGAATGTACACTTAAGTTATCAGCAATTGAGTCTATGGAAAGAGACATGTCTCAAAAAGAATCATGGGTGTGACTATTGGCAAATTGAGCTAACCAGAATTAAAGATGCAAAGCTATGTTTTTGTGAAAGTTGTGCTGTCACTAGCCTGGATTAAAAGATGATTGTGACCACTTGTTACTATGTCCGTTGCTCTCCTACCATTCAGAAGCAGGAAGCAGAGGCTGAGGAAATCACTCAATCCTCGGAGAAGGCACAGTCTCCAATGCCTTCTGCAGGTGTAGTCAAGGAGAATTATGCAGATGGAAGAGGACAGAACTAAGGGTCATGGAAAATAGCAGAAAACTGGAAACTAATCAAAGAACATTTCTGCACACCTAGGGTAGAGGGCTATGTAAGTCTAGGTCCTCTGGATGCCAAGACAGGATTAAACGTTAAACAATTTTATTAGGGAAAAATCCTATGTGAAAAGAGAAAGAGCCAGCCAGATGCAGCTGAGAGAGCCATCAGACCATGATACAAGTATGTTTATGACTGAAGGGGAGAAAGGGAGAACACTAGGAAGCATTCTAGACTGCTATGCAGTTTAACAAAAGTCTGTTAGCCAGGAGGGAGTTGGCATTACCTGGTCAACCCACCCATCATTCAAGCTTGGCCTTTTTCTTCCTCCTTCCATATTTGAATATTGTCATTTTTCCCATATGAATATGAACTGTTTCTGATCCCCTTTTATCATTGGAATGAAAAATAATGCATTTTATAAGTCAATGGCCACATCCTTGTACCTAAGGCCTTAATTGAACTATTTTAGCAGCAACACCATATCCGGGAACAGCAGCTTCAGTTGGGTTTACTACTTGGTTAGACCTACAGTAGTTGATAGCCATTTTCCTGGATCCATCTGGTCTCTGCAGGGGCCAGACTGGACAAATAACTTGACATATAATAGAGACCACCACTACTGCATCATCTAGGTCTTTAATAGTGACACTAATCTCCACCATCCCCACTGGGATAAAATACTGTTTTGATTTTCTATCTTGGCTGGGGTTAGAGGGGATTAGTTTTAGAGGTTTCCTTTTGGCCTTCCCCGTTATAATATCACTTACTCTACAGGCCAGGGACCCAATGTGGCAGTTAATCCCATTCCGAGTATACATCGATTCTGGGGAAATGACCACCGGGTGGGTCCATGGAACAAGTGGATGCACTGTGGGCTGGATTTTAGTCAGGACTTTATTTACTACCTGGTCCCCATAGCCCCACTCCAACAGGAGACCAGGAGGACATGTTGGTCTCTGGTTATCAATGTCAACTCAGACCCTGTGTCTAGTAGTCCTCATAACTTTTTTTTTTTTAATATATATTTTATTTATTTATTTGACAGAGAGACAGAGTGAGAGAGGGAACACAAGCAGGGGGAGTGGGAGAGGGAGAAGCAGGCTTCCCGCTGAGCAGGGAGCCCGATGCGGGGCTCGATCCCAGGACCCTGGGATCATGACCTGAGCCGAAGGCAGACGCTTAACGACTGAGCCACCCAGGTGCCCCCTCATAACTCTTTTTATTCCTCTTTCCCCAGTGTACTCTTACCCAGATAAATGACTGTTTAAGTCTCTTTGGGGAAGGATAGGGGAATTGTCATGGTATATACTTTACATGGGGTTGAAGAGCTCTTCCTCTTAGGGACCTAGACACTTCCTTAGTCAGTGGGTTCCAGACCTGAAAATTGACTATCTCTGAGAACTGAGCAAGGGATCTTAGTTTCTTATTGTGCAGGACTATTCTCAGCCTCTTGCTCTGCTATAATTTTTTCTTTTCTCTCTCTCTTCCCCTCTCCCTTTTCCTTTCTCCCTCTCTTTCTCTCTTTCTTACTTATTGATCCTAGGCAGCACTATTATTTGCCCTTGGGGACACACGCTTTATTTACCATCTCTGCAACTCCTGGTGACCTTGCCAGATTCTAAAATAATTGTGGCCTGCTGGCTTCTGGTGGTTAAGCACCACCACCTGGCCTCTACTACTGACGGGCCCTATTGGACATCAATTCATGAAATAAGCACAGCTCTGGGACCACCTAGCATCATTACTGACCTATATCTTTCTCACCAGCACATTCCTGATGACTTTGGTGAATGGTCTGTCCTCTCAACCCTCTCAAGGGACATGATCTCATCGTGGATTTTCTGGCCTTGCATAATATATCCACTCCAACATGCCCACTTCTCTAAAGCATTCCTGCCCCTTTCTCTACCATCTGCCAGGCCAACTCAGGCATTCCTAACTCACTGAGAGTCAGCCATTATTTTTCTAGGGTTCTAAGAGCCACCATAGTAGCACATTGTCCCATGCCTAGAGTCTTTGCTATGGTGGTCATCCTTATTTCCTAAGAAAGTGCCCCCAAGTTAACACACTCTTATTTATTTAAACTTACATTTTGGCCCCTTGACCATGCACCTTTAAAAAATCCTATCCCTACTTACCAGGAGAGGTAATGAGGATAAATCTGAACAGGGCACAAGAAGAGGCTTCTGCGGCATCTTCCAGCAGAGCTGAAGTGTTAGCCCTTTCTATGGAAGGGAAGGGTGGTCACCTCCACACATCTAGAGGGTCCAGAGGGACTGTAGAGTCATCATCCTTGGGGACATCCACAGATCTCTGTACCACTTCTCAGGATCCGCAAGTTTTCCCTACTAGGCCTCTGAGCTTCCCCTAACAGATCTGCCTTGGCCAAGTGTTCAACATCTCTGAAACTCTGCAACTCTCACAATTAGTTCTCCTCCCTGACATTTCACTGTACCTACCTTTAAATATGCGAAAACCACCCAAGCTCCCTAGTTTTCACATTTAGTCATTAACCATTAAGAATTAGCGGGCAAACTTGCATTATCCTTATTCTCCACAGCCTCATTTCGATATGGCAGTAGCCAGCCAACTCCATTGTCTTTTTTTTTTTTTTAAGATTTATTTATGTGTGTGTGTGTGTGTGTACAATGTGGGGAGGGGAAGAGTGAGAGAATCTTCAAGCAGACTCCCCACTGAGCAGGGAGCCTGCTGCAGGGCTCAATCTCATGACCCATGAGATCATGATCTGAACTGAAACCAAGAGTCAGATGCTCAACTGACTGAGCCACCCAGGTGCCCCTCTACTGTCTCTGTGGGCTTGGCTACCCTGTTTTGGTCACCTGTGGCCATCCTTAACCTTCCCGTGCCAGTGCCTTGTATCTTTAGTATAATGTTTGGGATGTTTGTGGCTGATTGGAAGAATGATTTCAGTCCGGCTTCCATCTCATCTAATGGCCCAAAGCAAAGCCTGCTTCACAGGCATGTGACCTGTGCAGGGCCTGGCACTCAGAAGAGCTCTTTTATTTCCATCATGAAATTCTCAATAACTTCATATTTGAACTTGTTTTGTAAGTAAAGTCCAGTGGGACAATGGAGCATACATGTGGGCAGAGGAGATAAAGCAAAATGCATGTCAGCCTGTTTTGTTTCTTACCTTCCAATTTTTATGTGTGCTCATGAGGTCCGTGAGCAGGATTCCAGGGTACCCATAATAAGCTGCAGTTTGAAGAGACTCAAATCAAGTGCACAGTAAGTGTGTTATGTCTGCAGCTGAGTAAGCAAGGACACCAGTAGTCCCAAGAGGCTATGCTTTCTGTTCCAACCAGAATTGCTTCAAACAGAGAGAAAACAATGGTGTTTTAAGAAATATGAACAACCAAGAAACTTTATCATATTCTTCCTAACTCACATTAGCTCCCTGTATTAGTGAACTACTTTATATTAAAAATGACACAGAAGCAAAGGAAAAACAGAGCAACCCACATATCCTTCTTTCAGTCCTTCCTTACTCATCAGTAAGTCAGAGGTAGAAAGTATTAGTAAAATGTATGTCAAGAAGTGACACAAAAACAGTTGAGTTAGTTTTGTGCAGTTTCCACTGTTCTTATAAGGAAAAAAGATATTCAGATATAAGCTATCAAAAAAATAGAATTTCGGTGATTCCACATACAAGTCAAATGCTCTTATATTTGCATTTAAAAGACATTGCACAATACAAAGACGAATGGCAAAATTAATGCTAATAATTTAAACTTTTAATTTCCCTTTACTTAGAACATTAAATGGCAAATTAAAAAATACCATGACAAGAGCAATTATGAAGGAAAGGAAAAGGCTTTATATTTTAGTACCTTTAATGATATATTTTCCCCCTACTTTTTGAACAAGAGGCCCCATATTTTCATTTTGAACTGAGCTCTGCAAATTAGGTAGCCAGCCCTGGTCACCAGCTAGTTATTTGTCTTCTTCTCACCTCACTCATTTATTATTGAGTGATTAAGTGAAAAGCAGGTTCTGGCTGCAGGTGCTCAAGTTCTAGAACGTGGCTCCCAGCCTCAAAATAAGGGAACCTAATGTTCAGGTTGATTTGTTGGGAGGAAGCATGTCATAGTAATTAAGAACACACATGCCAGAGTCCGAGAAACTAGTGCAAATTCTGACCTGTTGCCTTTATGATCAGGGGCAATTTACTTATTCTCTGTGCCTCATTTTCTTCATCTGTAAAATGGGATTGTGATTATAATACTGTCTACTACACAAAGTTGTGAATATTAAGTGAGCTAATATATGTAAAACACTTTGAATAGTGTTTATACCATATAAATATTAGCTATTAATATTATTTCACAAAATAGAGCGAAATAGCCTAACCTTAAGCAGAAATATGAGCCACCTATACTTTATTATAAATTAGTATTGTGTTATAGGTTAGCATTATTTTTTTTAATTATACCTTAAAAATATTTTCCTTCACTAATACTACTGAAACATACTCGGATATAGTATAAGATTTTGATAAGTGAGCAGAAATCCATCATGATTACCACAAAATGAGCAGTTTCTGGTCATCTTAAGCTTATGAGTAGTGCTCAGGCACCACTTCGGGTAGCCGGCCTGTAGAGATGCAGACTACATTATTGCTGCATTGTGTTTGAGCTACAATTACTCAGGAAGGAGAGAAATTTACAAAATTTTATTTCCTAAGTTAAATGTGTATTTGGTAATTCACTAACCACATAGAAAAAAATAACTCACAGCAAAGCTAGCTGAAACAAACTGGTCTTCATGTATCCTAGAGACTCACCAATGCTTGGATGTTCCAGAACACACAGATCATACATTATATGGATGTAACACAACTTGGAAGGTTCAGTACTACAGAGAATAGAGCCTGAATTTGGCTACAACTGGAAGTAATGTTTGTAATTAGAGAGCCCTAAGTTCCCATTTCTCTAAACAGCTACGAACTCTTCCATGTTCCAAATCCCTTTGGAAGTACGTGAATGTAAGGAGGAAACAAGTACCCAGCCTCAGTAATTAAAAATACCACTGCAACATTTATCTTTAAAGAGAGTTTTGCATGCTGGGGAAAGAAAGATTTCAACCTGATTCTAAGTAAAATAATCTTTAACAAAGTCCTCACAAAAATTATTTTATTAAAAAACCAAAGCATGCATTTTCCCTTTTAGGTTAATTCCATTCTCCTACAAAATGTCCTAGGCGTTTTGATTTTTATTGTTGTTTCTTTCCATTTCTTTGTGCTTTTCTCCTCTCCTAGTAGATAAGCACTTGCACATGTTTATATCCTTCCAAAGTGATTAATATAGTGTCAGACAAGCAGTAAGCTCGTTTCATTGACTGTCATTAGATTAGTGAAACAGTAGGAATTTCTAACAAAGATAATTTTAAAATGATAGAATTTGAAAGGAATAAATATAGAAATCAGAGATTTTATACTATCTTTCTATAAAAATGGCTAAAAAAAAGAACACTGTGATGTTATTAAATCTCTGTAAGTTGAATACTATGAAACAAAACACTTAGAGATGGTATAGCAATAGCAGGCCTAACTTACTTGCCAATTCGCTGTGCTACTTTTCTCCTCAGAAGTTTCTGGAATCAAAGTGGATTAAAGCTGTGCTTCTACAACTCTGGATAATGTCAAAGCCTAGCTAAGCACGCTACCCTTTGACATTCACTCACCTTGATATCTGGTTCTAAGCCGAAGTATCTATAAGGCAAGCGGCACCTTATCCTTAGAATGGTATAAATTTAGAACTGGAAAGGTTCTCAAAACTTATCCAGCCATACTCTTCATTTTCACATGCAGTACTAGGGTCCTCAGGAGTTCTATCATTTTCCCAAGGGCACTCAGCTCAACAGAGAAGGTGAACACAAGTGATCAAGTCTCCTTAACTCCAGACCCCTTCTTTTAACCTGACAGCATTGCTTTATCCAACTTTCAGGGGATTCTCTGACCCAGAGATAATCAGGAGCAATGTTTAGTTATTAGATCCTTCTAAAATGAGTTACAGAAGAAACAATGCACTAATTCAGAAACTGAAGAGAATCAGGACTTCTGGATGCTTCCCAGACTGTTTAGAAATCATGTGAAATCCCCATGCACCTATATAAATCTTTATTCTACTTCCTACATTTTGGAAGCACACAAGAATATTGACTGCAGACCGGTTCTGAAACTCTGATGTAATGAGTCAATAGCTCTTATTTGAAACACCTTATGGTTTCCAAGGCTTCTTTTTGAAGAAATCTTCCCTGCCTCTAAGAGTCACTGCAATCCTCCAGGGCTGGGAGTTGGACTGGGGATGAAGCGATGCATTGGATGCTGAGGTTGCAAAGTTTAATGGTGTCAGGTTGAATAATTGCCATCTTTTTTTTTTCTTCTCCCCTCTAACTTCCTCTATTATAGCAGTAAGATATACAATACAAATACTTAAATACATGCAAAAAAGGGAGAGATTTTATAAGGAAATGACTTCAGGCTTTTTCCTCTAGGGCTGGTACAGAATTTGTCTGCCTGAGAGGTGGAGGGAGTATCCTCTCCTAAACTATGAGATCAAAAATAAAAAGAAGAGGAGCCAAATTGGGGCTAGGCTAAGAATTTAGGACTTAGCCTCTCTTATGGATGTAATTATGTTATTGTGGAAAACTTGCAGACATAGAAAAGATAGTTTCAAAAAATACATGGAGACAGTGTAGAGGCCCACATGTTTAAGTGTAGAATTGGCTTGAAACTGCAGTCATACAGAATTGTCCTTTAGATTCCTAATCCATTAAAACAAAAGAGAAATCTTAGAGGACATGTCAAACAGATGAGAGATTAAGAAACTGAGGCTCATGACAGTTAAGAGACTATCCAAAGGTCACACAACTGTCAGACACAAATCAAAGTCAGGCCTTTCTATGTATTTCATATTTGCAACCACCTGCTTAATACTGTTGTGAAACAGAAGTTCAGCCCCAAAATTTAAGAATCAAAATGTAATCTGCCTGACTCTATGGACTGGAGAGTTGTGAGACATGTCAAGGACACAGAGAAACTATGAGAAAAGAGAACGCATATTTTCCTTTTGTCATTATTTAATGAGCAGTCCGTTCCTCCATGGCCACTGCTTTTGGCTAGGTATGAGCTATGGAAACATTTTTCCTGGATTCATCTATTCCCTGGAAAGGAAACTCAATCTGGCTTAAGAGAAAAAGTTTCTCTCCAAGTAATGATAAATTGTCTAAATTGAAAGCTCACACCATAAACAAATTTGAACAGTACAGACATCTCACAAAATTAAATTTCCATCTAGTGAATTTGAATGATGTTTTGAGAAAAAGAGAGGATAATGTTTTCAGCCCTGCTTTATAGGATTTTCTTCCATAGTAGTGTTTTTAAGGCCTAAGCCCAGGTAATTGAGAACACAATCATAATGACTTCTTATTTCTACATGCCCTATTTTTAGTGAAATACTTAATGTGCTTTGAATGTAACCACAAATAGTACTGTTTTTACAAGGAAATAAAAAGGCTTGCAAATTTTGATACTTATGCCATTTTACTTTAACTAAACACAAACTGAAGACATCTAAGAAATTTAATCACACAAAATATTTCATGTGCATCCCTATTTTTCTTCTGCATTTCACTGTAACTAAATTTCATATTTTCATACAATCCATATAATCAGTTTCTCCATATTTCAAACTCACTAGTATATCATCTCTATAATAGTTCTGTTGTATAGTTTAAACTAAAATGTAGTTGATTTAAATTACTTGTCAAAAAAATTCCAGGATCAATTTTTTAATAAAAATTACTCATAATCTTTTACATAACTGTAACCAGGCTCCAAATTACCTTTCTAATTTTAATCTCCCACTATTCCTCATCCTGCCCCAGCTCTAGACATGGTGAGGTGGTGTTTTCTCATCTCTCATGCTTTTCCACTTCTTTTGCTCATCTAATATATTCCTTCCTCTAACAGCCACAAGCCTAAATCCTACCCAGCCGTCAGGAGTCAGATCAGATGGCTCCCTAGCACTCTAGCATTTCCTAATACTCTGATCAGGATTAACCTCACTGCTGGTAAACTCTTAGAGCCCTTCCCTTTCTTCCTATTACACCCATATCCTTTTGCCTTATAACACAGATCTTGAAGGAACAATTTACAAACAGTCCCTGACTTATGATAGTCCAACTTATAATTTTTTGACTTTATGGTGATGCAAAAGCAGTAAACATTCAGTAGAAACCATACTTCAAATTTTGAATTTGGATCTTTTCCTGGGCTAGCAATATAAAGTACAATCCTCTCTCATGATGCTGGGCAGTGACAGCAAGCCACAGCTCCCAGTCAGCCAGGTAATCACGACGGTAAACAGTCAACACGTTTGTGACCATTCTATGCCCATCCAGCCAGTCTGCTATTCACTTTCAATACAGTATTCAATAACTTATATAAGATATCACGCTTCATTATAAAACAGGCTTTGTGTTGGATGATTTTGCCCAACTGTGAGCTAATAAAAATGTTCTGAGCACGTTTAAGGCAGGCTAGGAGAAGCTATGATGTTTGGTAGGTTAAGTGTATTAAATGCATCTTTGACTTAGGATAATTTCAACTTACAATGGTTTTATCGGGACAGAACTCTAAGTAAGCCGAGGAAGATCTATATTATAGCGGTTAAGAGTGAAAACTCTAGAGTGATACAACTTGGGTTCACATCCTACCAATATGTTGACTAACTGGGGATCTTGGGAATGTCCTTTAACCTCTCCATGCTCCAATCTCATTATTTATAAAATGAGATAATTATAGTACCTATCGCATAGAGTTGACGTAATAACCTAAGATGATATACATAAAATTATTTGAAAGGTGCCTAACATCTAGTAAGTACTCAAGAAATGTAAGCTCCTATCAATTCTGATTTTACTGCTATCATCATCATTTCACTAACAACTGGGAGACCTGCAAAGTTGCCTCATCATGTCAATTCTTTTTTCCTCATCTGTACTAAAACAGTATTAATATCTTAGTATTAGTTATCTATTGATGCATAACAAATTACCCCAACACTTAATGGCTTAAAAAATATTTCTTATCTCAGGGCACCTGGGTGGCTCAGCCGTTAAGCCTCTGCCTTCAGCTCAGGTCATGATCCCAGCATCCTGGGATCAAGCCCCACATCGGGCTCCCTGCTCGGCGGGGAGCCTGCTTCTCCCTCTCCTACTCCCCCTGCTTGTGTTCCTTCTCTCGCTATCTCTCTCTGTCAAATAAATAAAATCTTTAAATATAGATATATATGTGTGTGTATATATATATATATTTCTTATCTCATAAGTTCTATAGGTCAGGAATCTGGGGAGTGGATTAGCAGTGTTCTCTGGCTCTGGATCTCTCACAGAGCTGCAATCAAGGTGTTCACTGGAGCTGCTGTAATCTCAAGGCTCTATTAGAGAAGGTCCACTTCTAATTTCATGCTCTGGTTGTTGGTAGGATTCAGTTACCCACAAGCTATTGGACCAAGGGCCTTGGTTACTTCCTGGCCGTTGGCTGGAGGTCACCCTCAGTTTCTTGACATGTTGGCCCCTCTAATATGGCAACATAGCACATTGTAGCTTGATTCATCAAAACAAGCTAGTAAAAGGGAAACAGAGATAGTATAAGCAAGAGGGGTCACTGTCTTCTGTAACCTAATTCCAGAAATAATATCCTGTTGCTATTGTCCTGCTCCATTTTATTGGGATAGTCAACAGGTCCAGTGCACACTCAAAGGGACAAGATTACACAAGGTCATACAACACTAGTGGTGGGATCATTGAGGGTCATCTTTAGGCTGCCTAACACATGTTATAAAGTTATTGTGGAAATTAAATAGGACTGATATATCTGAAATTTATTGTAGGGTGCTTAAGCCCCTAACAGATATTCAACTATATGAGTTTATTCTCCTCTCCTTAATAAAAGTCCTTAAAAACAGACATTGATCAGTGAGCCCTGCAGTACCTTAACACTATGCTAGGCAGATACCACTCTCACCAATCACCAGAGGAATACATGATAAATGATACTGATACGATTGTTTACATTTTAGTTAATATTGTGTCCATTTTCAGAAAGCACAACCTATGTACCTTTTAGTGGTAATTCATTTTACAGTACAAGTGTATGGTAGGCAGAATAATGGTCCCCTAAAAATGCCCTTCCCTGAACGCCCCCAGGACTCATGAATAAATTATATGGCAAATAAGGCTTTGCAGATGCAATTAAGTAAAGGACTTTGAGATGGGACATTGCCCTAGATTACCCATGTGGACCTAATTCTTATCATAGGAATCCTTAAAAACAGAGAGCCTTTCCTGTCTGTAGTCAGAGAAAGAGGTGTGACTACAGATTGGTCAGAGATACAACATTGCTGGCTTTGAAGATGGAGAAAAGGGACCACTAGCCAAGGAATGTGGACACCTCCTAGAAGCTGGAAAAGACAAGAAAATGGAGTCTACCCAAGAGTTTCAAGAGAGGAATGCAACTCTGCTGACAACTTGATCTTAGCCTGGTGAGATTAGTGTTGGACTTCTGATCCACAGAATCATAAGATAATAAATGTATGTTATTTTAAGCCATAAGTTTGTAGTAATTTGTTACACTATGGTGGGTCATAGAAAAATAATACAAAGAAAAAATATGTAACTTACTCATGAGAGGAATCATACACAGTACTCTCTAAATGTCCAATGACTATATACAGTCATTGTATAATGTAAAATATTAAAAATCATGGAAAGTTAAAAATCTCTAAACATCACAATCACAAAACTCTGGGCTATTTCTTAAATCACTGTATTATAAAGACATTCACTATCATCAAAAGCAATGAGAATATAAACTATTGTGTTTTCACTTAGCAAACACCTCTAGAATATTTACTATGTGGTGGACACTATTATAGACACTTTAGAAACATTAACTCATTTGATCTGTTAACCCTAAGAGATGGTTACTACTGTCATTCTTGTCTTACAGACAAAGAAGATACAGGCTTCATTAGCTCACCCAAGAGTGCATACACAGTAAGTGGCAGAGTCAGAATTCAAAGCTAGGTACTCTGGCTCCAGTTATGCTTCTTCTAAAATCACAACCTTATATATTCCTGGTAAGTTGCTTTATATACTGTTTTAGGCTTAAGCAGAATTTTTTCAATTGTATGTTTTCTGAGTTATTTTTCCTTTTCATCCATTCAACAATTACTAAGCACCTCCTCTGTCTTGGGCATAGAGGTAAAAAGAAATGAATAAAGCAATGAGCCTCCCCTTCAAGAATTCACAGCTTAAGTGACAAGAGACAGGCATATAAATAGATAATGACAAAATAATATAATAAATTCATTCAAGCAAAACCAGCTCTTTTTTTAGGGGCATGGGGGTGCGCAGGGGAGGGAGACAAGCAGACTCTGCACTGAGTGTGAGCCCCATATGGGGCTCAATTCCAGGACCTTAAGATCATGAGTCATATGCCCAACCCACTGAGCCACTCAGGCTCCCCCAAAACCATCTCTTATTCCCTATCAATGAGTTCATGATTTAGAAGGAAAGACTAGTGCTTAAAAAAACAATTGTGATACCTTAAATGCTACAGTAGAAGCACCTAACTAGTGTTAAGAGACAGAGAAAAAGGAATAATGTTTGTAGGAACTGGGGTGTGGGGGAGACACTGAAGGGTTTGAAGAAAGAGAGTAACAGAGTAACATGAGTTTAAGTACTTTAGAAAGATCACTCTGGTGAGCAGGGAAGAGATTAAACCTGAAGGGAGGAAGACTGGAGGCCACAGATTTGCCAGGAAATGATTTAAAGTCCAGGGATGATGAGAGCTTGAAATAAGGCAATGGCAGCAGAGATTATTAGAAGAGAGGGTGGGATTTGGAGTGGTATTAGAAGGCATTGTGGCCAGGGACGCAGGATACACCATGGGCCTCCCTCAAGGAATAAAGCAAAAGAGAACAGTGAGAAGTTAGCAATGATGGCTGTGTAAACACTAGGCTGATGGATGGTGAGAGGGCGTATTTGGATTTTGTGTCCTGCTACCCTTCTAAGTCATTTGGACATTAACCTGGGCAAGTAGAGTCTGGACGAAGTGCTTACAGTGTACAATCAGATAACACTAGAAAGTAACAGTGCTAGAAAGATGGAAGTTATACTGGAGTGGGGAGAAATCAGTGTCTGAGAAAGGAGATAGCACTGTGGTATATTAAAAGAAAAATTTTAATTAAAAATTTATTTTTAACTTTAATTATATTTAAAAAAATCTTCCTTTATGAAGAGACTGAAATCATCTAAATATTTTTTTTTTTACAATCAACTACTGTTTTTAAATGTTGAATTGTCAATAATTATACCTAGTAATAGCTTACTTTGTAAAGACACTGTTCTAAGTATTGTACATATAGGGCCTCATTTAATCCTCGTGTTATTATTAATTCAGTTTATTGTTAAGTGAGACCCACAGAGGTTGAGTAACTTGCCCAGGGTCATCCAGTAACTGGTAAAGGTAGAATTTGAATCCAGACATTGTGACGCCAAATCCCAAACTCATCACTATATCACTAACCACATTTAGTAAATCCAGACATTCAGAAATAAGTTTTACTGTGTTGTGACTCAGAGCACACATAGGCTCTGGAACCAGACTGTGTAGGTTCAAATCCTCACTTCACCACTTAATAGCCATGAAAAGTTAGGCAAGAGACTTCCCCACTCTGCAACTGTTTTCCTATCTATAAATGGGGATAATAATAGTGCTTTTCTCCTAGGGCATTTCCGAGGACTAAATGAATAAATGCAGAAAAGGAGTTTAGAATAGTGCCTAGAACATATTACACATCCAATAAAATTTACCTGTTATTATTAACATTATTTTATCCTAGAGTACTGAGAATACTGGTAAGAAATGCTGTATATACCACATGGACCCAATTAAGATCTGCAGTAGACAGAATAATGGCCCCTAAAAATGCCCACGCCCTTGTCCCTGGAACCTGTAAATATGCTACCTTACCATGGCACAAGGGACATGGCAGATGTGGTTAAGGTTATGGACCTTGAGATGGAGAGATTATCCAGGATTACCTAGGTAGGCCCAATTTAATTAGATTCTTAAAAGACTGCAATTAGAAAACAACTGAAGAAAAGGTAAGAGAAATCATGATAGGCTCTCAACCCAGCAGTGCTGGCCTTGAAGAGGAAGAGAGAGGGCCACAACCCAAGGAATATGGATGGCTTGTAGAAGTTGGGGACATGCCCTCAGCTGATGAGCTGACCTGGAACCAATACTACCACAGCAAGGAATTGAATTCCGTCAACCTGAATAAATAAAAAAACAAATTCTTCCCTACATCCTGTAGAAAGAAACACAGACCTATGGACACCTTGATTTTGGCCCAGTGAGATCAGAGTTGGACTTCTGACTACAGAACTGTGTGACAATACACTGGTGTTGTTTTGAGCTGCTAACTTTGTGGTAATTTGTTACAGCAACAGTAGTAAACTAACTTAAGATCTATGTTTAACTTTTACTAAAAGACTTAAATATATTGATTTAAGAACTATGTAATATGCTAAAATGGATTTAACTTTTTAAAGTCAGCAATTTTAAACTATGTTAGGGGCATAAATCAATGTTTCCTGTACATTTCTATTATTAAATTCCTTAGAACCTAAAAGTTGCTGAAAGGCTAGAAGAAAGTATCATAAATAAGATGCTATTATAATTCTTTTCATCTTTTCTTTATATTTAAAGAAATACTCTAATTTTTTTCTTAAGTTTCATAATTAATGGATGAATTAATTATACTTTGATTTTTTACTAATATATTTTAAGCTCATAGCCAAGTCCTAGTAAGACTCTTAATCAACATGTTGAGCAGGAACTTATAAATTCTAGATTTAAACAATTAACATGTTGCATTTACAGAGGTAAAACACTCAAAGGCCAAATACAGCATGCTGTGGTTATCTACTTTTTCACTGTCTCTGAATTGGTACTCATTAGCTCCAAGACAGTAAGGGCCATGTCTGGGTGTTCACCTTTGCAACACTGCTTAGCAATATTCCTGGCCCCCAGCAGGCTTCTGTTAAATAAAAGAATGAAAAACAAATGTATTTTTAAATTAAGTACAGAAAATTGGAAGCAAAGCTTCCCTGAAATTTCAGCTTACTAGCTCACTGGAAAAATAAAGAGGTATACTCTATCAAGAGGTTAAATGATAAAAGTTGGAGCTTACTTTAAACATTTTCACCCAAAATCTTAATGCTCTACATGTTTTACATTCTTAATCAGATTCATTAAACATAAGTCAAATATCTTGCTAGCCTGGTACATTTATTATTATCAACAGCTATTGTGATGTTCATGGGACATACATAAAGTTCCATGAATTAGAACTTGCCTTCTGAAAATGTCTCTGTTTTACTCCTTTGGGGGTGCTTTTTTCCCACTTCCATAAAAATTAAATGAAGCAAGTATATCTGCTCGCCTACCTGAAAAGTGCAACATGGTTGCCTTCCTTCACAATTACTAAATGAAAGCCTTGGTCTTCTTCAAAAAGATTTTCTTACCCTCCAGAACAGCACCATTCAACATAAGTTTAACAGGAGCCACATACGTAATTTTAAATTTTCTAGAACATTCTCATTTCAACATGTCATCAATATAAAATGAACTCGTTTACGTTCTTTTTTTTTCCCATACTGTATCCGTAGAAATCCAGTGTGCATTTTACTTAGACCTCAGTTTGGCCTACCCACATTTCAGGTGGCTGGCAGCTACTATAACAGCCAACTGCAGCTCTAGAAAAATCTCCCCTCCTGCGCCAAGTGAACCACACACCCTATTAACTTGTAGCTACTACTCTGTCTCATCTGTACTGTTGGTTCATGTGCCGGGAAGGACTTTTAACTAATTCGGGAAACCATCAACATCATCCTTCTTAGGACTGCTTTTTCCAAGATCTCCTTAGTGCAGGGGAGACAACAAAACTACAGGTATGTTAAATTGTACACCTTTGATGTGAAGATGAATTTGAGCAGTATTAAAATTCATTAATAAATGTTCTATTATCCATAATGTTTCATACTCTGTGGAACAGAATATGAATTCTGTTCCAAATTATTTTTTGTTAAAAAGTAAAAGCTGTCTTGTAATACTGCTTCTACAGAATACGCTCCGGAACATGTTACCAGGACAGCTGTTGTAGGACTGTGCGCTCTTGGGGAGAAGAGAGTGTGAGGCAACAAAACGTTCCTAAGACCTACTACGTGCAGGAAGGTTCACCCACCTCTCTTCAAAGCTTAG
The DNA here is from genome assembly GCF_009762305.2 of Zalophus californianus. NCBI lineage: Eukaryota > Metazoa > Chordata > Mammalia > Carnivora > Otariidae > Zalophus > Zalophus californianus. The sequence goes on along the minus strand of NC_045598.1, from coordinate 135,285,455 downwards.
AGCAAACCCTCCGGCCAAGTTCATACTACAACATCAGTAGACAGTGACAATTCACGCAGCTACACATGATTGCTGGTGAACTCTCAAAAAACACCTTCCCTCAGGCCCCAGCCCTAGATATTCAGACTCGGTTACCAAGGGCTGGGCGACCCGGCTGTCCGGTTTCTAATCGTTCCTGGGTGATTCAGACGGACGCTGCTGCGCTCGGCTGCTCACTCCCCCACGGTGCGAGCGCGTCGAGGCGACCCGCAGGGCCTCTCGGGCCGAAGCCGTGCAAGGTGGACGTCTACCTGGACGGGGCTACCCGCCGTCCAGGCCTGCAGAGGTCAACGAGCTACCCACCGTCGGCACGCACGCGCAGCAAAACCGCCCCCGCCCCGGAGCTGCCGACCCCCTCCCCAAGGGCTTCCCTCCCCAAGAGGCCATCCCGCTGTGAGCCCTCCACCCGGGGCGAGCCAGGAGCCCGGGAGCTGCGGAGGCAGCCCGCTGCCACTCGGCGGCGCTGGTCTGGCCGCACGCCGCGTTGTCCAAGGGCAGGGAAAATCCTGCCCTCAAGAGAGCCCCGGCTTCCCCGCGGCCTCTTGACACCGAGGCCTCTTCACGCGCGGTCCCAACCCGGGGCTGACGGGTTCGCGACTGTCCTGCCAATCAGATACGTTTTCCTCAGAGTGGCCAGCCGACCAATCACCGCGCGCGGGTGTCTTCTTCGGCTCTTCGGCTCGTCGGCCCTTCGGCCCTTCGGGCCTTCGGTTCTTCGGCGCTCGCTGTTGCTGGGCGCTCCGGGGCCTTCCGCCACGCTCGAAAGCTTAGTTCTCCCGGGTTTAATTTCCCCTTTTTTTCTCAGACACTTCCGGGTCCTGCGTCGCTCCGGAAGCCCGCGAGTTCCGGAAAAAGCCTGGGTAATCCAGGTTCTGGGAGAAACCAAGCTTCCCAGAGAATGTCTCAGAGAAAGTTACGTGGAACGGGGGCGTTTTCGCAGACTCCTAAGGTCAGTGTCTGCCCGAGAGAGCCGGAGTGCCAACCTGAGGTCTTGCTTACAGCCGGGAGGGCATGGTGTTTCACGACGTTGTCGCTGTCGCCCTTAAGCTTGAGTTTCCCTGTTTATGGGCTTCCTGTTTTCCTGGAAGAAGCAAATCAGAGTCTGATTTGGGAAAGGGAATGAACTAGGCCCGAGCTCCTAAAAATAGTCTTAGAATCGCACCATTAAAAGAAAAAAGACAAACACAGCTAGACTTGAGTTCCTTTGCCCTCCACGAGAGGTGACTTTCTGAAACACTTCAAAATCTTTTCCGCGCACTTGTCGGTGGTGAGATTTACTTTTTAAGAAAGCCTTAAAAATTTTGCAGTGTCCAAACTCCTTAATATCGCATGGCTCGTGTAAAGTGTTATATTTGGTACAAAAATAGGGAATGCTTAAGTTTCTAACATTTTTGAAAGCCTGTGAACTTAGACGCAGTTTTAATTTTCTTCGGGAGGAAGAGCTGTTGAGAACGTTCGTTATGTTACTGCTTGCGATGAGTTTGTTATATTTAACATTTGATTTCTGATAACAGAGTGTGAGAATAATTGGCATTTTTTTTCTGGTGCTTTAAATGAAAAGTCATTGTTTCTTATTTCTTTAGGTTCCATTTTCCAAAAATACCACATTTCGTGAAAGGGCTTTTCCGGAGACCAGGGTGTTGAACGTCCACATCTAACGTGTTCTGGTGTTCTGTGATGCCCCTTGAGAATTTTTTACCTTAACAATTACAGGCAGTTGCGGGGAGTTTGCAGTTTAAACATTTGCAGTTTAAACATCTTTCCCTAATGTGTTATCTTTAGTTAAACCTGAACAAAATAAACTTGGGATGGGTGACTTTTTTTTTTTTTTTTACTTTATCTTCCCTCTGATCTGCCCATATTATCAATTAACTTCTCTCCAGAAACATTAGAGTTGAATGATTTGAGTCAGAAGGGGACTGGAAAAAAGAGAGAGAGTGGAATTCTTTAAAAAGTAAAAAAAAAAAAGTACATATATGTATTTATTATTTATTATATATTTATTATTTTTTTCTTTTTTAAAAAAAGGAAGAAAATGGAAGTAACAGGACATAGTAAGGAGAATACTAGCCTAAGTCAAGAGAATTGAGTGTTAGTCCTGACTCTGGTTTCCTTTGACCAGCCCTACCTCGTGGCCTTATTCTCTTCATTTTTAGAAATTAGGGGTAGCATTCAATCTGTGGTTTTAAATATGTTCTGAAGAAGAATTCCTATAGAAATTTCCTGGGGGAGAGACAAAGCAAGCAGACACTCAACCCTGTTTTACAAGAGCAGCTATTGTATGTGTTCTGTTTGAAAAAAAGTGTTTCTGTTAAGAAATTTAAATTCATGTCTTAGACTAGATGATCTGTGTTTTATCTAGCATTATGATTCTGTTTCAAATTACTCATTTGTATCCACACACATCCAAATGTATGTGCATTCATTTGATTAGTAGTTTTTTAATAGTAAAAGATACATTCATAATTCATTACTAAAAGCTACAAACAGGTCTATATTGTCTCATTTGTTTAATAAATACAAACTTCAAATTTAATTCTTTGTGATCGGAATCATAATTCTTTATTTTTCTCTCTTCCTCCTACCCTGGTATTTTAACCATAAAATTTTTGCTTATTTTTGAAGCTCATAATAATCTTTGCAATAGGAAGGGCAGATATTTTCCATCTTGCATATTCTGTAACTGGATCTTAAAGACATTAACAGTCTTTTCCAACATCACGTTACTAGTAAATTTGCATTTTAAGTCTTAGCCCCTTGTTTTCCTTACAGCATCAGGTAATTTTAAATTTTCCTTCTCTCTTGCACTTCCCTGTGCTCAGGTTCCTATAGCACAAGGGAAATGTATGCCATATGCACAGTCTTTCTGGACAAAAGTTCTGCTCTGAATCACTTGCTCCTTTTTTTCCTCCCTTGATTATCTTGGGCAACCTCGAAGCAAATTGGATGTCCCCTTTACCTCCTTCCTGTGAAATGACAGCAGTTTCTAAACATTCCGTGTTCCTCTTCAGTTCCTTTGGAATGTGGAAAAAACCTCTGGAGAAAAGCTCTGTGCTGCTCCATTTGCCCCATGTAATCCTGGCACTGCAAATGCCAGCACTGTGATTTCTCTCCATGGAAGTGGAAACAGGAGAGAGGATGTCTAGCACCCTCTGTCCTTCCCATTGTGCAATGTTAATCAACTTCTTTTCAATCTTTTACCGTCTATACGATCAAAATGCTCTTTTCTCTATTGCTTTTTATTCTATTTAATATGTTTTCTTTTTTTTTTTCAGACCTCTCCCTCCTTAATGCCTGTCAGTAAGGTGAGATAAAATTTCATCCAAGTTGTCTTCTTACTATTAAGACAGAAAAACCAAAAGCTGTAGAATAATTCTGTTTTGATTCTGCATAACTGTTCCCTTCTAATGTTAGATGAGTTAGCATTGCCTCTATCTTGCAAAGAGTATGTGTTCATAACAGTTAAATGAATGTTCATGCCTCATTTTTTCACTCACATATTCCCTTTGTTCAGGTTGGACATTCAGTCTCTTTGAATAGTTTTCTGACCACATGTATAGAGTCAGGGAGAGAAAATGTACACAAGATGCATCCCAGGCAACATGGGCAACTTTACCACATTCCTTTACTTTCTTTCCCCATTTGCAGTCCTGGGAGCTTGACTGGCAGTCTGGTCTTGTGAATGATCTTGAGGGAAAAAATTTTGTTTTGAGCTCTGCGGGACTGAATTTGTTCCAGGTTTACCACATACTAATTACTAACTTCCTTTGTGTGTTCAACAATTTCTCTACTGTTTACCAGAAATTTACTGATTGTCTTCTGACCTTAAACAGGTTGTTAATCTTCTCAAGTCTAACTTTTGTCTTCTAAAATGGACATGATAGTATTTACTCTGTTAGGAGGATTAAGTGAGATAAAGAGTGTGAAGAAAACAAATGCCTCACACATAATAATGTGTCACATGGTATTTCTTTCCCATTAGTAATACCTCTGTTCCTTTGTGGATATTTCCATGTTGTTTCTTTTTTTTTTTTTTTTTTTAAGATATGTTTATTTGTCAGAGAGAGTGCACAGTCAAGCAGGGGGAGCAGCAGAGGCAGAGGGAGAAGCAGGCTCCCTGCTGAGCAAGGAACCCGATGCGGGACTCGGGTCTCAGGGTCCTGGGATCATGACCTGAGCCGAAGGCAGAGGCTTAACTGAGCTACATAGGTGTCCTTCTATGTTGTCTTGAATGCCATAAAATATGCAATTAAACATGTGTGCCAATAATTTGCAAGTCATTTAAAATTCTCTTCTTAGGTTCTAGAGCCCTTTTCTACATTTATGGAGTTACTTAAATATCTAGTTGCTTCATGTGTTTCATGTGGCTCTTGTTTGTTCATCCTTGGATTGTAATTTTTGCTGTAAATTCATGCCTATACTCTTAATCTCTTAGTGTTTAGCCTTTTAAAATAGCCCCATTTGCATGTCCTGTGGTGTCCTCCTAAAGTGTTTATGTTCATCTTTTAGGCCCATCACCACCTTGTCAGTCCAGGACACTAGTTTGGAGCATGGCTCTGCCACTCGGCAGCACATATACTAAAATAGTTGTGTGATTTTACACAAGTCAGCTAATTTCTCTGTGCTTCAGTTTCCTTGTTTTAAAACAAATGATAAAAGAACGTCTTTCATAATATCAGTAAGGATTGAATGATTTAATATTTAATTTTGCAAAGGATACTTAGCTATGATAGTCCCTTGTTAGCACTTGATAACTGGTAAGTGGTATGTATTTAACTACAGTCGTAAACTCATCAGCTGGTGGGTATTGTCTTCCAGATGCTTTGCTATTTTTTTTTCTATGATTGTGTCTCCGTCTCACCTGTTCTGTTCTGATTTCTCCACTTTCTCTGGCCTTTTTCACACTCAACATTATCATTTCTGCATTGGAAATGGCAGTTCTTTTATTTTTTTCTTCCTCTTCCAGGGATTTCTAAAATAGTTCTTATAAGGATTCTAGATATGTAGACTTTTCAGTTGATTTTTTGCAATTTATTTTTATATATTTTAACTCCTAGAGAGTATAGTGTGATAAAATGACTTGTCCAGAGTCACACAGCCTGTTGGTGAACCTGGTCTAAGATACAGAACTAATCAGTACCAGTTTAACTCTCTTTCCCTATATTCACTCAAACATCTGCTCTTTATTTTCACAACATGCTTTCTCTCAAAGACTCAGAAGTATCAACTTTCTGAAAGAAAAGATTATGAGTGCCATGCTTTTCTCTTAAAAATGTATTTGTAAAGCTAGACCAAGATATTGGACATTATGTTTTAAGGTTTAAAAAACCAGAGGGAAACGTTGGTTGGTGTTAGTTTTAGATACTTGAATAAGTATCTTAAATAAGTAAATGAAATAGGAAATACTCAATTGTATAAGACTAATTATAATCTTGATGATTTTAGTGTTTGATTTGAGTTCCCTTTTCTCTCCAAATTAAAAAAACGTATCTATATATCTGCTAGGGCAAGTTACTTATTGTTGTTCATCTCTTTGAGCAGTTGATGCAATTTTGAAGTTTATCCGAGAAACATTTTGTTGTGTACTCACTGCCAGTCCCAAAAAGAAAAATCCTATTTGGATTTTGATGACGATTACATTTAAGTTAAGAGTAATTTAGAAGTCTAGCATCCACAACAGAAGTTTAAACTTAACACACGTCTGTATCTAAAAGAGTACAATTGGGATTTATAACATTAGATATCTATAAACTATTGAAACTTTGTTTATATTTGATGAAAGAGTAGAACAAAAGAGTAGTGACAAGGTATTTAGCAAGCCTGTGGCAGAAGTGGGATTTGAACTTCTAGTTGTTGATTTCTAGGCCTATTCACAGTGCCAGAGGTCACAGTGTCCTAATGAGTCTCAGTCATAGCTTTTTCTCTTTTGCTTATGTTTGAAATGTGTTCTGGGAATCGGTGTCCTGTTAAATCCCTCTTTGATGCATGTCCCATTTATTAGTATTGATTTCAATACAATGGACAGTAAATCTATCTGACTACACAAAGGAAATAAAATAGTAGGGTATAGGTTCAAAGCTTAAGATCTCCAGTTATAGAACTTGATTCACATAACCTCATAATATGAAACATTAGTTTAAATGTTTTTCAAACCTAAAAGGAAAAAATTAATATATTGTCTCATCCATTTGATTACTTGAACCCTCAGGATAGTGTGGCAGCAACATTGTCATACTAAAAATTAGTTGATTATTGTGGATCTGAGAAAGGATACCCTGCCAGTGGGTGCATACATGGTTTTGATACCTTAGAGAATACTTGGGAATCACGTGTTTCTGCTGACAAAGTTTACAGGACTGTAAATTTAAATGTAGAGTTTTTGTAGGCAGCATGCATTGACAAATATGCCTAGTGGTAATACATCTAGTACTGAGAGTCTCGGAACAGGTCAATAATAATGTGTATATTGATAGCAGCAATATAGGAGATGTTACTTGGTATTATAGCTAAAAATCCATGTTATCCCCTTAATCATAATTACATTAATATTGACAGGCCCTTGACAATACTCGCATTATTATTGATAGATTTCTGTCAATAACATGTTTTAAATAAAATATATTCATTCATAATTTGTACTATACTCAGTAAAAGCTCTGAAATACATTCTGAAAATTCTTCCTTCTTTAGTGAGATACAGTCGTTTGTTTTGGTTTTGGAATGTGATATAGATGACAAAATTTTATTTGGGGGAATGGAAAACATAAAAAGAAAGGATGAGTTATTTAAGGATAGGTTTATATATCGCCGCTCTTAGTAAACGAATTTCAGTTGTCTTTTTTTTTTCTGTGAAAGAAAAGCAGTATGAGATGTCTAGTGATAAAATGTCAGCAGGAGACCTTTTTAATAGTTTTTAGTGCTAGATCATTTTGTCTTAAACATATTTATGTGACAGGTTAATCACACTAACCTATAGATGTGATAATTTGCCTTGAGCATCTTTTTCCCATATCCTTAACATAGTAGTATCCTTCACTAAACACATATTGTGTAGTGCCAGTTACACTTTTAATTAATTATTTTTATGAGTCTCTTTGCATGGGACCATAAATGTTTCCCCCTGCGTTGGCCCTTTAGAATCTTAAATTAGTACAGTTTGGGAAATGGGGATTGGGAAGGGAAAGGGTTATAGAATTGTGTATTGAAAGAATTAGATTTCATGGCAGAATAGGAAAAGGTATTGCCTGTTTTTGACATTCTGGAAAAATCGATTTGAATTAAATCTGATGGTGTTCGTTTCAATTCTGAACAATCCCAGCTTTAAAGAAAAAGATTACTTTGTATTTTTTTTTTTAACTATTCAAGTTTTGTGAAACTAGATACTAATCTACAAGAACCAATAATATGGGGATCGCTAAACCTTACTTAAACTAAATTCCTGAAGGTAAGTAGAAATAGACTGGCTAATAGTTGGGTGTGGATGGCAAGCACTGTAACAGCATCAGGAAAGAACGGTTTACAAAAAAGCATTGGGGATTGTCGATTAAAAAATGTGAAGACGCCATAATCTTTTTTATTTTCATTAGTTCTTAATGAGGCAGGTCATTACTTTAACTTTTTCAGAAAGTTATTAGCACCTTCGTTAAGGGCCTTGTATTGTTGCAGGAATCTAAGTGGTCTCCGGGAGCTGCAGCCTTCGTTTTCTTATTGAGCTTATGGAACTCTGCTCTCAGATTCATCTTTTAAAAATATATCTCATTATGTCTCTTCTCTTCAGTGATTATTCATGCCTATGAAATCATTCTGGTTTCCCGACAGTGGGCTTTTGGCAGTGGGTTAACTCTTCAGCAGCCTCTTCTGCCGGCCTGTTTTGCTCAGTCATGGCAGATGACTTGGGTCTTTGCTTCCAGGTAACAAGCACAGCCACAGTGAATGAGGATTAAATCACCAAGGAGGCAGCTCCTTTTGGAACCCATCCCAGTATCTCCCAGATAAACCATGGCCAGGTTTCATGGCCTACATGTATGTGGGGTTTACACAACCTGTTCTTGTGTCTTAAATGCCATTTTTTTCTTTTCTGCCTGGGAAGTTTTGTGATCCTTCATGGTGTCTTCACATTTCAAGATTCATTCTTTGCTTCAGAGATCAATGGCTAGTCCTGATTACAGTAACATCCTATTTCTTTAAAAATGCTTGAATAAAAGGAAGTGAACTGAGAGTTAAATTTTTGGCTTGTATCCCTGGTACCTAGGAGATTGCCTGGTTTTGGTAAGCGCTCAAAAAATATTAGTTAAATTGAGCCATTTGTCAGAGAATTAGGATTCACTGAAACACTCCTTACATTATATTAAAAATAACTTTGTGACTTAAAGGCATTTATATTTTTCTGTGCTTTACACCTATTATGGGCAAGTATTGTTGTACAGCAGTGGAGGGAAAAGGATCCCATGATCACATTGATTGAACTTCTAGTTATTTCTATTTTATCAGTTTCTTCTACTCCTGGGCCCTCCCGTCTCTTAAAGCCGATATTCTAGAATAAATGTATCTGCCTGAAAGAGGAAAAAGGAAAGGAAGAGGAATGGAGTGTCCCATGTTAGTGATGAACCAAAATTGGATGCCTGTCTGGACTGCTTGTACCATGCCCCGTTCAGCAAAGCACCCTAGAGTCAGATATTATCAGTGTGCATTCCTGAAGTTTCTTTGCTTCCAGATAATAGGCATTACCATATCGATGAGGGTTAAATAACCGAGGGAGCAGGTCATGCTGGAACCCATCCCCATGCTCTCAGAATTCCCCCTCCATAATCTCCTTTTAGATAAGATACAGGAGTGTGATGTGTTCCACTGAACCGTGTCTCTGCCCCTTCCCACCTAGTCCCCCTATATGCGCGCACATAATAGTGACATGTTGTTCACTATTTAACTCCCACAATTATATTTTAATTTTGTAGTTAGTATTTCCTGGGAAAAAAGTTCTTTCACCGCAGATTGATTGAGGTATTAATATAAGTAATAATGAAAATTTCAGTCTTTTGAAATAAATTTGCCAAAACCAACTTGGAGTCTTTTTCTTCTTATGCCCATCCCTAGCCAAAGCAGCAATAATATAGTAATAATAATACTTTGCAGTTTCCAGATCACTTTCATAACATTATCTGGTTTAATCTCAACAACTTTGTGTGGTAGCTGTTCTTTCCAACTTTTTTGAGGAATCTGAGGGAAGGGGTGCCTGGGTGGCGCAGTTGGTTAAATATCAGACTCTTGGTTTCAGCTCAGGTCATAATCTCAAGGTCGTGAGATCAAGCCCCACCATCAGACCCCGTGTTGGGCTCCACACTCAGCATAGAGTCTGCTTGAGATTCTCTCTCCCTCTGTCCCTCATGTTCTCTCTCTCTCTCCCCCCCTCCACCCCCCTCCCTAAAATTAAAAAGCAAAAAAGAATGAGGGTAATGACTTTTTCTAAGATCACATAGCAAGTAAGTGACAAAGCTGGAACTTGAGTCTGATTGATTTTAAATATGCTTTTTTTCTACTCTATCACAGTTGCCTAAATAGGAATGTAAAGCAAAGGATGAATATTCCACTTTAACTACGGTGTGTAATGGACAGTGTCTGTTCTATGTTTACAACTAAAAGAAGTTACAAAAATGACTAAAATGTTGGAAAATAAAACCTGAAACAAAAAAATAGAGAAATCATTCATCTGGAAAGGCAAAGGCTAAAGAACAGTTTAATGATAGTCTTTTGGTCCATTAAAGAGTCTTACCGTGGCAGGGGGTGGGGGGAAGATCGAGCCCAGCTGTTCTTAATCTACACTGAGGCCAGGCCTGGGGAGAAAAAGAGGAAAGAAAAAAAATGTTAAACTGTAACAGAAGGGATAAAGAATTTTTCGATAATAAGGATTGTTAAATATTGGATTGGTTAGAGTGTGTTAAGTCTCCTTTTCTGGCAGCCATTAAAAATTCCTATCTTTGCTAAATGTTAAATATGATTCCTCCAGAAATGAAGTATTCGAAATGGCTGATTCTTCTGAGAAAGCACTCCCTCAGACCAGTTTCTCACTAAATACAAGTAAGGAACCCGAGGAAGAGAAGGCTTCGCTCACCATGCATCTAGATGCTCTCATATAGTATTCAGTCAGTATACCAATTAACTACCGAACTAATTCTATTGCACATAGATTCAGCAAACATTTATTGAGCAACTACTATGAGCCCATCTTTGTGGTATAGTCTATAATTAATAACATGTCCATCAGCCACAATGCAGAACTGATTATGACTCTAGTATTTAAAGATACATGAATTGATGGGGCACCTGGGTGGCTCAGTCATTAAGCGTCTGCCTTCGGCTCAGGTCGTGATCCCAGGGTCCTGGGATTGAGCCCCCCACGTCAGGCTCCCTGCTCAGTGAGAAGCCTGCTTCTCCCTCTCCCACTCCCCCTGCTTGTGTTCCCTCTCTCGCTGTGTCTCTCTGTCAAATAAATAAATAAAATCTTTAAAAAAATAAAAATAAAGATACATGAGTTGGCATAACTGGTCCTCTAACACAAGCCATGTATTTTATCTGATACTCAATTGAAAAAAAACAGCAATCTATCCAGTCCAATTTTGGGGATGTGAGAGAGGTAGGAGGAGGGAACTGGTAGTGTTAGACTTCTGTCTGTGTCCACTATGGTCAGAGCCTTTCAAGGGTAGTTTGACGATAAGAGATCTTCCCTTATCTTGCTGGCCACAGAATATGAAATCTGGGGAAGATAGAGAGTTGTAGACACTATGGTGGTAGAGGAGCCACGTGTTAATATTTCCACATACCACGAATGATTGTAGAATTTTGCATGAGGAAAACTGAGCTAGAAATCAATCTCTTTTTAGGTGGCAGGTGCTTTGAGAAATAAGTATAAGATAAGGCACTTTCCCTTAACAAGTTTACAGATAAACTACAGAAAGAAGATGTACTGACATGACTGAAATCACAGGACAGTTGGGTGAGGGCTCAAGTGAGTGGCACAGACAGTTGCTGTCAGAGTTAAAGGTGGTGATAATAGGAGTTGGAGATAGTTATGAAGGTTTCACAGAGAATGTTGAAATAGAGTTGGAATGTGAAGGGCAGAGAGTTGTGGGCAGTGGGAAGAGTTGGCAGGAAAGGTGAGTATTTTAGGTACATGAGAAGAGGCACAGAGTCAGGATTGAGGCATGGAATTAAGGACTCCACTGGAGAGTAGTGGCTTGTTCGTTTGCAGAGATGGAGACAGAATTGGGCTAGGTTGCATCTGAGAAGATTGTACTTTATCCCAGAGGTAATACTGAGGTTAAGAAAGAGATGATTTGGTAAATGTAGGCAAATAATTTTGTGGATTTTAATTTGCTTCTGGGGTTTAAAAAAAAAAAAAGTTCTGTTTGTTTCCCTCAATTACATAATGCATATAAGAGAAAATGTGTAAACTGCAGAAAAAGTGAGAAAAATGGATTTTGGAATTCTTTTTCTCTTGAGATAGTTTCAAAATGTTACACATTGCCTTTGAGAACCTGCGATACCATATACCTCTGTTATTACCCTAGTTGTCCGTTTACTTGCCTACTTCCCTTACTAGACCTTGGTTAGGGTCCTTAAGTGAGAACCAGGATGTTTTGCTTATCTCTGCATCCCAAGCACCCAGCAGGGCTAGGATGTATTGATGTCTGTAGAGTTTATGGAATTCATGAGTAGTCTCTAATCTCACAGGGTCCACTTAACCAAAGAAAGGGAGAGCCAGAGTCAGTGCAAGATTTGTAACAGCCACTGTGGGTACAGGGATGAGAACTAAACAGAAATGAGTGGGAGGGCTGGCAGACAGCATGGAGGTATATAGATGGTAGATATGCCAGAAAAAGTTCGCTTTGAAGTGGACTAGCCCATTCATTCTCAACATCACCGGGAAGCTTGTTAGAAATGCAAATTCTTGGCTCCCATTCCAGGCTTACTGATTCAGAAACTCTGGAACTGAAACACTGCAATGTAAGAAATCCAGGTGATCATGATAAATGCTCAAGTTTGAAAACCACTAGCCAGAAAGAACAGTGAGACTGCAGGACTGATGGTGAAGACCGCAGCATAGAAAGATTGAAAGCCCAAAGATGTAGATGATGCCAGTGAACAAAACCAATGAACAGCCATGCTAGCTGGAACAGGAAAACTATGAGAATAAGATTATATTATTACAAAGAAAGCTGAGCATGTTTTAAGTGGGCAGGATCTACTGCTCTTGCTTAATTAGTTCACTGCCTTCCTGATCTTAGTGTTTAAGTATATCAAGTAGATTTAAAGTACATTAGTCCTACAAGAGGGACCCCTCACTCAAAATCTCCACCCAGATTTTCTCTCCTATCTCCATACTACTGCCTACTGAGCTCTAGCTGTCTCATAGGAGCCTCAGATCTCTAACAGTACTGTGGTTATTACCTCTCCTTCAAACCTGTATCACTGCATGTGTTTCCTATTTCAGAGAATTGGACTACCATCCACTCAATTACTCAAGTCAGTTATTCTTGGCTTATTTCTCATTAAATCGTGTCACTTCTAACTTCTCATAGTTTTAAAGATACCTATTTTTTTCCATCCCTACTGATACCTTTATAATTTAGACCATCGGGACTTTCTCATTGATCACTTTAATAATCATGTAACAGTCATCTTAACTGGTCTCTGCCTTGAGTCTTTTCAGCTTCAAATCCATTCTGAATGTGGCCAGAACAAGCTGTCTAAAATGCAGATTTGATTAGTTCTTTTCTTAAACTATCCAGTGGCTCCCCATTAACATCTTGATAAAATACAGCCGCCTCAGTTTGGCCTTTACTATTGGTCTCCTGCCTTCCTTTCCAGCCCTTTGTCCTTGCACCTTCAGTCCTTGTTGCCTGCTCTCCCTCTGCTTGGAATAGCTTTCCTTTACCTTCCTTTACCAGGCTACACTACTAATCTTTCAGGTAGCTGCCTAGATATTAGCTCTCTGTGAAACCTTCTCTGACCGTCTGAGGTCTAGTGTCAAAAATAATGCCCTGGATTTCCCCTTGCATATCACTCCTAACACCTTATTGTAATAGCCTGTTTATTATTTTATATAGCACATTCTTACCCACCCCTCACCTCACTACATTGTAGTCTCCACAAGGGGTTGAGACTGTGTCAGTTTACTATTATATCAGTAACTGGTAAACAGCCAGTGTACAACAAACGTGTTGAAATAGGTAATAGTCAATAGTCCAGTTATGATAATATGAAATAGTTTTAAAGGCTACTGGGTAGGGATTTGTACTTTCTATCCTTCAGCTACCCCTGCCTTTATCCTATTCATCTAGTCTGTGTAGTATACATCACGTGCACTGGGTGCTGTGCTGGTTGCTGTGATTCAACCGTAACAAGACTCAGTCTTTGCAACAGGGTTTATCCTCTAGTGGAGGAAATAGACAATTTAAAAAATAGCCTGTGTACAGTACATAAGGGCCAAGAAGTTGGAAGAATGGAGTGCTAAGGGAACAACTAGAAGAGGCAGCCAACCCAAGTTTGGAGTAAGGAGGAAGTGATGCCTAAACCACTATTAAAAATTTAGGACTTAAAAACTGAAAACTGAGTTTTTCAAGTAAAGAACAGGAACGTACTGTTCCAGATGGAGGGAACAGACCGTAAATGTTCACTAGGGAACAAGAGAAGGGGGCACCTTATGACTAGAGGTCAACCGATTAGGAAGGAAAGCAAGCTGGGGTAGTTTGGGAGGCTTGTGTGTTTGAACAACTGCAGTGTGGGAAATGCACTGAAAAAGGCAAAAGGTGGGATAGACCAATTAGATGTAATCCAACAGAGAGATGAGAGCCGCTGAATTTAGGAAGAGGCCTGCAGGGGATAGAGTAGTGAATGGATTAGAAAAATATTTGGGGCAAAGAGCAGAACCTTGGGGATTGATGAGATTTGTAGAGAGAAGAAAGGGAACTCGGTTCTAACCCCCTTCTTCTTTTCCTGTAGCTCCTGGCTAGTATGAGGCAAGGATTTCACAGAACTTGCAGCAAAAATCTCCCCTGCCATAGCTCTAAGCTGTGAAATTTTGAGGGAGCTGTAGGAAGGGGGAAAAGGTGAGATCATCCCAGAAGGCAGATAATGTTTATGGGAGAGAAACATTCCTGTCAAATATCTAGATTGAGAGGAAAGCAGCAGTATACACCTATTATTCAGTAGGCACTTTTGTTTCCTATACTTGAACTTGTTAAGCATGTAGTCTTCTGCCACTGAGTCATCTAGGATCCATGCGTAATTTAAAAACATCCCTCTGCAAAACCTCTTTAATTGTCAGAAAACAAAAACCTCTTTACCTGTCAGAGACATTCCCAGTTTCAAGAGGTACAACTTTATTTTAGGGTGTACCTTTCAGTCCTTTAACTTCTAACAAATTACATTTAATATCTTTTTAGTAAAAATCATAAACAGAATTTGAAAGGACCCTAGAGGTCATTTTATCTGTGGCCTTCAGTTTTGTAAGTGAAAAAAGTAAAGCAGAACGAGGTGAAGTGACTTGTCCAAGGTCACAACTGCCACACTGTCAGTGACAGTGAACTTCAGTGGGACGCCCGCCTCCCTCTGCAACTTAGTGTTCTATTAGTGCACTAGGCCCTTTGAAGGTCCGGAAATCGTGCATGATCAAGATCAAGCTCCATGTGTTCAGGGCCCATTTTAGAAACTAAATTTAAACAGATTTCTTGTCATAGTTTAGATTTACCAGTTTTTTAATAATAAGTAAAATATCTAAACTGGTTTGTACACTCCTTGACGATAGCAGCCACTGAGTGTTTTAATCACCATGGCTTGTACATAATAGGCATTTAATAAGTGTGTTTTGAATGAGTCAGATATAACTAGTTAACCACTAATCAGCTTTTTCTATTTCATTTTAAAAGATTTTTGTCCCCTTAGCACCTCTATGATTCCTTATTTTTTTTTTATGAAATGGTCTTAGTATATATTTTTACATCATAGTTTTCTTAGGAAACTGATGTGTATCTTCTTAATGTCTGAATAACAGCATTTCTGCATTTATGTTGTTTTGTGCTAGCATTTATTTTCTGCCGTAGTGTGATAGCGTAATAAACACTGTTCATTTAATTTTTTCTCCTAACTTTATGGATATAAAACATATTTCAGAAAAATTAAATGACTTGTTAAAAAATATATACCTTTGGAGTCAGTAGAAGTGCTGGCAGTTAACCTGAGGTCTTGACTTACATCCGTTGGAATGTTCCATAGAGTTCACTGTATTTATTAAGTTCATGTATTTCTCCATTAGTCATGTTGTTATTTAGCTTCATCACTGTTAGTATCAGGATTTTATGATCTCCCTGCTAAAATGACCAAGGAGGATTACTTGGATGTAATTTGTGGAAAAAGGATGCAACTTGCTACAACCTGTTATTCCTTTGATGAGGAGGGTCCAAAAAAGAAAAAAAAAAAAGAAAAAGAATAGCAAAGAAAAGAAGGGAGGGAGGGAGGAGGGAAGGGAGAAAGAGAAGGTTCCATGTAAGAGGTGATTGATTGTGTACGCTGCTGTTTGACACCTGCCGCCAGCTCCATCTTCAGTGGGCCCTGGTCATTTGTGCATCACAATTTTAGATCTGTAAGTTGAGGAGATGGTACAAGCTTGCAAATGTTTGATGTTCCCTAATTGTACTTTACCCCTAGAGACCTTCAAAGAAGACATGGCCTCCAAGGAAGAGAACACGAAAAGGACAAACAGAGTGCTAAGAATAAGTCAGCTGGATGCACTTGAACTGAACAAGGCCCTGGAGCAGCTAGTTTGGTCCCAGTTTTCTCAGTGCTTTCATGGATTTAAGCCAGGGCTATTAGCCCACTTTGAACCAGAGGTGAAAGCGTTCTTGTGGCTTTTCTTGTGGCGATTCACTGTCTACTCTAAAAATGCCACCGTGGGACAATCCGTTTTGAATATTCAGTACAAAAATGATTTTTCCCCAAAGCTGAGGTACCAGCCGCCGAGTAAGAATCAGAAACTATGGTATGCTGTGTGTACGATTGGCGGCACGTGGCTGGAAGAGCGCTGCTACGACCTGTTTCGAAACCGTCATTTGGCATCATTTGGGAAAGCCAGGCAGTGTGTGAATATCATAGTTGGACTTTTGAAATTAAGTGGGCTGATTAATTTCCTGATTTTCCTTCAGAGGGGCAAGTTTGCAACTTTGACAGAACGTCTCCTGGGCATTCGTTCTGTATTTTGCAAGCCCCCAAACATACGTGAAGTTGGCTTTGAGTATATGAATAGGGAACTTCTCTGGCATGGTTTTGCTGAGTTCCTGATATTTCTCTTACCACTTATTAATATCCAGAAGTTGAAAGCTAAGTTGTCTTCATGGTGTATTCCTCTTACTGGTGCTCCTAATAGTGACAATACATTAGCCACCAACGGCAAACAGTGTTCTCTGTGTGGAGAGTGGCCCACCATGCCTCACACCATAGGATGTGAGCATATCTTCTGTTACTACTGCGTGAAGAGTAGTTTCTTATTTGACATGTACTTTACTTGTCCTAAGTGTGGCGCAGAGGTACACAGTGTGCAGCCACTGAAATCAGGAATCGAGATGTCAGAAGTCAATGCTCTTTAAAAACTAAGATTGTTTCCTTTGAGGAAAACTGTATTATGTTCAAATCCTTAATATTAGTCATCCTAAGCATAGTGTTTAGGTGTCTTTTAGGAGGGGATGTGCTTCTCCAGCCACCGTCTGTCTTCTGTTCCTTTCCAAGCATGATGAAATTCTAATCACTAGAAACCACATGATTCTGAACATACTAGGTAAACAATAATGTGTTACTTTAAATCATTGCATTCAGTTTTTAATGTCGAGAATAATGGACAGTTTTTGTCAGACTACTAAAAATGCTCTTTCATTTTGCTACTTCCTAGAAAGAGGTTAGATTCTAAAATGATTTCAGAGACTGGGATAAGTGTGTATTTATTTTAAGAGATGGCGTTATAACATCATAATCTGACAATGATAAGACCCTATTGTTTTGAGCCTTAAGATCTAGTGCCCCAGTTGTAATTTTAAGCTTTTCTCTAAAATCTGTTTTTGAGGGATTCAGTTGGCTTCATTCTCAGGCAAAATGATGGCCACCAGGAGCTCTAGACTGATGTTCTGCCAGCTTTCTGATCCCCTGGGAATGAGAGCTGCTTGTGTAATAGCTCCGGCTAAGTCCAGGACCTCATTGTCTTTGGTCTGCCTGGGATTACACACTTGTGAACCAGGACAGAAAAGTACTACTCTTGATTACTAGATGTGTACCTTGTGGACCCGTAGTAGGAGAGCAGGCAGTTCGCCACAGGAAACTCAGGTGCCATTATAAGAATAGTGGATGGTGGGCAGCTAAGAACAACAGATCCCTGCTAGAGTCCACATTTAACTTATTAATATCAAAAGTCTTTATGCATTCTTTAATTTTACCATTGATCTGAGTTGATGACATAAGTAACTGAATGGTTGACTTAGATTGCAGACTTAAAAGGATTAAATAAATGTTTTGTTATACCAACAACTTTGTTGTAGTGTTATTTTGATAAAGTGCATTCTGAGTAAATACCCATATTATTACCATTTTAACATGAAAATAGTACTTTACCTATATGCTAACTAATAGAGTTGTCAATATTACAGGGGTTTTATGTTTTTCCAGACACTAATGGCACTTAGTACAATAAATTTTTTTAATTGTTTATTTTTATTTAGCATCTACCCCCTCACTAAGTGACTACCCACAGGAGGTCAGGGAGTATGAGTGTTCTCCTCGTCACTGGATAACCAGAACCTAACTCTCTTAGTGCCAGTGTAGCAATAGAGACATTTTGTTAGCTGAACAACTAAACCTAATATCCGAGATTGGGTTC
The DNA here is from genome assembly GCF_009762305.2 of Zalophus californianus. Classification (NCBI taxonomy): domain Eukaryota; kingdom Metazoa; phylum Chordata; class Mammalia; order Carnivora; family Otariidae; genus Zalophus; species Zalophus californianus. The sequence goes on along the minus strand of NC_045598.1, from coordinate 135,267,502 downwards.
TGCAAAAGTACATGTTGCGAGGGACTTGAGGTACTTGGGCCTGGATTGGGTCAAAGTGGTCAGACCTTTTTACCTACACCTCTCAGTCACTGGCCATGTGCTCTGGGAAGGGTGTGACCTGGAGTGTGCCGGTTCTCTGCAGCTGCGGCAGACCCTAAAGGACCTGACTACCGCAGGCAGCCTGCTGACCCCACTCCCCCAGCTGGGCAACACATCCATCCCTGAGGAGCTGGGTGACCAGCCTAGTGTTAACCACATCTAATACTGTCTCTCCATTATTTTTCTTTATGGTTTTCCATTTCTGTTGTTCTTGCTTGTAAGCATACAGATAACACATTAGTGGCAGGAAGTGTTCAACTTAAAATCATTCGGTTTATGACTGACTTGTGTACTCAAGTGCTGCCTCAGGGAACTCCAACTCACTGCAGAGACCTAGGCCTGCTGGCTAAGTTGCTCTGACACCTGGTCCCTGCCTCCCGGTGCACTGCCAGGAGACTTGCTCTAACAGTGGCGCTTCTGTTCCTACTCCCCAGTGGTCTCAGGGCTCAAGGTTCAGTATAACTGGGTCATGTTTAGCTACATGATACATTTCTGCTTTAGCCTCAAGAACCTAACCATCACCTATGAGTATCTCCCCTTGGGAAAATAAAAACTTTTACACATTGTTTTTTCTCTCCCATGGAATTTGTTCTCCGGTCAGATTTGCTACTTGTGTACATAATGTATCCAGTTGCTTCAGTGATCATATCTAAAATACATACCAGTCAAAGCTAACCCAAGGCATACCCTGCTCCCTTGCTCCCAACACCCCCTGCCTCAGAACTCAGTGGGTTTTGGGTAAGTTTATTTAACTCCTCTGAGATTGAATTTGACCAACCTATGAAATGGACATTCAGTAATATCTACCTCTTAGAACTGTAATGGGAATTAAATAACATCAGAAAACAGGCTGAGGGAATGGAGAGTGACAAGGGATGCTGTTGAAGTTTGAAAAGAGATCTGAATGAAGAAGGGAAAAGCCAAGCAGAGGAGAGGTGCCCAAGACTCTGAGACGAGAGTCCATTCCTGGTTGAGGAGAGTGATGAGAGAGGTGAGGTGAGTGAGGTGAGGGGGCCCGGGGTCAGGCCAGGCATTCCATGGTGAAAAAAGTATCTGGATTTACTCCAAGTATGAGGAAGCAAGAGAAGTTACAAGTTCCTATTTTTAAAGGATCCCTGTGATTAACGTATGAAGAGGTATGAGTAAAAGCCAGAAAACCTAGTCAAAGGCAATTTGGTATGCCCAATGATCATTATCATATCTATTAGGTTTGTGGTACATTAACAGTGTCACTATCTGAAATGGTCAGGAACCTGGAAGCAAGCAAAGCTATAGGAAACCAAAATATATTTTCAAAGATTCCATACACCAAAGATCTACTCGAGGTATTTCCTTGAGTCCCCATTTAGAAGCTGCTTTATTTTGCATAGATTCTAATGAACTTTCAACAGAATGAAAATACAGGTAAGAGGAGGGAGAAAATTGATGAAAGCAAGCATGTTTACAGTTATAAATAATAAAAAACCTGGTATCAATGAAAAAATAAAAGACTTATAAACTGGTGACAGAGCAGGGACATACAGGCTCTAAGGACCAAATGAATAATTATAATGGTTTTAAAAATGACCTGGGATCATCAATAAAGGGTACCTTATATTCTGTATAATTGGGTTAAGAAGGCAGGAACATTAGTATTGTTATATTTGAGGAAGGCTTCAAAATATGTTGGCACTTACAGGCAAAAACTTGATTCACTTAGAACATTTGCTTTTAACAAAGAGCTAGTTTTCCTAATAGTACTTAATAAGTGAAGTGTTAACTGAATTAAGAAAAGGTTTTTTCAGCAACAGAACAATTCCAAAGACACTTTTTAGCCAAAACAATTGGCTGTATTATCTATAGAACTGATGCTCCATGGTTCTTTCCAGCTAAAGCTAGTACGTAGAATACGTTTATATTCATCACAAGTAAGTTGACAAGTATTTCGCTTGTATGTCTGGGGTTTTTTATTCCTTCAAAGAGTATGTAAATCATGAAACAAGACAGACTGTGCCTTTCTGTTCCCAAGTCGTCACTTATTATCTCTTGATATTTTCAAGGTAAAGCTTATGGTTTTAAAATGTCATTTTTCTTAAAAGTAAGCGTCATTATCATGGTGTCCAAAGGGCTTCATTGAACACTACCTTGAGTTGTTTTCTGCCAATAAGAACAATTAAAACAAGACTAATCCAAATCACTCCTACGGCCAGAAAATCCAAAAGTATGGTACTCAATAGGTAGTTCACTTTCCTTCTGTTTAGCAGTGGAGTAACTTGTTCTCACAGATTCATCCTGTGCTGAAATCCAAGAGCCAATAAAACTAAGTTAAGTGAAGCTGATTTTAAAATCAGATGGATGTAGACATGTTTATATCCATTAATCTTGAGAATTTATCTCAAGGAAACTATAAGAATTTGAAAATAGATTTATTGAAATGATTTCACTATAGTGCTATTCATAAGATGTGAAATGACACAAATGCTCAATAATGGGGAAATAAAATAGTACAGCTATTTAATTGATTCAATGCCATATAAATACCATGAAAAAATTGTGCAAAAATATATATAAATAATTTCAATTACATGGGAAAGTGCTCACAATATAATATGAAAGAAGTTGGATATTAAATACAATATGATCACAGAAGACATATATCTTGAAATGAGACAAACAGACACTTATGAGATGAGCAGGCACATAAGTATATTACAATAACTGTCTCTGGGTTATTCGGCTATTCAACTTTAATCTTCTTTACATTTTTCTGTATTTCCCAAACTTTCTACATTGAGCATGTAAACTTTTTTATTACACCAAAACCAGTTAATATATTTCTTTAAAATCTCATAGCCAATTTTATTTCAGTTCATTTTTTTTTTTTCAGATTTTATTTATTTGACAGAGACACAGCGAGAGAGGGTACACAAGCAGGGGGAGTGGGAGAGGGAGAAGCAGGCTTCCCGCTGAGCAGGACCCTGGGATCATGACCTGAGCCATAGGCAGACGCTTAACCACTGAGCCACCCAGGTGCCCCTGTTTCAGTTCATTTCAAAGGTAAAATATCTGCAAAGCTAGTAAACAAGTTAAAAATGTAAATTTAAGAGAAATAAGATCTTAAAATATCCTAGAGTATCCATTTTTTGCATGACAATAAAATCCTGCCTTTCTGGCCAACCACAACTGTTAAAGAGTCTGAATTATTTCAGACATTTTAAATTAAATATTAAATTTGATTCCATATAATATATACATTTTTAACCACTTAGAAGTATGTAGGCAACAACAAGGTAAAAAGTGCCCACTCCCTTTTCCAAGAGTATTTGATGTTTATAAATAAGTGTATGGTATTTTTAAATAAGTGTAGTTTACTTATTTTAAAATATCTAGAACTCATATACCAGATCAAAACAATTGACATGAATATTTTATATTATCAGTTCGCCTAAGCCTGTAAGATGCCTGTATTTCCTCAACTAAGATTCAAGACCCAGGATCTGACCCAGGATTCTGTATTCCTTCCAGATGTAGACACAAAAATACCGATATTTCTGAGGTATCTTTATGGTTTGGTTTACTAGTAAGACATATTGCAAACTTGAACTTCAGCTGAGACTTTATCTACATAGTCAAAAGTCTGAATAAGTGAACCAGAGACTTTACTGTTCTGAGAGGTGTCCAGGATTGTTCCCTAGTAATCACATCTCACTAAGCATTCAGGAAATAGCATCCTCTTAGTAGCCTCTCTTCTTTTAAATCCACATCAATTTATAAAAGTGCCTTTTTAGTCAACAAAAATATAAAATACTACAGTATGGTCAACTGCTTTAAAAATGCTTTGCTCCCGAACAAATACAAAAGAGCAAATATATTATTTGAAAGCAAGGCCCCCCCATCCAATATTGTATGTGATATTTCTTAGAGCCCCTTCTCAAACCTACTAGAATAATCCTCAGTTTCAACTAGATAATCTCTTTTTCAAATAGCAAAAAGGTAGACTGTGGGCTCAAAGAGGACAAAGGTTATCTCCCTCTCTCTCTCTCTCTCTGTCTCTCTGTCTCTGTCTCTCATGGCACTGAACCCAAAAAGTGTTACCAGCACAATACAGTTTTTTAGGAAGTGTTTGAAGAAGGCAAGAGAGTTTGGAGTTTGATCATGAAGCCCCTCACAAATATTGAGCAGAGCAACTGATGGCATTATTGTGGGAAAATTTCTACAAGCACTTCTTTAACAGTGTAGAGAGGAGAGCACCCCCAGTTTGTCTTTTGTAGTGTATCTTAGGAGTGCCATTTTTAATTTAAAATGTTCTGTGGCATTCTTGCTTTGAGGGAAAACACAGTTGGAATTCAGGAGCACAATAAGAGAATTAATAACTTTTCAATGAAAATACATGCAATTTTGGAGCTGTCAATTTCAGCTATGTCTCTTTAAATACTTTTTCTTCTAGAATCCAACTGGGTAGATGAGATTTTTTTTTAATTCCATTATAGAAGTAATAGCCCTGTTTTGGTGTTTTGTAAGCAGATAATATTCTGCTAGTGACTGTCTTTGCAGTAATGCATTGCTCTGAATTCTGAATTCTATTATTTTACATCTACAGCAGCTTAAAGTGTATTTTTTATAAACAGCAAACTTCACCTCATAAAAATTCATTACATAAGGGCATAAACAAGTGCTTTTCCTTCTAGTCATTGGCAGTAAGTGATTCATCAGTTTTCCACAGAAAACCAATTTCATTGCAGATGTTCTGTAATTTCCAATCTCCCTGAATTGTGGAACCATATCACACAATCCCAATGCAAGGAATGTAAAGATTTTTTTTTAAGGTCTGTGCTTAGTCTCTTTAATAGGATTGAATATCATTTGCTGTCTCATCAGTTTTATTTTTAAAAATTAAGTAATCAGTCCCCTATTCTTTCCTTTCTTGCACTATGTTGATTGCACACATGGATGGATAACTGGTAGAAGACTCAAAACCCCAAAATGACTTGATGTCTGAAAACAGTAACATTCATTTCTTTTCCTGAAGTCAAACCAGAAATATTAAGAAGAACAAAAATTTTCCCAAGTCTAAATTCTTTTTTCTCGATGTTTACTTTTATTCTTTCAAGCCCACAGTGAATGGGAAACGCTAAGGGCTATGGAAAACTGAGGATATGTCCACCTTTCTATGAACAGTGCAACCCCTGAGAGATATCCTTGGGAAAAAGACCTCCACCAAGACTTGCTTGAGTTTAGTTTGGTCGAGTATTTCAAAGTTGACAAATGGGAAATGGGCATTCAAGTACAAAATAGGGAGTTAAGAGGGAAGAAATGCCTATAGATTCAGTGATGGTCTAAGGCCATATATGACAAATAAATTCTCAGAAATACTGATAAGGAAAAGTTTAAGTATCTTCTAAAAACCTTCGAAAATTAAAGTCCAGTCTTTAAAAAAAAAAAAAAACACAAAAAAACCTCAGTCTTTAAATTGAGAGGTTGAATCAAAAGCATGATCATTGAATTTACTAACAACAGAAAGTTATAAGGTCTTGCAAGGGCAAAGTGACAGATTTTCAAGATCAGCAATTAGATTCTGAAGGTGATCCTTATTTACCTCTCTACCCTTCCACTGCAGCTCTGGTTACCTATATACTTCCTTAATGAGTTATGTAAGGAAGGCCCATGGATTGTCTTAGCAGGGCCATTTTTCTGCAGAGGCCTCTGAGTGTGTTTTGAGAAGCATAAATATCTGCCCAGGAGTCTGCCATGATCCCAGGAATTCCATCATCAATGGAGAGCCTTGTGTTATAAAGGAAGAGCATTATCTCTAAAATAGTAAATTACATGGAATGTGCTGCCACCTCCCATGGGTTTCCTTCTGGCACCAGGCAGAGACTAGAGGCAGCCAGAGAAAGGGGAAAGTTGGCCCCTATACATGTAACCATAAGCTATGGAGCCACCAGTTAAAACCTATTCTATCTCCTCATCCCCTGAACTCCCCAATTATTGCACATTTCATCTTTTTACTTACTGTTCTTCAAGGACATTTTAACCTGACTTTTCCTTTATACAAACTGAAATTTAAAGTGATAGGAATGATTAAACATAGCTTCTCCCTCCATTCAATCCAGAAAAATAATTATTGAACACTTACTTCAGTATGCTGAGCACTAGGAATCCAAAGGTAAATAAGAGATCAGGGTCTACTAAAGGAGAAGATGATGAGAGTAAGTAAAGAAAATGCCTGGAGAGCCTTGAGATATGATTAATTTAATCCACAGGGACCTGTACAAGGCCTCCCAGGAAAGGTGACATTTGGGTTCAGTCTTGATAGTAACACAGGACATCTTCAGGTGAAACAAAAGAAGGGCATTGAAATGAAAAACAAAACACTCGAGATTGAACACATAAATCCTTAAATCTAAGTTCAGATGAATAGTTCATATTCAACAGATAATTATTAAGGACCTATGGAGTGCCAGACACTGCTAGGTAAACACTGTGGATGGGAAAGACAGATAAAATAGAAGACATGTTTTCTGCCCATAAAGAGCTCACAGTTTTCCTGATAATTAATCATCACTGTGGAAAACAAGGTCTGGTCAGAGCAAGGGTTTGTACATGTGTAGGGTGAAGAGGTTCATAACATTGGGGTTGTTTCAAAAAGAAAGCACACACTGGCCATCTCCAGTGGAGAACCACGTTTCCCAGGGCCAGCAGGAATACTAAGGATGCCTGGGAAGACACAGATATTAAAACAAAAGAGAAGATTGGTGAAGGGAGACAGACTAGCAAATGAGGTCTGACTGAAACAAACCCAAAATCCTTAGCTCTGCTCAGTGGCTGGAACTCTTCTGGAATTTCTTATTCACTGAGAAAGTGTTATATAAGTCACACTTCACAAAAGAAGCAACTAAGTGATTTGTCCAAGGTTACTGTGCAAGTGTGAGAACTAAGATCTTTCTGACTCAAAATCCATCTCTTTCTACAATATCAAACTTCCTTTCAATTTTATGGCACAATTGCTCATTGTACAACTGGCTTGTCCATACCTTCTGCGTTACATTGATCTCAACAAAAGTCGGGAATGCATCACAAAGAAAGAAAAAATCTTACTCAGATGCAACCACCCATTAGTGTGTTGGCCATAATAGAGCAGACACTGGTTAGAATGCCCTGTTGGAGTAACTATACTGTAGTTGAGAGACAGAGGAGATACAATGTATTCTCGGGATTACTTGGATACTTGAGAGGAAAGGTCTATGTCAAGAATTCCAAGAAATGGAAATGTTGATTCAGGAAGCGGAGGGAATATTACTGATTTCTCAGAACTCAACACTGTGCCTGGTCTGTAGTGGTGTTCCATAGTTATTTGAGTATATACAAGAATACATGTCAAAGAAAAGGTAAAACATCAGAGATGCTCATTCTCACGAACATATTTTCAAAGTTATTTTCTGGTGGTGCTGTTTTTAATAATCATACCAAGTACTACTGGGAGTATAGAGAATGAGCATCTTCTTATATTTCTGGAGGATTATGAAGTTTTTGGAGAACAGATTGTTATATGTATCAGAAGCCTTAAAATATGCATCATTTTTCATAAGAAATCATAATTCTATAATCTCTTACCACTGATATATAGGAAGATTTACTAGGATGTTTTTTCCTATTTACTACAGTAAAAATTGGTTAACAACCAAAAATCTCCAACAGGAAATAGGTCAAATAAATCATGCTGTAAAAACAAAAAAAAATTAATTACATGATAAGATTTTCATTATATAATCCTAGAGTAAAAATTGAAAATGTTATAAGCAGACTATGCAATATTTTTATATTTTCCTCAAAAAATATGTGTATATATTTACTTCTATATATCTGCAACAAAAGATTAGAGGAATTTACAGCAAAATGTTGGTAATAGCCATCTCTGGGAAATTTGGGTAATTTCTATTTCCTTCTGTGATTTTCTGTATTTTCCAAATTTTCTACAACAAATATACATTTCTTTAATAAAAAACTCATAAAAATGGAAAAGCAAGCAACAAAATGAGAAAAATATTTTCAAATTATATGAAGGATACAGGGTTAATGTCTTTAACCCTCTTTATTTCCCCCCAAAACAAAAGAGTAAAAAGATATAAAAAGACAGTTCTCAGAAAAAGAAATAATAAGGGCAAGTAAATTTTTAAACTATGTTCCTCTTGGCCAGCATTCAAAGAAATGCTAATTAGAATAACAACATACTGTATGAATGTGAATATTCATTATTGATGAAGTAATGATATATGTTTGAAGAAAGCTATTGGCCAGTATGAATGAAGATACTTAAATAACTCATAGCTTTTGACCCAAGAATTCCACTTCTCTGTATCTATCATGGGAAACCAGTCCAAAATGGGGACAATGATTTCTATACAAATATGTACATCAAAGGTTATATATATTCCTATGATTCGTATATGTTAGAGGAATTTATGGAATCAGCTTTAGGGGAATGCATGTTGAATCACTTGAGCTGTTTTGACTGAGGCAGAAAGGAGGGAGAGGATTTATGCCCTGGGCCAAGACAGGGATGATGGAGAGAATGGCAGAGTGTCCTGCCCTATGTCCTGTCCACATTAGTCAGGCTTCTCCAGAAAAATAGAACCAATAGAGTGTGTGTGTGTGGGGGGGGGGGGGGGGTGTGCGTGCGTGCGCGTGCACGCGCACACACGTGCACATGCGGAGAGAGAGATATATTATAAAGAATTGGCTTACATGATTATAGAGGCTAAAAAATTCCAAATCTGCAAAGTAGATCTCGTGGGCTGGAGACCCAAGAGAGCCAAAGCTGCAGTTCCAGTCTGAAGGTCAGCAGCAGCCTGATGAATTCTCTCTTGCTTGGGGTAGGCTGGTCTTTTTGTTTTACTCAGGACTTCAGTTGATCAGATGAGACCCACCCATGTAATGGAGGACAGTCTGCTTTACTCAGACTCTGCCAATTTAAATGTTAATCTCATCCAAACACCCTCACAGAAATACCGGGATAATCTTCGACCAAATATCTGGGTACCCCCATGGTGCCAGCTGAGTTGACGCATGGATTTAACAAACACATCCTTGTGATGGAGGGGCTGTCGGCAGAAGGTCAAGGAAATGTTCTTAGGAAGATCCTCATTAGACATAAGTATAAGCAATGTAGCTCTGAGGCCTGAGGGACAAAATCTGGCCAGAGTGGAGAAAGAGGCTTTTTTCTAGTTGTTAAGGAAACATAGCAATGGTCTGATGCAATGAGTACTTAAAGAGTCAGCACAATTTTGATACCTCAAGCATTTGCTGCTCTGGGAGCTGGCAGACAAGACCCAATCTTCAAGTGGTAATGTGTTATGCAGACATAGATAACTAAGACAATCATACTTTATAATACCGAACCTGATTCTAGACTATACTCATGCCAAATGGCAATAAATTATGAAAGGTTGCCACATAAGGCAGAGTAAGTATTATTTTGATTTTTCTTCTGAATGCTGACATAAGATACTTTTAATTAAGCAGCAATGATAGTATCCCAAATTCAGTAATACCTGGTACACCGTAAAGATGCACATTTCTAGTCACTTAAAACTACTTGAATTGAAATATTATTTTAGGCAGTTAGCTTCGAGCTAACATCAAGCTAACAACAATGACTGTTTTTTAAAAAAGGTGTTTGGTGGTTGCTCTTGGAGACTCTTCATCTGGAGTGCCTGTCACGTGGTAGGCATCCTATAACTGATAATTGATGAATGGGTTTCCCATAAATTAAATGAGAATTCATTTTTTTAAATGATACAGTATTTGAGTTTCCATGAGTTCACGGGTTTACTGTAGCACTGAACTTTTGAATATTTATTTTCCTTTATTTCCTGCAATTCTGATCGCACGGCTATCATCAAAAATAGGTATAGGCATCCCCTGGATTTTCCAGAGTTCACATTATGCCTGTTGCAGTTGCTTTTGGGAGAGACCTACCTTACTACCTGTTTTGCTAAGCTAAGTAAATCCAAAGGTAATTTTTGCTATTAGGAGAAAAAGGTGAAAAGCAAAAATAGCATTCAGCATTTGTTTTGAAGCCAACCCTCCTAGAGGCATCGGCACCCCAAGCAAGAATTAGCCCTGCCAGGCTCCTTCCCTGGGAACTACATGCGATGTCTCAGCTACAGCCAGCATAGCTCTGAAGTGTGTCTGTGAGCATCTGTGCTTTATCTTGATTTATTTTGTGCCTTTGTTAGCAAGATATGTCAGAGGGTATCAGAAAAGCCTAAGAGAGGTTAGCTTTGGGGTCTGGGAATGCTCACATTTTTTTCCATATGAATAAATGGTAGCTACATCTTCATTTTATGCCATTTTGGCTTATGAAAGATTTCATGGGAATGCTTTACTTTTCAGGGAGCGGGACAACCTGTATCGCTTTAGGTAATTGCTAGACACAATATTTTACTTTGCTAAAATAAAAACATTAACTCCCAGACGCTCTGATCTGTTAGAACTTGTTTCTAGTCTCCAACGAGGGCTAATTAGTTGCAGGATAGAATACGTTCCAAGATGAGCAGCAACCTCCTGAACTGGGAAGCCAGATTTTTGTCCTCTTGACCTTCTACTTATCCTTTGAAAAGGCAGAAGTCACATTAGCTGTGTAACTAACCTGCTGGTTCGGGTTCCTCTTCGTCTTTCGTGGTGAGCTCTTTCGCTTTCTCCATTTTCTTTCCACTTTCCCCACTGAAAAGAAACTTCATTTTGATTGACTCACATTCTTTTTTAAAGAAAGTTCATTTTTCTAAAATTAGTTGGATTAATTAATCTCACATTAAATAAAAACAAGCTCTCTGATATTTACTGTCCTTACTTTCTTGCTTCAGTTAAATATAGTTTATACCTGTACACTTATTTACAGTCAGTCCATGTAGCCGGGGAATAGGAGAGCAAGAGCATCTGGCTCCAGGGTCCCAAACAGACCAAGCTGGGCCACTTGCCACTGACAAAATCCAAAGACAGTAATGAATGGTGGTGAAACAAGAAAGGAGTTTATTTCAGTGAGGCCAACACCAGGAAGTTAGTAGACTAGCATCTCAAAGATTATCTCCAAAGTGCTGAAAATATTTCCAGATTTGCCCAAGGGAAATGTGGGGCAGAGATATTGATAAAGATATTGAAGGTCGAGTCCATCACTGTCTTCGAGTCAATCACGTGTGGGGTCTCGCTGGCTCAAGGCAGTCCTTATTGCTTGAGGGGGAGTTTCTGTTCCCATCCAGGGATGCTTTGCCCCCAGGGTCTTCCAGAACCAAGAGACAGAGGGAAAGAAGAGCCCAACTAAGAAAGTTTGAGGTCAAAATGGAGGCAGCTAAAGTCCTCATTCAGCATAATGAACACCTCCATCTTGAGATAAAATTGATGTCCAAGATAATAAAGGATATCCAATCAAAGCAATGGAATTCAGAAACATAAAACAAACACTAGGCTATCCAATTATTTACATTAGAAAATCTGAGGAATACAGACAAATAATGTAGCCAAAGTTAAATCAGGATTGCATCAACCACAACTTCTGCTAGAATAATCAGTCCATTCAGATAGAACTTTGAGGTCAAAGCAGATCTGGTACTTTTAGCTGAGGCATAGTCAACTGTAGCAAATATTATACAGCTATGCAAATACTAAAAATGAAGTGTTCAGTGGGGACCTGTTATATTTTTTTTCCCAAATCTTTTAATTTGAGGAAATGTTCCTCTTATAAGAACCACACCAAGTTCTGCCCTTCCCCATTCCAGTCACAGTTTTAGTGGCCATAACGCTCATTTGGCAAGTAATCATCAAACCACAGGCTTAAAAGAATTTTTGAAGAATTCCTCTATAAAAGGTTTACCAAGCAGATATCCAGACTCCCATTTTGTTACTACCAATGATTGAGTTCACTGTCTCCCGACAAAGTCAGTCATGCTTTTGGGTAGTTTTATTTACTTAAAAAGTTTACCTGCTATTTCGAAATAGTTGCTTGCTGGTCAGAATTCTGCTCTGTAAAGTCATTAGAAAAAGTCTAATCTTCCTTCCCCCCGGAAGAGTCCTTTATCTACTTAAAGTAAAAACAAAACATGACTCTCTTCCTTTTCTCTTATCTAGTCAAATGCCTCCAGGCTTATCTACCCTCCCACTGGCACCCACACCCACATACATACCCACACTGCAAAGGGAAGCTGGGTTAGAGGGCTAAATGGGAGCTACAGTTCAGGCCACAGTCCCAGTGCTAAGTGATGACTCCCAACATGGGGCTGTAGCCTTCCATAGAAGGGGGTGCCCTTTTATAATTTTTACAAAGGCATCCCCTATCAGGTCCACCTGCCAAGCTTTGCACGTGCAGAATTTAATTATCCGGAGACATCAACTTCTTAGTCTGATGCAGATGTTATATAGTTGGGGATTCTGTGTTCCTTACATGACATGACATCAAATCTCCCTTCTGTGGGAGATTTTTCTATTGCTAAATTTTTCTATTGCTATCACTGTGCCTATATCACTAGCTTCTCCAAGATGGATTTTTCTTAATCTGTTTCTTCTTCTTAAACATGATATATGGATACACAGTAATTTGTACTTTAACATCATCTTTACTATTCCATAATTTAGCTCTTTGGTAGCTCATGTCTAATTACTGCATCAAAGTTGAACTCTTTGACCTGCTTTTCAAAGACCATCATAAGTTGGGTCTAACTTGAAAATTAACTCAACAGGTTCAAACTGAACTGATTATTATCCCCAAACCTACTTCTTTACTATGTTCTTTTCATTGTGTCACCATCTATGCAGTCACCATGAAAGGAAACTTGGGATCTTGTCTTAATTTCTGCTCCTCCTCCATTCTCACATTCGGTTGGTTCCCTAGCCTGGGGGATTCTACTTTTGCCTTCTTACAAATCCTTTACCCACTAGCTCCATTTCTACATCCCAGCCTGAGTTTAGATTATTATCTCTGATTTCTTTACCTCCAGTCATCCAATCCATCTTTTCCAATGAGGATTGTGTCCAAACTTCAAATTCATCAGGCCCCTACCCTCCTTTCAAGCCTCTGATGGTTTTTCTTTTATGTAAAAGGAAAAATAATTAATTTGGCACTACATTCAAGAGTCCTTGATTCTGTCCTCCATTTGCTCTCCACAATGGAAAGGCCATCGATGTCCATGGTTGCACACTTCAGATGATCCCCGCTCCTTTACAACTAGTGCTTCTTTCTTCTTCCCAAACACCAGCAGCCATCATTATCTGTGTTTCTAGTTCATGCCAGCAACCAGCGGCCTTACACAATAATCACACTTAATAATCAAATTAGGAACTAGTCATAGGGATTAATTTAATGTGATGAGAATAAGTCTCCTCAGAATGACATTTCAGATTTTACCATGATTTCTGCTATTATTCTGCCCTTAAGTGTCTGCTTTATATGTATCACTTCTACTCTTAGTAGACTCTGCTTTGTTATAAATGGCAATGTCATACTTGAAGATCAGTTACTTGTATCTTTGTTTGTTATCCCGCATTTTGTGGCTTTTATATACTTTAATACACTTTCATGCATTTTTCTTTCATTTCTCTTCCTGTTCTGCAAGTCCACGGAATATGAAATCTTCGCATGCTCTTAACCATGTTGGTGAAAGACCACATGCTTTTAACTATGTTGGTGAAAATATTTACTAATCATTTTCCCCCCAAACTAAGTAACATCAGAGGACTTTAACCTGTGAAGAAGTTAGGTCAGAATCTGTTTTAAATTTGCTCCTAATATGTTATGTTGAAATATTGAGATAGCTTAATGAAAAATTTTTTTAAATAAAAGTTCTTATCAGCAGAAAGCTTACTTGGCTCCTTGTCATCAAACCTTCCTGACAGTTCAGAGACAGGCTAGACAAAAAAATCTCCTTAGGGCTCAAAATAATTTGAAACCCACTGACAGGAGGGTGGGCTGAGTCAGATCTAAACCTAGGATACACCGAGATATCAAGACTTCCAACATTTTTCAGAAGGGATGGAGATCCACAGTCTCTAAGCCCAATACCCTCTTGTTTGACCAACATATTAGTTAAAAAAAAAAAAAAAAAAAGAGGGGCGCCTGCGTGGCTCAGTTGTTAGTGTCTGCCTTTGGCTCAGATCATGATCCCAGAGTCCTGGGATCGAGCCCCGCTTCGGGCTCCCTGCTCAGCAGGACGCCTGCTTCTCCCTCTCCCACTCCCCCTGCTTGTGTTCCCGCTCTCGCTGTGTCTCTCTCTGTCAAATAAATAAATAAAATCTTTTAAAAAAACAAAACAAAAACAAAAACAAAGAATCAGAACAACCAAAAGGAGGTGAAGGTGCTACCTTGACAACATTCTTCTCTTTGAGAGCAGTTTCAAAGTTTCAGGAAACAGTTCCTTGGTTGAGGGTGCCATGAACACAGGGAGAAAAGATTTTGCTACACAGTGACAGATGTCTAGAGAGTGAACAACCTTTCTTAGAGAGAACTTTAGTATTTGAGTTAATTAAAAGGTCCACACTCAACTGGCTTTGTGTTTATCCTGAAGGAGTCAAGCCTCAAGGAAGAAAAGCAGCTGGACAGGTAATAATTCCTGGGGATGGGCTGCAGCCAGGCTGCTCCAGGAAGCTAGAAATAAGAAGTGAAAGGCTGGGAATCCTAGATTGAAGAGGACCATGCATGAAAATGGAACAGTCTGAGCCATCACAGATCAAGAAGAAAAACAACAACAACAAAAACCCAATCATTTCAAAATTGGTATCTCGTTTTCTTTGTTCTTTCTATGAAGTATCTCATTAATATTTATGATGTTTTAATAGTATTTGCCTCATTTTGAAAAAGACAGTTCTTTGTTACCAATCGATGAGAAGGCTGGGGTAGGCTTTTAGCTACCTAGAAAGACAATGGAACCACCCAATTGTGATTCATCTGAACCATAGCCCCAGAGTCTAAATCTTTAAGCCTGTGATTCAATCATTTTAATGCAAGCATCCCATTACCTTGTCTGAACTCTAACAGTCTTTAAATGGGTGTTTTTCAAACTACAGATCAGGACCCATTAGGGGGTCATTAAATCAGTTTAATAGTTTGGGACCCATATTTTTGAAAACAAAAATCAAATAGAATTAAGCTGAACAGAAAACAACTTTCCTCACACATGGAAAGGGCAATGTATTAGTCAGCATAAGATAACCTATACTGCTATCTAAGTGGCTTTAACACAGTAGACTTCCTATCCCTTACACAAAACCAGTTCAGGTTAAATGAGCCTCCTCTGTCTTATAGCTTCAGAATAAGCAGTATGTCGTCTCCAAGTCAGGGTGTCACCTCTAGCAGCAAAGAAGCGTTTGAAGGCCATACAAGGTATATTTAAGAGCCAACCCTGCCAAGTGGCTTGTATCACATCTGCCCACATTTTATGGGCAGCCCTCGGTCATGTGTCCAGTCTAACTTAAGGAAAGCTGCACAGTGCAATCCTCTTCAGCACAGAAGAGAAGGTAGAAATGAAATTTATATCCTAGCACTCTGTTTGCACCCACTCTTCACTGAGTTCAACATTTGTGAGCTTCTGTGGAATATGTAACTTAGATATTTTAACAAATACTTCACCTTTTCTGGAATATTAAGCAGCAAGTTAATTTTCTTTTTCTGAAACGAAGATACTTTCTGTCATCATTGGACCCAAAACACAAGTTTGTTTTAATGTATCTGGGTTTTCCTGTCAAGTTAATTAAACTGACATTGAGCATCTGCCGGTGAATCAGGCCCCACAGAAGAATCAAAGATGCATGAGAAGGTAGTTCTTCTTATTTCTCTATCATCTATTTCTATATCAGCATCATTTCTTCTGCCATGCGCTCCCAGTGAGCTACACCACAAGGCCTTAGACAACCACACTTAAAGACTGTCTTTTGCCCTAAAAAAAAAAAAAAAAAAAAAAAGGAAATATGCAACGGTTCCTAGTTTGAGAAAAATTGTCACCTTCCTGTGAAGAATTTTTCTTCTGGTGAAGAATTCCCGGTGGGCTAGAGTACTCATCTGAGCTTTGTATTTTTTGCTCAGCCTCTGTGGACTCTGTATCCATTGTTCCTTATTCTTCACAGTCTTGGTACCTACCTCTAACCAGGTGCTGCTATGGATTGAACTGGCTCTCCCCCATCCTTCAATTCATATGCTGAAGCCCTAACCCCCCAATGTGTATTATATTTAAAGATAGGGATTTTAGGAAGCAGTTAAGGTTAAATGAGGTCCTAAGGATGGGGTCCTAACTGGGTAAGATTAGAGGCCTTACACAAAATGGAAGAGACACCAGGGAGCTCTCTCAGCACACATGCCAGCCCACACAAAGGGAAAGACCACATGACCTCACAGGGGGAAGGCAGCAGTCTTTGAGCCAGGAAGAGAGCTCTCACCAGAACCTAACTGTGCTGGCACCCTGGTCTTCTAGGACTTCCAGCCTCCAGAACTGCAAGAAAAGTCATTTGTGTTGCTTAAGCCACCTACTCTATGGCACCCACTCAAACACTAAGACAGGTGCCAACCTTGGAGAATCAATAATGGTACATAAGTGGTAAGTGTCTCCTTCTCTGTGCAGTTTCCCCCCACTTACCCAAGCTGAGTTCATTCCTCCCATTTTTCTGTTGCCTGAGGACCTTGCATACCCACTGCCTACATCACACTCTGTTGTTACTAATTGTGTACACATTCTCGTCTACTAAAACGGAAGTTCCTGGAGAAGAGAGATCAGTCCAAAGATAATGCCTAATGGTGGGTAAACATGAAATAACCATAGGAGGCAAACATTATTAATCCCATTTTGCAATCAAGAAAACAAGCTCTGACATTACCCTGAGGTCTTGCTATAAGCAGTCAGTGGAACCAAGATTTGAACCAATGTATGTCAATCTCCAAGGCACATTTTCTTTTAATATTAAGTTACAGCCCTCCTCTCATCCCTTTCCCTCTATTTTGCCAAACTTTTGGACTTGGTTCCAGAACACCAGGTCTGCCTTCACCACTGAATCATGTCTTCATTACTTACTTCCTTGCTTTTCCACCATTTCTGCCCCTTAAATCCTGTCAGCGTTCTATGTCCTGGGTCCTTAACCCATTGTCATCTCTCTACATTGTTGGAGTTGACACCTTGATTAAAACAATGCAATAGGATAATATTGAGTGACTCTATATTTAATTATTTAACAATGCTTTCCTAGTGGGCTAGTTATAATAGCATAGTTAATGAATCAATTTAATTAGATATAAATAAATTTGCTCTGTTTTCCTTTTAAAATTAATCTGATTCTCTTTTCATCATATTTATTACTACAAAATAACAAATGAAATCTTTTGTTAAATCACTTAAATCTGTTGGGTTTATGTTATCAGGCATAAAAATGTTTGCTATCACAAGTCTTTAATTACTTTTCCTACTCATACTAGGTTCTCCCAAATAATATATAATATGAATTTATTAAACTATTGCAGAACAAAGAAGAGCAAAACATCAGACTTCTTAAAAGCCTGATCGTCATCATATTTTGATGATTCAGGTAGAGCAGCAATATAAGTAGATTAATAAAATTAAGAGTGATTCATATTCATTCCCTGGTGCAATTAGCTTCACTAAAGAAAGCATGATGCCATTCTAAGGCTAAAAGAAGACCTTTTGTAGCTGAAGTTTTAAATATGCCACTTTAAAACATGTGCTTTATTTAAATTTGATTGTGCTCAAAACATAAGACCTTAAAATATTTATGAGTCATTTTTGGTTGAATGCAATCCACAGCAAGCCATATTGGCTATAAAAAGTACATTAAAAATACTAGTAATAATCCATAATATTACTTTCAAGATAAATATTTTCCTGATCAGTGATAATGTTGTCTCATTCTTTGAGTTACCATCTTTATTTATTAAAAGATCTCCAAGTTTCAGCTCAAATATGCTCTCACACCAGGGTTCCAAATAAGTTAATAGCATGTTTTAAGAACTGTCAGAACTAGAGAGTAAAAATTGAAGCCACATTTCAATTAAGTTTGCTCAAGTCTAGCATTTAGGTTTTTCCAGACTCTGGGATCAGAGGTTTCACAGAGGAAAAAACAAAAAAATCAAGACCCCCAAATTTCCAAACTGCCCTATCAAATATATTCACTGTATTTCACTATACCAAAAGAAGATTCCATGGTATAAGATAAGCTCCTAAGGCAATATAATATAAAATGGATAATAGCCTAGATCCATTGATTCTAGAATTTAAAAAAAAAAAAAAAAAGAATGAGTATAAAGGGACTGGCATTGTTATTGACTTCTATTTATTTTTATAAGGGTTGTTAGTCCCAGGCCAGTTGCCCCTTTAATTGCTCAGCAAGGTCTTGGGTGGCTTTCTGCTCAACTTGTGTGTTCCCATGGAATGCAATCTAATTGCAAATATTGGCTATCCATGAATCATGTAAATCTCATTCTATGAAAAGCCACAGGTAAGATTCTCCTACTAGGAATACACTCATTCCAATGATCTGTTATACTAGATTATTCACAGTCATTCAATGTATATCTTTTGCTTTTCTACCAGACGGCTATTTTATTTAGCATGGGAAAAACAAAGTGAGAAGAAACAGTTCTCACTCTCAACAAGCATACAGGATGGCAAACAGTTTTTCAATGTGTCAGGACTTACTGTGCTTTAATCCTTACAACAACTGCCTCGTAGCGTAGGTGTTATCATCCTCATTTATAGATGGCGACAACAGCAAAAATAAAGGGTAAATATTAAGTCCAAGGTTACAAAGCATATCTGTTATAGAACTTGTGTTCACACCTAAGGTTGTTTTATCTAGTCCCCAAACCTATGGGCCTTTAATTATTGCTTTCTGCTTTCATTAGTTTAAATGTACAGTTTAAGTTTAAAAATGAATTGATTTTGTTTATAAGTCTTCCTGAAACCATCCTTATTCATTATTCTTAAAAACTGACACTTTACTATCTAGTAGGCTAAAACTTTAATACATTTGATCTCTTTTAGAAAAATAATACTATTTTAAAATATTTTAGGCACTCAAATGCCATACAGGGTCTTGGGCCATAAATATGTTTTTACGTCCCACACATGCAAAGAGAATAGGTCCACAGGGAGCAGCCCCAAATGAGCCCCATTCTTCAGGCCAGTCATGGGGGGGAAAGAGCTGAGATTAGAATGAGTGTAGGCTCATTCACGTCTTCAGGACGTGAAGAAGAGCCAAAAAGGACTTGCAGTCATTCTAGAATCTGAGGAGTGATTTTTAACACGCCAGGAAGAAGTGAGTCAATAAGGAAGAATGTAAATCAAAAGCGTACAAGTGAAAGGAAAAACACAGTCACTTTTATGTAAATCGAAAGATCTGCTTTTGCCAAAAGGAAATTCTGGGAAAGATCTCTCCTGCACATCAGCAAAACACAGGCAAGTTCTCATTTGTTTTCATCCCTCTGTCAGGAACAATTTTCCCAGACCAGTGGGGCATGTAGGACTAGAATGGAAATGGATGGATTGAAATTTATCTTTGCTATGAAATCACGAAAGGTACAAAGAGACATTTTTTGTTTTCTCCTTCCTTTTACTTGAGAAATTTTCAAGACTGCCATATGAGCTGGACTAAACTCTGAGCCAAGACTAAGTCTTTTCTAGACCATTTCAAGATTTAAACAGCAGACTGGAAGCCAAGAAATCAATCATTTTTTATTTTGTTAATCTTCTATAACAATGGAAACTAACCCCATTTTATTTTTACAAAAAAAAAGGTTTTCTTTATAAAAAATAATGATTTGTTGTGGGGCTTGATAGTAATAGTAAGTAAAACAATAAACTAAACTTTGATAATATTAGTAGACTATAAACCTTTTTTAGAACTAATTGTCAAACTGACATTTCACATTTGACATATTACTTAATTTCTATTTTAACGCATATAATTTGAGATCTTTTACCCCCCAAATAACTTTATCAAAGAGTGTATGGCACTTAAAAAGTAAATTATCCACACATTTTTGGAAATCTGAGAAGTCTTTTATCAATATCCTCCTAAATATTTCCAGTGTTTTTTCTAAAATGCCCATTCTGGGGCACCTGGGTGGCTCAGTCGTTAAGCATCTGCCTTCGGCTCAGGTCATGATCCGAGGGTCCTGGGATCGAGCCCCGCATTGGGCTCCCTGCTCAGCGGGAAGTCTGCTTCTCCCTCCTCACTCCCCCTGCTTGTGTTCCCTCTCTCGCTGTGTCTCTCTCTGTCAAATAAATAAATAAAATCTTAAAATGCCCATTCTTCTGTCAGCAAATTACTTAAAGTCTCAATTTATTCCTATAATGGCCCCTGTGTCTGTTTCTTACTGCTGTTGTAACAAATGACCACAAACTTAGTGGCTTAGATGACATACATTTATTATCTCACAGTTCCGTAGGTCAGAAGTCCAGCATGGGTCTCACAGGGACAACATGAAGTTGTGTTCATGGCAGGCTGTGTTCTTATCTTGAGACTCTAGGGAGAATCTGTGTCTTGCTCATGGGGATCTGGACAGAATTCAGTGTTTTACACTTTGCAAGACTGAGATCTTTGCTTCCTTGCTGGTTGTAGCTGAGAGGTACCTTAGCTCCTACAGAAGGTCTTTGTCTGCAGTCTTTGCACATGGCCCCTTACTTCCCAGAACCAGCAACAGGATGTCGGGTCCTCCCATGCCGTCATCTTGGACCACCACTAGAAAATGTTTCACATTCAAGGCCTCATATGATTACATCAGGTCCATGGAGATAATCCAAGATAATTTCCCTATTTTATGATCCTTAAACTCAATCACATCTGCAAAGTCCGTTTTTTGCCTTGTAAGGTAATATTTGCACAGGTTCTGGTGATTGGGATGTGAGCACCTTTGGGAGGCCACTAGTCTGCCTGCCACAGCTCCTCCACTATAAAGGACAACTGGATTCCTTCAGATGATGCAGCTTTTCCAGTAACTCTCAAATTAAGATGGTTCATTGCCCCAAATTTATAATATTTCAGAACCAGAAGATAGAGTAAAAATCCACCTTTTCTTGTTGCCAGTTAGTCTTTGCTTGCCCAGAATCATTTAATTTTTCTTCCCTATTTTTTGTATGTTTCTATTCCTATTCTTACCATGATGATTTTACTTAACTTCAGGATGTTCCCCTTCATGCATGGCATTCCTGAAACCAGTAGACCACCGGTCTAATCCTCAGACATCACAGTTCCTGGACTAAATCCAACACATTTTACCCTTATTCAATTTTAACTCAGCCACACCTTAGTACCTACAATTTTTAGAGTCTTTTAGTCTTAAATATTAAATTCTAAATTCTTTGTTTCTGACCTTACTGTTGAGCTTCCCATGGCCAATCCTTCACTACTACCAAGTCTTCCCTGTAATTCCATCCAGTCTTCCAGGTCAAACTTCTCTCTACTCTCATCATCATTTATATCAGACTCATTAATTTTCATCAGACCAACCTCATTCGTTAACTTATTGAGCAAGTCTTTATTTAAAACCTGTTCTCAGGGCACCTGGGTGGGTCAGCTCAGGTCTTGATCTCAGGGCTGTGAGTTCAAGCCCCACATTGGGCTCCATGCTGGGTGTGGAACTTACTTCAAAATTTAAAAAAATAAAATAATAAAATAAAATCTATTCTCTGCTAGACATTGTGTTGATCAATGCAGATTTTGCAGAGACATTCCAGTTGTTCCTGATCTGTTTACAATCTGGTTTTACTCTCCTTCCTACTCATCCCAATCCTCATGAAAACTTTCAACTGTTTATTCACGAGTATTCAAAATTTTCTTGATTACTTGACTTTGTACTAATGCCACTGTATAATTAATTTCCCAAGTAGAGTTCCCATGCTTTCCTAAGTCATTAATTAGGCAAAACAATAAATATTAGGTGGTTAAATAAATAAACATGGACAAACCTAAAATCTACTTTCTCTTTTTAATTCCCTGACTTTCTGAATGAGGTTGTCAAAAAGTAACATCACCAAACCTGATTTATTTGATGACCAGGACATATGTCAGCCTTTCCTGGACCAATGCTGCTCACTAATTCATTTAAGTGGTTAACTTACTACTCTTTTTACATTGATGATTTCATATTTTTTTCTGCTTTTCTTAAGTCATCCATATATCCCTATTTACAACCCATACTTTACATCACAGAAAAAATGAAGATCACCAGGTACAAATTATCTAAATTTCTATCACTTACTTCTCTCCAAACTTACTTATAATGGAAGTCCTTACTTTCTACGCTAACTCTGATACTCACTTTAACCCACTTTATGAACACTGCCACTTCCCAAGTGTCTTGATACTTGCTCCATCAATTATCTACCTTTTCCTGCATCTTCCATGTCTTCTACACCATTGGCTACAAGTCTGATTGTCTCCTATTCTAATAAAAATTTTCCCATTTGTTTCTCTTATTCCCTTCACTACTAAATATTTCATAGAAATATTTATTACTTATGGAATTCACTTTCCTCTATCTTATTTCTTTCTTAATCCCTTAAGATCTTAAGACCACCCATAAAATATCATTGCAACAATTATTTAAAAGGTCATTTAGAATCTATTGGTCACTTCTCAGTTCTCATCCAGCTTGACCTCTCTATAAAAAGATGCTATTAATAATCCTGCTATATTTGCAACTCTCCTTTGGCTTTCATGACAGTGTTGTACCTTTCTGATTGTGCATATGAGCAGCATTCTACATTTATGACTGCTCCTGCTAAGTCCTTCACTGACTCCTTTCTTTCTGTCTGTCCCACATCCAGTCCTCCATAATGACCTCTCCGCCTGTGCTTGGTCCAGAGGAGACTTCTTCCATATATGTGGTGTCAGTGAATACCTCTGTGCTGATTACTCTTGAGTCTCTATCTCCAGTCCTGATATCTTAACAGATGCCCTGTATTGAATCTTTAAGCAAGCTTTCTCTCAATCTTTGCAGGGCTTGGTTCAAGAGAACTAATGGAAGCTGACATATTATCTTTCTAAATATGTTAAAATTATAAATCTAACAAACTCCTAAAAAATATGTATAGTTGATTCTCTATTCTGACAAGTATTCCTCCCTAAAAACTTGGAAGGCCAGGTTCAAATTTAAACTTATATTTCTGGGAATTTCTCTCCAGAATAACAGAAAGGGGCAACCATTCCAGATTTTCCCCCTCTCCTTTTCTTTATAAGGATAATAGGAAAAAGTGACATGAACTAAGAAAAAAACTCTGTAAGAGAGGAGAGTGTTTTGTGAGAATGCATAACTCGTTTTTCCTGGACAGTTGGGATGAACCTGGCTGAGGAATTGACAGGCAAACTGAGATCTGAAAGACTACTAGGAGTTAACTGGATGAAGAGGGAAGAAACATCACAGGTAGAGGGGCTTGAATGCAAAAAGCTTCCTGGTGGGAATGACGATGGCTTATTTAAGGGACAGAAAAAAAGAGAGGTTGAAGTGCAGAAAGCAAGGGCTGAATGATGTAAGAGAATCTGTTGTGATAGGGAGTGTCCATCCAGATTTTGTCCTAATTCTAAGACAAATGGAAAACTTCTGATGAGTTTTATGCAGGGAGGTGACACAGTTTTGTAAGGAACTTTCCAGAGGTAATATGGAAAATTATTTGAGGATGACAGAACTGGATGCAGACTAACCATTCATAAAACTATTGTAGCTCAGGTGAGAATTAGTGGCTAGGGTTGTGGTAGTGATAAAGAGAAGTGTACATATTTGAGAAATACTGAGATCATGAAATCATCTAGACTTAGAGAGGGTTTAATATGGACGGTGAGAGAGAAGAAGATGTCAATGTTTTGGGATTATGCCTAATGAATGGTGGTACCATCCACGAAGACAGAACACTGGAAGATCAGGTCTAGGGGAGAAGATCCTTTCAGTTTGGGGAAACTTCTGTCTAAGGTACACTTAAGACCAGGGGAGAAGTCTGTGTTTGACATAAATTTGAGATTCATTGGCCTAAAAATGTAATTTCTTAGAAAATATATGGTATTAGAGGGGATAAGAGCCAAGGACCCATCCTTGAGGAGTATGAGCACATAAAAATCTACAAGGTGTGAGTTTTTGTGTGCAGGGGAGGGGATTGGCATGGAGGGGAATGCACCCGCAAAGAAGTCTGGGAAATTTTCTGTTTTGATTTATACTTACACATGCTCTGTCTCCCCTACTGAAAGTTCCTTAAAGATAGGATATCTTACTTATACTTATAGCCCCCCTGCCCCCGTGTCTGGGAATACCATTAATGATATGATGCTTGAATTGAATGTTGGTGACATTTTGACAGTGATTATTTTCTTCTTGTGGAAAAACACTGTCTTTTAAATCTGGAGTCATTTTTATTCATTTAATGTTTCAAAATGTAATTCAAAACTTTTTAGGCTATGGTTTAGGATAATTACTTTCAAAGAAAAGTTACACTTTCATCCTACTCATAAGAGAATGAAGAAAAGGTCATTGAATTATCTTTTTCTTTGTTTTACTCATGAGTAAAAAGCAGTCTTCTGTACTGATTTTTAATGTGGCTGTCACCAGAACTTGAAACTGTCATAAACTAAAAACATGAAATCTAATAATTTTAATTTTTCGGAAGTCATAAACTTCATTCTAGGTCAATTCCATTGCAAAATAACTGAAAGGTGATCTTTTTTTTAACACTTTCAACAACAAAATGTTTTTGAGCTTAAATAGGTTAGCTTATACACCTTCTATTACATCATCTTTTCAGGTAAATAAAAATTTTCTAACTCTGGGGTCACACCTGCAAGTCAAGTCAAATCTAGGGAAACACACCTCGAGATTAATTATATCTGCTTAAAATATTCTCTTGTCACCTTGATCTCCTTTCATAATTTTCATACACCAGTCTTAATGTTCAGTTTTCTTCTCTATTTCTAATTATTTCTTATCTGACTCCTTCCTCCAAAAGCAAAATTATATGCAAAAGAAGATGCTATTTGAGATCTCCAAAGCAGAGTGACATGAGTGATATTTTGCAAGATATTCTATTGATGCCAAAGATCGAGAGTGACATTATATATGGTTTTTTTGTGTGTGTTGAACTGAAACTTTTCCTCTCCTTGATATTTCTTGGTCAGATTTATGTAAGAATGTAAATAGTGTGTATTCACTTTCAAGGTTAACAGTTCCCTGTCCCCAAAGCAGATCACTGACAAATGAAGGCAGCGTTTATGACTTTGTCCCTGGAAGAAACTGATAATCACTTATGTCTAGTGAGTAAGTGCCTATTTGCCAAAACAATAAGCTTGTAAAAATTTAGTCTCCAAGAATCTGTTCTATCTGTTCTTTATCCCTTTTACGTACTCTTACTATATTTTCAGTTCACTAAATGGCAGGCTAGGGACCTCATGGCACCTCCATTTTAATGTTCTAGTGAGGGACTCAGTGTATGAGTGTGAGAATACCACTGAATTACAAGAAATCTTAAAGAAAAAAGAAGGTGGGGGGAATCAAGAAGCTACCCTAATTGCATTATCTGTGGCACATATGCTGAAGAAAAAAGAACACAGATTTTTAGTGGTTAGTGAATATTGACCTTAAATTACTGGCTCACAAATTCGACAATAATTAGAAACTTCCCCTTATATTTTGCTTATATTTCACTTTATAAAGCTTTAATGGCTCATTGGTTTTTCCTACATGAAATAGTAAACATCTTGACAACCATGTTATTATTCCAAGCTGTTCTGGTCTAGAAAGGACTAGTCCTTCTCTTCCAGATAATCTCTGACTATATCTATTAGTACAAGCTTTCAGGAGATGAAGCTCATTACAAAGATTAAAGGAAAATTTGAGCAAAACAAACGATAAAAAAGTATTGAGCAAAATATCACATACATATGATAATTATAAATATTTATATAAATATAAACAAAACAGTACTTCCCATAATACATGTGTGTAAGTCTTGGGCTTTCTGAGGCAGCAAAGCAATTGCTGGATTCAAAAGTTTTCCACCTTTTACCAGATGCTTTATCTTAGGCAAATCATTTCACCCTTTTTAGCCTCAGTTCCCCCATCCGCAAAATGGTGGTAAGAGTATTTCTGACAATTTATGACAAAATCTATGATTGTTTCAAGATAAAGCAAGAAAAAACATGTAAGTGGCTGGCATATGCATATACTAAGTATTCAATAAAAGCAACTCTCAGTGAACAGGGGATTGAAAAAAACAGTTACACTTTATAATAAGCAATTTACAAGTTGTACCTAAAACCAAATGACAGAAAAGGACCCAAAATATTAAAGCCAATATAAATAATATAAATAATCAACAACATAGAATTTGGGACAAATAGTAGGAAGTAGGACAAAAGGGAACTATAATCCGATTTTTCCTTTAAAAAAGTAAATGAGGCTATTATGTTGAGAATAGATCTTGGTGAGAACAGGGTAACAGCAGCAAGTATATTTCTCTCTCATTTGAAAAATTTCAGAGGTAAGCATTCCAAGTCAGTATGAAGGTCTCATAAGACATTAAAGACCCGTGTTCCTTCTGCCATCCTTCTTTACAATCTTTCGAACATTGATTCCAGTCTCAAAGTCACAAGGTGGCTACTGGATGTCGGGCCATCAAATTCACAGTTCCAGCAGGAGGAAGTAGGGAAGGCAAAGTCAACAGTTAACTTCCTTAAAAAGCCTACCTGAAAGTCCCACCCACAATTTTCATTTACATTTCTTGTTAGCCAGGTTTAGGGACATGGTCACATTTAACTACAAAGGAGAGTGAAGAAGGTGGTTTTCAGACAAAACATTGCTGCCCAAATTAATATCAGGATTCCATTATTTAGTTAAAAAGGTGAGCTAAAGCTTCTGCTCCAAATCTTCGGCCACATAGAAATATATTTGGAGGGAAATATACTCTTACCAATACAAGTAGAAATAAAACAGAAAACAAAAAAAGTAAAATTAATAAATTTAAAAGCTTTTTTTTAATCAAAGAAAAAAACATCTGATGAGGTTCTTCAGTGACACAGAGATAGAGAGAGAGAGAAAATGAATGAGATTGAGAGGGAACAGATAAAAAATTATGAAAAAAAAGATATGATATAACCAAAGTTATTGGGCCGATTTTTTAAGTATATGGAAATGTCATAAATAAAATTAAATAATAATTTTGAAAATCTTGAGAAATTTATGATATTCATGGAGAATATAGATCCCAAAATTGAGTCAAAAAAAAAAGGTTCAAAAAAAGAAGTCTAAATAGATCAATAAACATGATATTTAAAATCCTGTAAAAGAATTTTCTTCAAAAGGCATGTGATTCACTTTTTTATAATCAAATTATTCAAAACTGCCAAGAAAAAAGTAAATCCCATTCTTTTTAAATGTTCCATAGAGTAATAGGGGAAAATTTTAACTCAATATAAATAAGAAATGTAATAGTGAAATTACCTTATTAACGAAACCTAAGAAAAGATAATAACAAAAAATAGAACTCCCTCCCTTTTGAAAATAGATGCAGATCCTAAATGAAATGATAGCAAATAAACCAAGCAGTATAAGAAAAAGAGAGTTCAACTATAATTTAATATTAGGAATCAATATAATTAATTCTCCTAATAGGTCAAAGGAGCAAAATCAAAGATTATTTTGATAGATGATCTGAAGGCAATTGAGACATTTAATATATATTCATATTACAAAAAAAAATCTTAGCAAAAAGGAATTGAGGAATAGTTTCCTAACCCGATATAAACATCTATGTCATTTTAATAACTGTCATCATGCTTAATGTTGGAATAGAAAGTAATTCCATTTAGAGTTAAGAATAAGGCAAAGGTACTCAATTCACCATTGGTATTTAACGTCTTTCTGGAAATGCTAAGTAATGCAATCAGAAAATGAAATGAGGTCTTACAATTCTGGAAAGTGAGGAGCAATTTTTTTAATCTTAAAATGATTTGATTTATCCACATGGAAAAAAAGTCAAGAGAATTACCTGAAAAACCATTAGAAGTAGAAAGAGATTTCATTAAATTGGTCACATAATGAACTCAATAGCTTTCTTATATACTAACTACAATCTAAGTTCCTTGGCAAAAAAAAATGTCTTCTTTCACCACTAAACTTCAGTTCCTAATAAGTTAAAAAATGACAGAAAATAAAGTCTCTATCAAATAATAAGCAAAATATAAGCTATCTAGGAATAAACCTCTCTCTATGGAGAAAACAATAAAATATTTACATCTATCTATTATCTATCTTTTTTTTAAGATTTTATTTATTTTTTGACAGAGAGAGACACAGTGAGAGAGGGAACACAAGCAAGGGGAATGGGAGAGGGAGAAGCAGGCTTCCCGCAGAGCAAGGAGCCCGATGCGGGGCTCGATCCCAGGACCCTGGGATCATGACCTGAGCCGAAGGCAGACGCTTAACGACTGAGCCACCCAGGCGCCCCTATCTATCTTTCTATATCTTATGTCTGTGTAATGTATTTCTAAATTTCACCTCTTCATCAATTTATAGCAAAATGCAAAGCTAATTCTTTCACAATTTATTGACCTATAACTAAAATGTAATCTCCATAAAACAAAATTCACCTGTTTCAGTCATCATTTTGATGACTTCTGGTGAAAAAGCAGAGTAATGGAGCCACCACCACAATCCAACTTTGGAACTTTCAAAGTTGCATGCCCTCATCCAGTCAACCCCTCCTCTCCACAGCTTCTTTCACTTGCTACAGTTTTCTCTTTCCTAGAATTTCATGTAAATAGAATGGTGTAAAATGTAGTCTTTTGTGCCTTACTCCTTTTGCTTAGTATAATGATTCTGAAATGTATCCACATTATTGCATTTATCAGTAGTTCATACCTTTTTATTACTAAATAATATTCCATTGTATAAATAGACAACAGTTTATTTATTTATTTCCTAGCTAACAGGCCTTTGGGTTATTTTAATTTGGGGCTATCATGAATAATGCTGCTGTGAATATTAGTAGGTAAGTCCTTGTATGGACTTTCTGTTAATTTTTTTTTTAAGATTTTATTTACCTATTTGTTTGAGAGAGAGCATGAGTGGGGAGAGGGGCAAAGGAAGAGGGAGAAGCAGGCTGCCCACTGAGCAGGGAGCCCGATGCAAAGCTGGATGCTGGCCAGATTCTAGGACCCTGGGATCATGACCTGAGCTGAAGGCAGATACTTAACCAACTGAGCCATTCAGGCATCCCTCTAACTTTTATAAGAAACTATCAAACTATTTTCCAGAGTGACTCTGATTTTGAAGTTCTACTAGCAATATGAGATTTCCATTTATCCCCCTCTTTATTAAGTGTTTTTATTTAGCCTTTCTAGAGATGTGCTATGTAATTGTATATTTAATTTGCATTTCCCTAAGGACCAAAGATGTTGAACACCTTGTCATGTATTTACTGATTATTTATATATTTTTTAAATGCTCATTTTTTGGCTATTCTTTTGTCTTTTTAATGTTAAATTATAAGAGTTCTTTAGGAATTCTGGATACAAATTTTTGGCCAGATAATGTGTTTTGCAAATATTTCTGTCTGTGGCTCGTCTTTTCATTCATTTTCTTAATTGCATCTTTTGATAAGCAAAAGTCAAATTTTGATGTCTAATTTATCATGTTTTTCTTCTATGATTCATGATATGGGTATCGTGTCTAAAGACTTTCTCTTATATTCTTTTCTAGCATATGTCTTCTATCTCTTATATTTTTAGCTTTTATGTGTAGTTCTATAATTCATTTTGAATTAATATTTGTGTAACGTGTAAAATAAGAATCCAAAAATACTGAAACAATTTATATTTAAACTTCACTAAGTTATTCTAAAGGTCATCCGGAACAAGAAACATGTGAGAATAAGCAGTAGCATTCTGAAGAAGAGCAATAAGGGGGATATGCTCTTTCTGGGATGAAAGGCAGTATATAGCTACGGTCAATTAAGTCACAGTCAGACAGGTTAGTACAACAGCATAAAGCCCAGAACAGAACCAAATATATGTAACAATGTGAAATATGATAAAGGTGGCAATCCAAATGGAATAGCCACAGTTATATTCAGTAAGTGATATTGAAACCGCTGGTTTACTGTTGAGGGGAAAAAAAACATTATGTGATAAATTTCAAATAAAAATAAAATTATACAGGTACAGAATTATATAATCTTGAGGACAAGGAATGCCTGTCTAATCTAAGCATTTATTCAGTCAACAAATATTTGTTGACTGTTCATGTTCTTTCATGTTCCCAGGCAGGGCTTTACACATCTTTGCAGACTGGGGGCTCCACACGGGTGATCAAGATAATGTTCCTGTTGTCTCTTTGGAACTTTAACATTCTGTGGTGGGGAAACTAAAAATAAATATAATATGCAAACACATAAAGAAACAGGTAAATGATATAATACCAAGGAAAATCACTGACAGTTTATATGGTTTGCGTTCACAAAACCAAGAAGGGACAGAGCTAGGATTCCAAAAAGTTTTGTCTGACTCCAGATATTACGATTTTAAGTATAAATATTTGTGCTGAATCATATGCCCTGAATATAAATAGCAATTATCTCTGGGAATATAAATATTTCTTCTTTGCATATTTATGCTTTCATTCCTCCCCCCGTGGTGCATATATTGCTTGAGTTAAAAAAAAAAAAGTGAATAAATAAACACCTATATGATACTTACATTGTTTTATGCCAGACTCTTATTATTTTGCTCATGATAATTCATTTAATACTTATATGATAATCCTCATTTCACAGATCAGAAACTGAGGCACAAACTGCAGTGACTTGTTCAAGGTCATGCAAGAGCTTTTGAAAGACTGACAGCCCGTAGAGAATGCATGTTCAATGTCTAGGTCAAGGGGACAAGCCATTTAAATGCTCCTTCCACTTGTGTTGATTCTACCTGTTGAATTACTGAAAACTTCAACTCATTATCTCTTACTAGTTCTAGGTCAGTGAGTCTCACATTGAAATCACACACATCCTGGAATCACCTGGAGAACTTGAAAACCAACTAGGGCCTGTCTTTAGAGATTCTGATTTAATTAGTGTGGTCTAGGCATCAAACTTTTAGAATCTCCTAGATAATTCTCATGAGTAGCCGGGGTTGAAAACTAGTGTCCTCAGTGAACAAAAGGGAAGCATTCCACCCCCTAAAAGTTCTTTTGATTTGATTAAATCTCTTTATTATTTATCACTTAATTTGATTGAATACTTTAACCAACTTCCAATTTTTATAGGTAGGTATGTGGATGTGCAAATGGAAAACTTTATTCGACAAATGTTTGTATATATGGTCAAAATCAAATGTTTGTATGTAATCAAACATTTGTTGAATAAAACTTTCCATTTGCACATCCATATATACATACAAATACCTACTTTCAAAAATTGGAAGTTGATCAAAGTATTCAAATACCTTTTGGAATTTGTGCCAAATTTAAAATTTGATTTAATATAAAGTTCACGGGGAAAAATTTTTTTTAAGTGGAAGTGTAGTTGACACACAGTGTTACATTAGTTTCGGGTAGACAACATAGTGATTCAACAACCCAATATATATGCTGTGCTTACTCCAAGTGTAGCTACTATCTCAAAACTTATTTGAGATAAGAAATTCTCATTCTTTGATGAGGTTCTTGTTTTATCATGAAGGTGTCCTGAAGTTAGAAATAGTTTTCACCTGTGAACAAGTTCACTTGGAATATCTATAGTTCTTAGCCTACTATGCTATAGCATATGATTTCTTAATGCTGTTATATAAATTTCTAACACACCCTTCTACATTAGTATTGATAAGACTGGGCACATAGAGGTATAATTTCACAAAATGAAGACCTGAGGAAATTATCACCAACCAAAATACTTTTGCCCAATAATTTAGATGTTATAGGTAGAAATTCTATGGGAGCTTGGAGCATTTACATAATTATTTGTTTTCTCCTTCACTTTGCTTTTATTACACTGGTATATAAGCATTTTAAATTTTTATCTTCAGATAAATTATCTGTGAGAAATGTGAATTAATCATGCAATGCTTTGCTTTTTGTATCCAGACAATTATTTAACATCTTAGTTTCATTTTCTATACCTGGGACATTCCATAGAGTCATGTAATGCTAACAATGTTGTAACCAAATAAATTCATAATCTTTTCCCAATATTGAGATCTCATAAATCTGAAGCCTACATTTTTTCAGATGTTATGTATTTACTTTAAAATGTATTCTATTGATCTGAAATTTTTTTTTCAAATAATACTTATAATGATTTTTTTCAAAGACATTTATTTTAGAGAGAGAGAGAGAAAAAGCCTGGGTGGGGGGTGGGGGGACAGAGGGAGAGGAAGAGAGAGAATCTCAAGCAGACTCCCCGCTGAGGTTGGAGCCCAGTGCAGAGCCTGGCATGGGCTCAATCTCACCACCCATGAGTCATGATCCAAGCCAAAATCAAGACTTAGATGCTTAACCAACTGAGCCACCCAAGCACCCATATTTACAAATGATTTTTTAAATTAAATTATCTAAGTTCTTTAAAATACATCCCAATCTTAGGGTAAATATTATGAATGCATATTGCTAGAAATTTCTATCTTGAATTGGAGCCCTGTATGGCTAAGAAATAGGGGATAGAAAGAAAAAATATTCAGCAAGTGAAGAGACTTATTAACCAAGCTGTCTCCCCTTTAAAGGAGAGTCTAAATTTTAAGCACTTCGAGTTGGGTTCTAGAACTATTCTATTTTTATTCATAGACAGAAAGCAGGCCTGAACCAGGGATTAGGAAAGCTTACAGGTTATTAGGAAAGTCCTTTTTAGGAAAATCATAGCTATTAGTCTGCTGCTGAGAAAGTTGGGTTTCATTCAAAGAATCTCTTAATTATCTCTCTTATTGCTGAAGCTGCAGTTAACATATAGAAAAGAGTTCTTCCCTTTAATGAATTCCCAAATGCTGTGGCATTTACTAAGGAAATATTTAAGTAGAGCCATTGTTCAGAGGATATTTTATTCTTTCTTTACTACCACTGCCCCTGCCTCAGCTTATTAGTTTCCTAGTGGGAGGTTATAAGAAATCTGTGAGAATTTATTGTATTCTCTGTCTGGCCTTATTCTTTACTTAACTTTGTACTTAACTGGTACAAAAATAAAAATAGGTTCAGACCCTAGAGGGTGCTGATTAAGAAAACTCTTAAGCAAGATACAAGTTATTCAGCTTCAGTAAGATTCTATTTGCTTAGTCCTTTCACTTAATCATTAATATAAGGAAAATTAAAGTTCATGACTATTCATCTCTTTTCAGTGAGTGTAGAGTGTTCAGTATGAGCAAGGCTTGGTATTCCATTCTGGAATATAAAGATGGGTAATAGAGTCTTGGGTCCCGGCTGCATACACTTACAGTCTACTTAGAGGGTAAGATAAATATATGTTTATTCATTGTAATAAGCACCAAATTAGAAATAACACACCTGATGAGCACTCATCCAGGCCTGGGAGACCAAGCTTCTGGGAGGAAGTGTGAGAATCTCCCTTTGGCGGGGCGACTGGGTGACCATAATTGAGGAACAGTAAACATTTTGATGTAGCTGGACCTTAAGAATCTGTGGAGGGGTGAAAGAAAGTGAGAGATAAATGACATCTCTTTGGAGATACTGTTAGATTAAAAAAAGACATTAAATTATCCAGGTCTGAATTACATTTGCAAAAGAAATATTGAGCAAGGAAGTTAAAAATATTGTTAAGAAAGTGGTGGACATGGAGTCCAACCTGCATTCCTGAACCACAGGTAAAACCCTTGGTCTTAAGAGATAAAACTCCTTCCAGTCTGAAATAAATCTGATTACTATGATAGCCCCAAGAGAACCTACTTGTTTGTTTTTCTCATCCTTGTGATGCCCACCTGGTTTAATGTCATGTGAAATGACTCAAGAGCCTACATCTTATTATATTGGTACCTGAACTTGGAGTACTTATAATTGGAACTTTATAGAAGAAGCAAAAAGGAGTTGCCTTTAATATAAGGAGGCAAAATTAAATACAAATAAACTATAATGACATCAAATTTAGTTCAAATAAGAATTTCATATTCTTCCCTAATAAATAAAACTTCTTACCCAAATAAGTTGGAAAGAGAGAAAGATCTCCTTCTGGGCAGTCTATGTTTCTTTCCTCTTTTTGTCTTTAAATTTGGCTGAAACTCTTCTAATGTGTCCCACGCAGTTCTCCTGCAGAAGTCTAGGAGGTTTTATTACAGGGCACTTATTAGTATCTCTAGGTTTTCTAAGACTCCATTTGAAATCTTCCAGATTACTTTTCATTACTGAGACACGTTTTTCCTTTTTTGGTGGTGGTTGTTTTGTGTGGTTGTTTTTTTGTTTTGTTTTGTTTTTGTAATTCCCTCGGCAAAATTCCTGCCACTGCTTATTACTGATGAATTTCTTTGCTTCAGATTTATTTCTGTTTTCCAACCCAAATGCTTTTTAGTCATTGACTATTGTTTTTATGTTATGCCCCTGATGTGGAAATCCACCAGTTTTAAATTCCATTTTTGCAAATTGCACTGACGTGGATGGAACTGGAGGGTATTATGCTTAGTGACATAAGTCAATCAGAGAAAGACATGTATCATATGATCTCACTGATATGAGGAATTCTTAATCTCAGGAAACAAACTGAGGGTTGCTGGAGTGGTGGGGAGTGGGAGGGATAGGGTGGCTGGGTGATAGACACTAGGGAGGGTATGTGCTATGGTGAGCGCTGTGAATTGTGTAAGACTGTTGAATCACAGATCTGTACCTCTGAAACAAATAATACATTATATGTTAAAAAAAAAAAAAAGAAGAAGATAGTAGGAAGGGGAAAATGAAGGGGAGGAATCGGAGGGGGAGAGGAACCATGAGAGACTATGGACTCTGAGAAACAAACTGAAGCCTCTAGAGGGGAGGGGGGTGGGGGGATGGGTTAGCCTGGTGATGGGTATTAAAGAGGGCACATTCTGAATGGAGCACTGGGTGTTATACGCAATGAATCATGGAACACTACATCAAAAACTAATGATGTGGGAGCAAAATGGCAGAGGAGGAGACCTGGATTTTGTCTGGTCTCAGGAATTCAGCTGAATAGGGATCAAACCATTCTGAACACCTAAGAACTCAACAGGAGATCGAAGAAAAGAATAGCAGCAACCCTCTGAACAGAAAACCTACCACTTACTGGAAGGTATGACGTGCAGAGAAGTGAATCCGGGGTGATATTCAGGAGGATAGACGGCGGGGGAGGGGGCCTCCATTGGCCGCTTCTGGCAAGTGATAGAGCCGTGGAGCACAAAATCAGAATTTCTAGAAGTTGGCTCCGCTGAGGGACGTCACTCCAGTGGCTAAGCGGGGAGTGGAGCCCTCGCGGGTCAGTGTGGTCTCAGGACCCTCGGGGTCACAGAAAGACCGGGAGTGCCTGAGTGCAGCAGAGCTCCCAGGTATCGAAGCAGGGAAGCCGGCTGCAGAGACAGAGCCGAGGCGTGGGCTCTCAGCTCGGGGTTGCCATAAACCGTGATCCGCGGCACAGTCAGGCCACTGCTCCTCCAGCAGGGACCCAACAAGCGGCAAAGCCGGGGAGACTCCCCTTCCTCCCCCAGGAGGAGCAGTGTGGGAGCGCACCGTAGGGATCTGCTGGGTTTGGAGACTCCACATGGGGTCGGGTGCCAGAGATAGAAACACTCGGTCACAGGCCGGGTGAGAATGGAGTGCGGCCAGAGACCAGGGAGACTGGAGTGACTGACAGCTTTTCTCTGGGGGCGCACTGAGGAGTGGGGCCCCAAGTTCTCGGCTCCTCTGGGGGATATTGGGAGGCCACCATTTTCACTCTCGTCCTCCAAAGCTGTACCGAGAGCTTGCAGGGAACAAAAGGTCCTGAGAGCAAACCCGAGCAGATTGCTTAGCCTGGATGGACAAGGGTGGGGCAATTCCACCTCCAGCAAAGACATTTGGGAACCATGGCAACAGGCCCCTCCCCCAGAAGATCAGCATGAACAGCCAGCCAAGACCAAGTTTACCGATCAATGAGAACAGGAGAACTCCAGCGCTAGGAGAATACTACACATAGAATTCATGGCTTTTTTTACCATGATTCATTAGTCTTTCAAAGTTAATTTTTTTTAACTGTTTTTTTTTAAATTTTTCTTTTTCCCTTTTTCAACCAATATCTTATCAATCCCTTTTTTAAAAAAACATTTTTATTTTTCATTTTTAGAGTCATACTCTATCCCTTCATAGTACTTACCCTTATTTTTGGCATATATATATAAGTTGTACTCTCTTTAAAATTTTGAGATACAGTTTCTTCTAACAGATCAAAATATACCCTAAATCACTAGTGTGTGGCTTTGTCCTACTCTCCAGCCTAATCACATTCTCTCCCTTCTTTTTCTTTTTTTTTTAAATCTTCTTCTTTCTTTTTTCAAACAACTTCTTATCTTATCAATTCCTTTTATAAAATCTTTTATAATTTTCATTTTTACAGTCATATTCCATCCCTTCATTGTATCAACCCCTAATTTGTACATATATAAGTCTTTCTTTCTTTAAAATTTTAGGAGGCACTTTCTTCTAACAGACCAAAATACACCCAAAATCTAGTGTGTGGCACTGATCTATACACTAGCCTGATCATATTTGATCATATTCTGTTTTTTTTGTTTGGTTCTGTTTTTCTTTTTATCTTTTTCTTTTTCTTTTTTTTTTTTTTTCTCTTTCTTGTTTCTTTCTTTCCCTTTCTATTCCCCTGGTTTCAGGTCTTTTCTGATTTGTTTAGAGTACATTTTCTGGGGACGTTGTTAACCTGTGAGCATTTTGTTCTCTCATTCATCTCTTCTCCTCTGGACAAAATGACAAGATGATAAAAATCACCTCAGCAAAAAGAACAAGAGGTAGTACCGTCTGCCAGGGACCTACTCAATACAGACATTAGTACGATGTCAGACCTAGAGTTCAGAATCATGATTTTAAAGATACTAGCTGGGCTTGAAGAAAGCATGGAAGTTATTAGAGAAACCCTTCCTGGAGAAATAGAAGAACTAAAATCTAACCAAGTCAAAATCAAAAAGGCTATTAATGAGATGCAATCAAAAATAGGGGCACTAACTGCTAGGATAAATGAGGCAGAAGAGAGAATTAGCGATATAGAAGACCAAATGATGGAAAATAAAAAGCTGAGAAAAAGAGAGATAAACAACTACTGGATCACGAAGGCAGAATTCGAGAGATAAGTGATACGATAAGATAAAACAAC
Organism: Zalophus californianus; assembly: GCF_009762305.2. NCBI lineage: Eukaryota > Metazoa > Chordata > Mammalia > Carnivora > Otariidae > Zalophus > Zalophus californianus. The sequence goes on along the minus strand of NC_045598.1, from coordinate 135,230,108 downwards.
ATTAGAATAATTGGGATCCCAGAAGAAGAAGAAAGAGAGAGGGGGACAGAAGATATATTGGAACAAATTATAGCAGAGAACTTCCCTAATGTGGGGAAGGAAACAGGCATCAAAATCCAGGAGGCACAGAGAACCCCTCTCAAAATCAATAAAAATAGGACAAACCCTGACATCTAATAGTAAAACTTACGAGTCTCAGAGACAAAGAGAAAATCTTGAAAGCAGCTCGGGAGAAGAGATATGTAACCTACAATGGTAGAAACATTAGATTGGCAACAGACCTATCCACAGAGACCTGGCAGGCCAGAAAGGACTGGCATGATATCTTCAGAGCACTAAATGAGAAAACTATGCAGCCAAGAATACTATATCCAGCTAGGCTGACATTGAAAATAGAAGGAGAGATAAAAAGCTTCCAGGACAAACAAAAACTAAAGGAATTTGCAAACAAGAAACCAGCCCTCCAAGAAATATTGAAAGGGTCCTCTAAGCAAAGAGAGAGCCTAAAAGCAGCATAGATCAGAAAGGAACACAGACAATATACAGTAACAGTCACCTTACAGGCAATACAATGGCACTAAATTCATATCTTTCAATAGTTACCCTGAATGTAAATGGGCTAAATGCCCCAATCAAAAGACACAGGCTATCAGATTGGATTAAAAACCAAGACCCATCGATATGCTGTCGGCAAGAGACTCACTTTAGACCCAAAGAAACCCCCACATTGAAAGTGAGGGGGTGGAAAACCATTTACCATGCTAATGGACACCAAAAGAAAGCTGGGGTGGCAATCCTTATATCAGACAAATTAGATTTTAAAACAAAGACTGTAATAAGAGATGCAGAAGGACACTATATCCTACTTAAAGGGTCTATCCAACAAGAAGATCTAACAATTGTAAATATCTATGCCCCGAACGTGGGAGCAGCCAATTATATAAGGCAATTAATAACAAAAGCAAAGAAACACATTGACAGCAATACAATAATAGTGGGGGACTTTAACACCCCCCTGACTGAAATGGACAGATCATCTAAGGAAAAGATCAACAAGGAAATAGACTTTAAATGACACACTGGACCAAATGGACTTCACAGACATATTCAGAACATTCCATCCCAAAGCAACGGAACATTCCATCCCAAAGCACATTCTTCTCTAATGCCCATGGAACATTCTCCAGAATAGATCACATCCTAGGTCAGAAATCAGGTCTCAACCAGTACCAAAAGATTGGGATCATTCCCTGCATATTTTCAGACCACAGTGCTTTGAAACTAGAACTCAATCACAAGAGGAAAGTTGGAAAGAACTCAAATCCATGGAAGCTAAAGAGCATCCTACTAAAGAATGAATGGGTCAACCAGGAAATGAAAGAAGAATTAAAAAAATTCATGGAAACCAATGAAAACGAAAACACAACTGTTCAAAATCTTTGGGATACAGCAAAGGCAGTCCTGAGAGGAAAGTATATAGCAATACAAGCCTTTCTCAAGAAACAAGAAAGGTCTCAAATACACAACCTAACCCTACACCTAAAGGAGCTGGAGAAAAAACAGCAAATAAAGCCTAAAGCCAACAGGAGAAGAGAAATAATAAAGATCAGAGCAGAAATCAATGAAATAGAAACCAAAAGAACAGTAGAACAGATCAAGGAAACTAGGAGGTGGTTCTTTGAAGAATTAACAAGATTGATAAACCCCTGGCCAGACTTATCAAAAAGAAAAGAGAAATGACCCAAATCAATGAAATCATGAATGAAAGAGGAGCGATCACAACCAACACCAAAGAAATACAAACAATTTATAAGAACGTATTATGAGCAACTCTATGCCAGCAAATTAGATAACCTGGAAGAAATGGATGCATTCCTAGAGATGTATCAACCACCAAAATTGAACCAGGAAGAAATAGAAAACCTGAACAGACCTATAACCACTAAGGAAATTGAAGCAGTCATCAAAAATCCCCCAACACACAAAAGCCCAGGGCCAGATGGCTTCCCAGGGGAATTCTACCAAACATTTAAAGAAGAATTAATACCTATTCTCCTGAAACTGTTCCAAAAAATAGAAATGGAAGGAAAACTTCCAAACTCATTTTATGAGGCCACCATTACCTTGATCCCAAAACCAGACAAAGACCCCAACAAAAAGGAGAATTACAAACCAATACCCTTGATGAACATGGATGCAAAAATTCTCACCAAAATACTAGCCAATAGGATCCAACAGTACATTAAAAGGATTATTCACCACGACCAAGTGGGATTTATACCTGGGCTGCAAGGTTGGTTCAACATCCACAAATCAATCAACATGATACAATATATTAACAAAAGAAAGAACAAGAATCATATGATCCACTCAATAGATGCAGAAAAAGCATTTGACAAAGTACAGCATCCTTTCTTGATCAAAACTCTTCAGAGTATAGGGATAGAGGGTACATACCTCAATATCGTAAGAGCCATCTATGAAAAATCTACAGTGAATATCATTCTCAAGGGGAAAAGCTGAGAGCTTTTCCCCTATGATCAGGAACGCGGCAGGGATGTCCACTATCACCACTGCTATTCAACATAGTATTAGAAGTCCTAGCCACAGCAATCAGGCAACAAAAAGGAATCAAAGGCATCCAAATCGGCAAAGAGGAAGTCAAACTCTCACTGTTTGCAGATGATATGATACTGTATGTGGAAAACCCAAAAGACTCCACCCCAAAACTGCTAGAACTCATACAGGAATTCAGTAAAGTGGCAGGATATAAAATCAATGCACAGAAATCAGTGGCATTCCTATACAACAACAACAAGACAGAAGAGAGATAAATCAAGGAGTCCATCCCATTTACAACTGCACCCAAAACCATAAGATACCTAGGAATAAATTTAACCAAAGAGGCAAAGGATCTGTACTTAGAAAACTATAAAATACTCATGAAAGAAATTGAAGAAGACACAAAGAAATGGAAAAACGTTCCATGCTCATGGATTTGAAGAACAAACATTGTGAAGATGTCAATGCTACCTAGAGCAATCTATACATTCAATGCAATCCCCATCAATATACCATCCACTTTTTTCAAAGAAATGGAACAAATAATCCTAAAATTTGTATGGAACCAGAAGAGACCCCGAATAGCCAGAGGAATGTTGAAAAAGGAAAGCAAAGCTGGTGGCATCACAATTCCGGACTTCAAGCTCTATTCCAAAGCTGTAATCATCAAGACAGTATGGTTCTGGCACAAAAACAGACACATAGATCAATAGAACAGAATAGAGAGCCCAGAAATGGACCCTCAACTCAATGGTCAACTAATCTTTGACAAAGCTGGAAAGAATGTCCAATGGAAAAAAGACAGTCTCTTCAACAAATGGTGTTGGGAAAATTGGACAGCCACATGCAGAAGAATGAAACTGGACCATTTCCTTACACCACACAAAAATAGACTCCAAATGGTTGAAAGACCTAAATGTGAGACAGGAGTCCATCAAAATCCTAAAGGAGAACACAGGCAGCAACCTCTTCGACCTCAGCCACAGCAAATTCTTCCTAGAAACATCGCCAAAGGCAAGGGAAGCAAGGGCAAAAATGAGCTATTGGGATTTCATCAAGATAAAAAGCTTCTGCACAGCAAAAGAAACAGTCCACAAAACCAAAAGACAAGTGACAGAATGGGAGAAAATATTTGCAAATGACGTATCAGATAAAAGGCTAGTATCCAAAATCTATAAAGAACTTATCAAACTCAACACCCAAAGAATATATAATCCAATCAAGAAATGGGCAGAAGACATGAACAGACATTTTTCCAAAGAAGACATCCAAATGGCCAACAGACACATGAAAAAGTGTTCAACATCACTTGGCATCAGGGAAATCCAAATCAAAAACCTCAATGAGATACCACCTCACACCAGTCAGAATGGCTAAAATTAACAAGTCAGGAATGACAGATGTTGGCAGGGATGCGGAGAAAGGGGAACCCTCCTACACTGTTGGTGGGAATGAAAGCTGCTGCAACCCCTCTGGAAAACAGTATGGAGGTTCCTCAAACAGTTGAAAATAGAGCTACCCTACGATCCAGCAATTGCACTACTGGATATTTACCCCAAAGGTACAAATGTAGGGATCCGAAGGGTTCCGTGCACCCCAATGTTTATAGCAGCAATGTCCACAATAGCAAAACTGTGGAAAGAGCCACGATGTCCATCAACAGATGAATGGATAAAGAAGAAGTGGTATATATACACAATGGAATATTATGCAACCATCAAAAGGGATGAGATCTTGCCATTTGCAACGACGTGGATGGAACTGGAGGGTGTTATGCTGAGTGAAATAAGTCAATCAGAGAAAGACATGTATCATATGACCTCACTGATATGAGGAATTATTAATCTCAGCAAACAAACTGAGGTTTGCTGGAGTGGTGGGGGGTGGGAGGGATGGGGTGGCTGGGTGATAGACATTGGGGGGGTATGCGCTATGGTGAGTGCTGTGAATTGTGCAAGACTGTTGAATCACAGATCTGTGCCTCTGAAACAAATAATACAATATATGTTAAGAAAAAGAAAAAAAAGAAGATAGCAGGAGGGGAAGAATGAAGGGCAGTAAATCAGAGGGGAGCTGAACCATGGGAGACTATGGACTCTGAGAAACAAACTGAGGGTTCTAGAGAGGAGGGGGTTGGGGGTTGGGTTAGCCTCGTGATGGGTATAAAGAGGGCACATTCGGAGTGGAGCACTGGGTGTTATGCACAAACAATGAATCATGGAACACTACATCAAAAACTAATGATGTAATGTATGGTGATTAACATAACAATAAAAAAATTAAAGAAAAAAACTAATGATGTAAGGTGATTTACGTAACATAATAAAAAAATTCATTTTTATTTTTGAGATGAGTAACCTTGAAAATGGGGTCTGGGAACTTAAAACTGATTTCCTACAAGATGCTCAGTCTATCAATCGAGAGACATTTATGATGTGCCAATGGATTTCCAAACACTGTGCTAAGCACAAGAGATAATATGATGAACGAGATCAAATCTTTGCTTTCAGGGAGCATAGAATCAAGTGGGCAGAAACTTGAGTGTAATGATGCTTTTATGTAACATAATCTAACATCCTATTCAGCCTCAAAAGCTCAAATATTTTATTATTTGGCCACTTGATGATAAATGTCATGTAAAACAGTAGACACCCTGTATTTATCTCAAAGCATTCCATCACCTTATTCCAGGTTATATTTCCCTTGTCCATGTTCCATCCAGGCGCCCCACCTCTTGGACTTCTTTTAAAGCAACTTTTGACAGTGCCTGGGTGACTCAATTAAGTGTCTGCCTTCAGCTCACGTCATGATCCCAGGATCCTGGGATCGAGTCCCATATTGGGCTCTCTGCTCTGCCAGGAGTCTGCTTCACCCTCTCCCTCTGCTGCTCACACACACTCTCTCTCTCTCTCTCCCTTGCTCTTTCTGTCAAATAAATAAATAAAATCTTTTTTAAAAAGAGTTACCAAAGTGTGCACTTTAAATATGTTCAGCTTATCGTATGTCCATTATACCTCCATAGAGCTAATAAAAGGAAAGTGACACTTGGTACAGGTAAGGCAGGGTGCTGCTGTGTTGCACATTGCTAAACTGTTTGCCTAGAAATAACTGGAAAAAAGAAAAAGTGATCCAAATAGATGTGAGGCACACCCTGAGAGGTGTCTAATATAATAATCATAGAGTGTGAAAAAAGAAGCCCAAATAGTAATGTAGGCAGAAAATACAAAGAGTAATAAAAGCTTACAATTATTTTCACCAGACTCTTAGCACTATAAATACATGTATTACACACGTAGACAGTTTAGCAATATTTTCTTATAATAAACCCAATGGTATATAATATTGTTAATTCCATTATAAAGATGAAGAAACAGAGACTCAGAGACTATTAGCTTGTATATTAGTCAGGATTGTATAGAAAAACAAAACCAATAGGAATTGATTCACATGATTATGGGGGCTGACAAATCCCAAGATATTTAGGGTGAGTTGGCAAGCTGGAGACCAGGGAGAGCCCAGGGTGTAGTTCTAGTCTAACAGCCAGAAGGTTGGAGACCCAGGAAGAACTGATGTTTCTCATAATGTGAAGGCAGGAAAAAGCTGATGCCCCAGTTCAAAGGCAGTCAGGCAGGAGGAATTTTTTCTTACTTATAGGAGAGTCAGCCTTCTTGTTCAGTTCAGGCCTTTAACTGATTAGATGAGGCCCACCCACATTAGGAAGAGAAATCTGCTTTACACAGTTTATCCACTCAAATGTTAATCTCATCCAGAAACCTCATGGACACACCCAGAATGATGTTTGACCAACACCCTGTGACCTAGTCAATTTGACACATAAAAGTAACCATAACAGCTAGTAAAAGCTAAACTATTTATAAAAGAAGTAATTTTGAGAAATATCTGTAAGGTAGGTTGAACTGTGGACAGACACAGAGAATAGCTCAGAGGAATGAGTAGGAAAACCTAGCATTAAGAAAGAATTTTTATTTAGAAAGTAAATGTTGGTACATGTATATACATTGATAGATGATCCAGAAGAAAGGTAAAACAATTATGTTTCAGAGGAAATAATATAACTGCAAGAGTGCAGTCTTGGGAAAGTGAGTCACTGAATTGATTCTACAATGAGCTAACAGGCTGAGACCAGGCATTAGAATTGCATTCAAAGGGCATTTAAGCTCAGGACCAACCTACCTTTCCAATCTCTTCTTTACCATTCTGCATTTTACACATTAAAAATCTCCAATTATTGTAAACACCCTGTGTTTTTCTTTCCTCTGGGTCCTTGCTCTCCCTTTAACCTCATATAAGAGCATCCCTTGCCTGGCTCTCGCAGAGTAAACTCTGTCTACCTCACTCTTCAAACCCAGTTCCAATGTCTGTTCAGCTTCCTCTGTGCAGTTTCCTCCAACTTCCTGAGATCAAGTCTACTACTATCCTTTGTACTCTGAAAACACTTCACATGACCCTTTATAGCTCTGATCATATACACAGTAATGTTAATTTCTGTATCTGCTTCCTCTATTAGATTGTCACGTCCTTGAAGATTGGCAACATATTTTCTCTTCTAATCCCTCATCAAACACACTGCCCACCATAGGGTCTGTTCTCAAAATTTATTTCAATGAATGAAAACATGGATAAAATGTATCTGGCTCAGTTGAATCTCAGCACATATTTACATGTAGAAAGAACGTCCAACATTTGATAACAACTCAATAGGGAACTGCTATAGCATTGCAAAACTTGCCTCTGCAAGCACCCAAGAATACAGAGTGCAAAATGCCTAGGGCCAATAATACAATGCCTGTAGAGTTAAGACTAGCACCTCAAACATTGCCTGATCGATCTTGGAAGTATACACTCGCTTTGTCCCCCAGTATCAGATAACCCCTGAAGATGGCATGATTAACCCTAGGCTATTAGCAATTCTTTTGAGGGAGGTTGGATAGTTTTCCAATGAGCTATGCAGAAAGATGAAATTGACAAAGGCTAAGGGACCTGCCTAAGACTAAAGAAAGAGCCCATATTTGAGTTCTCCGCTGACCCTGTTTGTATGTTTGCAACATAAAACCCTCTTTACTTCAGCAAAGTAGCTAATAGTTTAAACACTTAGAGTAACAAAGCAGAGAATAACAACAATGCTTTTCCTCAGTAATAGGCCTTTACCATGGGTGTCAAATTTCTGCAGCAATTTTTCTTCAACAAGCTGAGAGAACTAATGGAAGATATTCTCTCTCCCTCCCTCTCTCTCTCTCTCTCTCTCTCTCTCTCTCAGTTCTAAAGTTGAGTATGCTGTGCCCAATGTGAGTCTTAGACTTCCTATTTGAGATTTATAGCTCATTTCAAACTTTCTGCTGGGGCTGTCTATTTCCCATCCTATTTCTCTGGGCTAGCAAACCTGTAAATAGTTAACATGCAGGTTTAATTTTTTAGTCTATTTCCTTATCAAATTCTTGAGCTGGGAGCCTTCTCCAAGGGCAGAAGTAATCAGAGTTGGACCTAGGCAATGGGAAATGGCGCTTAGCACAGGTGTTCCTGGAACCTCCTCTCTCATCCCCTTATTCCTTCCCTTTGTCACCAAATTTTCCACAGTAAAGAGTCCTTGGCCTCTCAGAAATGGGCTGCTCTGCCATTATGGGAGTCTATTTAGCAACTCTACTTTTGCATGACGGCCCACAAAGATCCTGAGTTCATTTCATTTCTGTTACAGTCAAAACTATCTTTGCATATGCCTATATTTAAAGGTTTTCTCTTGGGACTCAAGTATATCATATTTTACGTGGGGTAACTTAATTTTATGATGTGTCTGGTATAAATAGTTTTTTTTTTCCCTTCTCTACTCCTCTAAGACAATGACAATTTTATTTTCCATTTATGGTAACATTAATGTAATCTCCTGGAATTTAAGTGCATCATTTCTCTCTGTAACAACAATCTCATTTGCCGAGCATCAGATTGAGTGCAGTGTTTAATACTGACCCAGCACCACCAACATCAAGGAGAGCTTTGTCTGGGTAACCAGTCACAGACGAAGGGGGGAGCAAGAAATGCTCATGATGGTCTCTCATCTTTGTCACGCTTGCAGTTGATAAATCGCCACCCAGCTAACCTCAGAAAAGTTGTAAGACCGCCTCTGCATCTGGGCCTAATGGAGCATGTTAGATTTCCATTTTAAGTTCTATGAATCTCATCTTAGCAAAGGTCCTCAAACCATATTAGTTTGAAAGGCAGAATGTTTCTTACAAAAAGAAAATACCTACAATCTTCCATTGCTTGTCATTAATGATACCCATAAACTCCTTCCCACTGCCGGTATTGCTGTCAATCAGGGAAATCAGTGCTGAGAAAAGCACTGTGCTCAAAAAAGCCTGCAAGAGTTCATTCCAGTTCCATTGTTCTTAGGTACCATGCTGCTCTAGCATAATAGCGATGAAGCTCAATCTCTGACATCGTGCATTTTAACTAGGATATTTTGGCATTCTGTTTTACTTGTTACACTCATGAGGGAGGAAAAAATGGATCCTTTGTATTTTGCACAAGAAAGAATATCATTCTTTAGAAGTCACTTTAAAAAGAGTTCATCAAATTCAATTTTATAGAATCGTACATACCTACAAAAAAAAAAAAAAAAATGCCCAGACATACATGACCTATGCTCGCTCGTAGTTTTTATTTCAACTCTTTCCAGCCAAGATCAATCCATCTTCTCCCATTGATTCTGTAAGATACTTCTACCAAATTTCTTTGGGTATTCCTATAAAAATCAGGCTGGGCACAAGGAATTTCTGAATTCTGATTAAAAAAAGTTATGCTCTCTTAATGCAAATACTGGAGTATCATCAGAACACTAGAGGTACTCTGCGCTTTGCACTCTTCTTTTCATCTATTTTGACAGTGCAGCTTTAGAGCTTACTCAGTGCCTGAATGAGCTAAGGACTCACATGAAAGCTCCCTAGCTGAGTTTCAAGCTAAATAAAACAGAGGTGAGGATGTTGGGGGTAAAGGGTTGAAAAGGAACCAGGGACATTAGTTAGAGAAGGTTTAAACCTGGGCATTTTCTTACTTACAACAGTGCTCCAAAAACCTTAGAACTCAGTTAGAATAATGCCCGGTGCTTGACCCCAGAGAACTTTTCCTGTCATCTAGACATTGGGAAGCAAGCAATTTCTCATGAGTGGGCCTTGTCCATGCCTCCATTCCCTGTTAATTACCATTTTCAGATGAAGCCACCACCAGATAGTAAATTCCTCAAAGGTAAGGTCCCCTAGGTTCACTTTTGCATCTCTTGAATTTAGTATAATGACTGGCATATAATCAGAAACCAGTGCCTATGTGGCGAATGAATAGATGGATGGATGAATGAATGATTGAATGAACAGACACCCTGGCCAAGTCAATAAGTGGTTTGTGTTTATCCTAACCGTCAGTGCTATACTAAGAAATCTTTTGATTTTAACTGTGAAAAAAGCTTAATAAAGTGTATTGCAGCTTCACACTTAAATAACATCCAGGACAGCAAAAACCAAACAGAGCCTGTGTGCTCCTAAGGATAGTTCTCCTTCAAGGGCTTAGAAAGACACAGCCTCACACAAGGGTGCACAGCGTGCTGAAGTGAATAAAGTCTGGATCTCTGCCCTGATACAGCCCTTTTCGTTGTGAGCTCTTGAGCAGCATGCAACGTGAAGGCCCCATCAAGCCTCAGGGAGATTGACCGTGGAGCACCACCCCACCAAAGCCCCATTTGCTGATCTTAGCAGGGAATTGTTCTTTGCAGATAGGATAATGATTTAATGTTAATAGATCCCTCAATGGCTATTTAAGCTTTTGCTCTCCAAGGCTTACGATTTTTTAAATTGCTAATGTTTTCAGTTATAAATATATATTTGTACTCTAGAGCATTTTTTCCAAGGAAGAAATTGAAAACATTAAACAAGGACTCTCCTCTGATTTATCAAATGAGACTTCTGGACAAACGACCATGCTGATCGTGAAAATTAAAAGCCGGGACACTTCAGTACTAAACCAACAAACATTTAATTGAGAATTTACTATAAAATTAGTTACATTCTACGGTTAAAAAAGCTTGCGAACCCCTGGAAACACACTCTGCTTTTGATCATATGAACAAGTTAGCCCAAGTCAAAGGAACAATTTTGAAGTACTTTCAGTTACTGTGTGAGCAGAACGGCGTGGCAACGTAGCCTGCCACGGGCAAATGTTGCCCGCAGAGCTCGACGTAGTGCTCGCGGGCAGAATGCCTTGGAGCCAACAGGTAGCCAGCTATCGATACGGTTCTCAGGTTAGGTCGTCTGTGTAACCTATGCAAAACAAACGAAAGTAATGTGCTTAGATGTTTTTACAGGAGAGCCAATGTTGTTAATCTAAAGGCCCACAAAATAAATACAAGGTAATTTTGAAGACATAAACAGAAGAAGCAACAAATATGCAAAGCAAAGGAAATAAAAACACCTATTGTCCCACAGTCTAGAGGTAACTACTATGATAGGCTTGGTGATGTTATTCCAGGATGCTTTTCACACATCAGTCTATGTTGTTATGAAAACTAGCTCAAACTCTACATACGATTCATAACCTGGTCCTTAGAATTAATGATATTCTACAGATAGCTTTCTATGTGAACAGTTCAATATCTATCCATAGCACTGTTTGATGCTCTTGTTGTTCTTGTACAATATTCCATTCTTTCTGATGATATATACATCATCCTGAATTTTTAATCAGTACACTATTTATTACTGAACCTTCAAACAGTATCCAGTTGTTCACCATTGTAAACATTGCTTTAATAAGCAACTTTGTAGTTCAAAGACTGAACCTTAAGTTTTCTTAGGATAAATGTAGAAATGCTGGATCAAACATTATACATAACATAGTAGCGAATTTGACCTGCTCACAGAAATCCATCTTCTCCTCTTTGTCTTGGACACAGCCAGGTTACTTTCCTTGTCTACACTGCACTTGTATGTGATCATGAAATTGAGCTTCAGTTCATGATTGTCAGAGCAATAGTGACCCGTACAAACCTCTTACGCATACTTCTCCATACATTTTTTCCTTTTCAGTTGTTTGGAGTGACAGTGTTCCTTGGGACAAGGTTGGAAACCCTGTATTTAAAGTTGGTGAGTGGCGCCTGGGTGGCTCATTTGGTTGAGCATCTGACTCTTGATTTCGGCTCAGGTCCTGATCACAGAGTCCTGGGATCCATCCCTGCGTCAGGCTCCGTGCTCTGTAGGGAGTTTGCTTGGGATTCTCTCTCTCCCTCTCCGTCTGTCCCCCCCCAATAAATAAAATAAAATCTTTTAAAAAATTAAAAACAAGAAAAATAAAGTTGGCGAGTCTTTGGTCAGCCTGGGTGCTGGCAGGACTGTATAGAGAAGTGCTCTACTCACATGGTCCCTGACTCAACACTGTTACATGTACAAGAAATAAATCTCCATGGTGTTTGAGCTGTTATGTGTTTGGGGACCTACCTGACACTCTAACGAACACATACACTTTGAAACTTTTATAATATTTATTGTCATAATGACATCCAAAATAAATAATTTCCTAATTTATTTTACACAATAGACAATTGGGATTTTATTGTCTTTTGAAAACTCTTTATCAAACAAGTAAAAAATGATATGCCTTTGTTCTAATTTGCCTCTTTTAATTATTAATGAAGTTGAATGCTTTTTCACATACTCATAAGTAACTGCAATTGAAATAAAATATTGAATCTTGTTCTTTAATCACTAACCGTCCTAAAGGTAGTGTTAGTAGTAATATTGACTTTCAGCAAATTGGAAATTGGAAAGTATTGCAAATAGAGCTTCCAATATTAAAAGGAAATAAGGAAATAATATTAATTTATTTAAAATTACCCTGTTCTAAGGAATTAAGGTGATAGATTTATTATTTTCTATGAGACTTTAAGCTTAACATAATAGCATAAATTATGGAAAAATAAATTTCATATACTATTATTGACTCATGATAATTAAGCATTTTATTCAAGCGGAACAGAAAATTGAACATAAACTAAGCTTTTACGATGAAAACAAAGAACCTTCAGGGAACATATTTGTTAATTTTTTTTTTTAAATCTCATCCTCAATAGTTAAGTGTCGTCTACTTATTATTGAACACACATGCACAAATCTCACATTTAAAGAAAATAGAGGCAAATAAAATTCTTTTCAAAATAATCAAATTTTAACTAATCCATCCCCTTAGTATTTTCTGTCGCTTGATGATCTTCTTTCCATTAGGGCAGCCAAACCTCGCTGCCCTGTAATATCCCTAGCCTTCAGGCAAAAACAAACTGACTTTCTTTGAAGTAAGCTTTCCAAAGCCTAGCCCCAAGTTCACTAGGGATTTAAGGCACTCAGATGAAGCCGGAGTAAGACTTCTGCCCTGCTCCCCAAGACCAGAGCCCCTCCTGGTATGGAAGCAATAGGTGCCCGCGGGTCCCAGGACTGGGGAGCCCAAGCCTCAATCACTCCACACAAACCTTCACTTGCGCAAGAGTGACAGCAACTTGGTAGGGCCAGGAATACTAGAAAGCAGAAGAAGCCCATAGCCTTTTTCTAAGGAGTAGAAAGAATCCCAAAGTAGAGATGTCATAGAATATTTAGGTCAGAGGTCACAACTGGCACCTGTGGTGGGCAAAATAATAACCCCTCCCCCCAGTGCTACAGTCTTAATCCCTGGAATCTATCGATTTGTTAATTTACATGGCAAAAGGAAATTTAGCTTTTTAAAAAAAAAAAAGGTTTTATTTACTTATTTGAGAGAGAGAGAGAGAGAGAGAGAGAGAAGCAGCTTCCCTGCGATCAGGGACCCCTATGTCTCAGGGTCTCAGGACCCTGAGATCAAGACCTGAGCCGAAGGCAGATGCTTAATCGACTGAGCCACCCAGGAAATTTAGCTTTGATTAAGGCCTTGAGATGAGATTATCCAGATTATCCACGTGTGTCCAAACTAATCAAATGAGTCTTTAAATGTGGAAAGCCTTTTCCCAACTGTAATCAGAGAGAGTTGTGACAATAGAGAAGGAGCCAGAGACGAATGACATTGCTGGCTTTGAAGACAGAAGAAAGGGGCCATGAGCCAAGGTATGTGGGTGACCTCAAGAAGCTGGAAAAAGCAAGGAAACAGAATCACTGAGAGTCTTCAAAAAGGAATATAGCCTGTCAACACATTTGATTTTAGGTCGGTGAGATCCATGGCAGACTTCTCACCTACTAACTATGAGATAATATATTCATACTATTTTATGCCACTGAGTTTGTGATAATTTCTTACAACAGCAATAGAAAATGATTATGGCCATCCACAGGCTAGAGATGGCCTGCCTCTGGCAAGTTTCACATTAAAACCTTCCGTCTACCTTCTTGAAAAGTCAGAAGATCTGTGAACATCTGTCCACATTTGCACATGGAAGTATTTCACCAGAACTAAAAACACCCTCCTCCTCCAATAGGACAAGTTGTTCTCCAGGTGATCATGGTCCCCACTATCCACCTACCTCTTTACCCATCTAGCTACAACGGGTATTTAATTTGTGGCATAGGTCTAAGCCTATGGACTCAAAATAGCCTCACATCATTTACCAGCTGCTTAGCATTACATAAGAACAGTAATTCTATGTGGCCAGAGAATATCTTGGAGACTGTAACGTCTATAGGTAGTCCTGCTGAGTTTCCCATGCCAGTGGAGGCGTGCAGGGCTGCAGCCGGGTGCAAGAGCTGAAGGAATCGTGCAGTCACAGATAAAGGACCATGCAACAAGAGCAAACAAAGAGAGCAGGAATGAGGGCATCTCATTGGACACCAGCAGTTACCTTTCTCCACGCTTTGGCAATTAGGGAAAGAAGCCTCCCAGAATCTAGGATTCATAGCACCAGAGGAAAAAGAAACACTAAATTGACTAAAGATTAATTTTACTCCAGAATGATAAAAGAGAACATAGTAAAAATTAAAAAAAAAATAATAAACAATTAATGGAGTATATAAAATGTAGTCATGTAAAATAATGGGATGCATAAAACAAAGGTTAGTAAAAATAGTTTGGGGTTTATCTGTTATGACAAGATAAAGTGTAAGAATACAGATGGTGAAAATTATAGTGTAGACCAATACTCTGAACTGAAAAGTTCCATATGTCATCATGAGTTTTTTTCCTATTTTTCATACCTACACACAGAAGAGGATACAAAAAGATAAAAACACTTTAGCCCATTCCTCTTTCCTCTCTGAGATCAGGAACAGGGCAGAGGACAAAAGTCAATCTTCAGTTGTATTAACTTTATATTCATCTTATGGCAAAAAAGCATTATAGTGTTATTTTATTATTAGAAATTAGGTTCAGATGAACAGATAAAGAAGATGTGATACACACACACACACACACACACACACACACAAAACGGAATATTAGTTAGCCATAAAAAGGAATGAAATCTTGCTATTTGCAATGATGTGGATGGACTTAGAGGGTTTTATGCTAAGCAAAATAAGTCAGTCAGAGAAAGACAAAAACCATATGAGTTCACTCATATGTGGAATTTAAAAAACAAACAAATGAACAAAGAAAGAGAGACAGGCAGGCTTAGACAAACCAAGAAACAGATCCTTTTTTTTTTTTTAAAGATTTTATTCATTTATTTGAGAGAGAGAGAGTGCAAGAAAGAGAGAGAGAGAGCATGAGCGGGTGAGGGGCAGAGGGAGAAGTGGACACCCCTGCTGAGCGGGGACCCCAATGTGGGGTTCGATCCTGGAACTCTAGGATCATGACCTGAGCCGAAGGCAGATGCCCAACTGACTGAGTCACCCACACACCCCAGGAAACAGATTCTTAACTATAGAGAACAAACTGATGGTTACTGGAGGGGAGGTGGGGGGGGACAATGGGTTAAACAGGTGATGGGGTTTAAGGAGTGCACTTGTCATGATGAGCACAGGGTGTTGTATGGAAGTGTTGAATCACTATATTGTACACCTCAAACTACTATAACACCGTATCTTAACTATACTGGAATTAAAATGTAAAACTTAATAAAAAATAAAAATAAAAGAAATTAGTTTCAGTTATTAATTAAAAAATTTATATTTCCTAAATGTTACATTTACGTCAGACTTTTTCAATCAACTTTAAGATGAATTTCATATCCAATACAATACATGTGAACATTTTAAGTGCACAATTTGATGAATTTTGACAAACGTATGTACCCGTGAAACCATTCCCCGGTGAGAACACGGAACTTTTCAACAACCACCAGGAATACTGCACACTACTGCTTCTTCTGAGAGAAAGTATTGAACTCAAATCCAATACTAGAATTTTAAATCCAATAGTTATTTTCTATTACAGCAAAGGGGAATGACAAAAAATAATTTTGCCCCTCGGGAGTCATGTTCTAATTCTAAAATTTCTTAGTAACTTCTAAAAAATGATAGAGAGGGGTTATCACCTATTATACTTTACTTAAAATTAAAGTACCGAATTTGAGGTTATATATATACACCTTATATGACTTTAGACTTTAAATGTGAACCATGACACAGTAGTAAACTGTAAGCAACATCACTCAGTATCACAATGGTCTGTTTATTACTCTTCCTTTCCTGCTAGACTGAAAACTCCCTGCAGGTCATGGCTGGATCGCTCACAACAACGGAATTGTTGTTAACACCTGGTAGTGCTAAACAAATATTTGATGAAGGAATGAATGAAACAAGCACCCAAACTGAAAAGTACCAACTCAAGTTCTGGAGGAAATTACTTGTGCTTTTCTAATTTAATGCCAGAAAAGCTTGAGCATAAGAACGTATGCTGGGGAGCAGGACATTTTTCTATTAGATGCTTTCTTCATCCCTCCATCTTTCAGACAGGCGGAGGGCATGTGCTCTAGGAAGGAGAGTGGGATGCTAGAAGTCAAGTCTCCAGGGTTTAATTCCCAACTCTGAACCTCCCTAGCTTCAAGGCCTTGGGCAAGTCACTTAACCTCTGTTCCAAACAGAAATAATACCACCTCCTCCCAGGAGCACACCAAGGCAAGTTTGATTGATGGCTAAGCTCTTGGAGTCTTCGATGAAATGTGCTGACTGGCTGCCAAGTATTACTACTGCTAATAATAATAATGTTTTTCTAACACAATCCCACAGAGCAATATAAATCTATAACAAGGGACAGATTGCTCCAACAAAGCAAATTGTGACCAATTCTTTTTGAAAGAAGGATGATAAGCATAATTCTACAATGGGGTTGCTTTCTGTATTCTGTTCTCTCCTTATTTATAAGGAGAACAAGTTGTCCAGTGTCTCCATGAGGTGTGTAGGCTTCTTTGGAAAGGGAAAATAAAGGGGAAAGATGGCAACCAAGCAAGACACAGTGGTATTACAGAAATACCATGTTTCTTGGGTGGGTTGATCATCTATAGAAAAAAATAAACAGGTGATTAGTAAGGCAAAAATGTTGTCATTTGTTATTTCATCGGTTACACGGTTTTATCAAAACTCAAAAGGAAATTTAAGGAAACTCCAATCCATCAATTTGGTTTCAGAACATCTATTTCTTGAAATAGAAATATTATTCCATAGTATTTAGGAGCTTTTCTCTTTTCCTTTATAATATCGAATATGATTTTTTAAATATGATTTTAATAATAAGATTTGATTAGTCTTCTGGGTTATACAATAACGTATATTTACCCTGAAAAATTTGGAGAAAAGTATAAAACCTAAATGAATAAAATTTGGGATGTTGCTATACTATAGTAATTAAAAATGTGTTCTCGGCATAGAGTGCTAAGGTTCCACCCCACGTCCACCACTGCTAGTTTTAGCAGAACTCTGAATTTCTGTGTACCTGATTTTATCTTCAAAGTGGAACGATAAAGCCTATCTTCTTGGTTGTTTGAAGAATTCCAATAAATTAAATAGTGTGTGTGAAGCACTTGAAAGAGAGCCTGGCACAGAGGACATTGTTCATTAAGTTACTGTGATTATATAATTACCCATAATCCCTAAATTTAAGGACAGTTTTTCCGAAGTCCTTCTATGTATCTAAAATGGTATATTAAGTATGTTGCTTCTTTTGCAGAATTGAAATCTGTTGTGTCCACCCCCCCTCCCAATTCGTATGTTGAAATCTAATCCCCAGTGGGATGGTATTAGGAAGTGGGTCCTTTGGGAGGTGTTTAGGTCATGAGGGTGGAGTCCTCATGAATTGGATTAGCTCTCTTATAAACCCCCAAGAGCTCTCTCAGCCTTCTGCCATGGGAGGATACAACAAGAAGACAGCTGTCCATGAACAAAGGAAGCAGTTCCTCATCAGACACTGAATCTGGTGGTGCCTTGTTCTTGGACTTCCCGGCTACCAGGACTGTGAGAAATAAATGTCTGTTGCTTTAGCTAGCTGGTCAGTGGCATTTTGCTATAGCGGCCCAAACAGACTAAGGTAAAATCATACGGTACAAAACTGTTTTTTAACCTGCTTTTCATCACTTCACACATTACAAAGATTTTCTCATGTCATTAGATATTTTTGTGCATTTATGGCACATTGAGGGCTGCAGATAGTTCTGTGGGTAGATTTGTCGTAACCTACAGAACCAACTTCTTATTGTCAGCCATTTATATTGTTCTCAATTTTTCTTTTTATAAAGAACGCTGCGAATGTCCAACACCTGTGTGCCCCTTAGCTTTGGGATAGATCTCTAGAAGTAGACTCTGAGAAGCGGAGGATATGCATACTTTTAAAGCTTTTGATATTAAATCGTCCTCCGGAAAATTTGAGACAGTGGTAGATATGTCATTCTAATGTAACATTGTCTTATTAAATCCCCATAAACATATGGTTTCTCTGCATGAGATATGCCTAGGATACTCTTTTTTGGGGAAGACAAGAGGCAGAGGGATAAATGAAGAGAGAGGAATATAGATTGAAAGAGTGTGGATGACTTTTGCACTCTTTCAAGATTAGTTTCTACTGAAACAATCTATGGGTAGGCATCTCAGATTTATGAAGTTTAGTAAAAACTGACAAGCATAGGGTGCCTGGGTGGCTCAGTTGGTTAAGCGACTGCCTTCAGCTCAGGTCATGATCCTGGAGTCCCGGGATCGAGTCCCACATCGGGCTTCCTGCTCAGCAGGGAGTCTGCTTCTCCCTCTGACCCTCTTCCCTCTCGTGCTTTCTATCTCTCATTCTCCCTCTCTCTCAAATAAATAAATAAAATCTTTAAAAAAAAAAAAAAACTGACAAGCATAGACCCCACCCTTCAACTCTATTTAGAAGAATTTGTTTTCAACCCCTGAAGAATGCTCCCATTAAATGTAGGTGCTGGATACATTAACATCAAGGGGCAGGACTCGATTCGAACAACTGAGCCCCTATTCTCTTTTCCTCTTCCACCAAAGTGAACCCATATATTGCTTACTTCTAGACTCAGTGAACATAACCTTAGTTTATAAATGATTGTCCTCTTTTTGGAGGGCAGTTCAGAGAACAAAAAGCAAGGTTAAAAAGGTGAAGAGGCCAAGCGGTGGGCACGGATGAGTTAGTGAGTCGAAAAATAAAAGCTGATGTCAGGTTGCTACTATATATCAGAAGCTACCTTTAGTTGCATCCGTATTTTTTGTCGAGATTTACATCTTACCGGATTGGGGAAAATGTCAAAGGAGAACTTGGCTTTCTGTTAACATTGTGAAGTGAGTAAATTGTAAGAATGTGAGATAAATTATGCCAGAATATGGCTATTTCAAAATAGCCTTGGTATCATGCACAATAGGAAAAAAAGAGGAAAAAATAATAGAAGTTGGTTGCAGTGAATGGTGTACATCTAAATTCTACATATAAAGCTGTGATTTCATCGAAGGATTCTAGTGGCATTGACAAATGATGTCACCGGTAAGCTGTGCTTGAATTACAGCTTTAATTATTTACACCTGGGTCTACATTATTCCTGTATTATACCTGTCGTAGCACTATCTTGTCCTGGGCCTGCTAACAGGACCGTGATGATAATTTATTCCAACAGTGGGTCAGGTAGAACAGCATAGCAGCATCTGTCAACCACTGCACGGAATGGCAAGACTAATGTGGGACCGGTCAGAATGTGAGTGTAGAATTTACACAGAAGTTATTTTGTCAACTCCCTTACCTAAGGAAAGGAGAGCTTTCTGGGCTCTTGAGGGAGTAGCACCGCTAACCTGCTAACTCAAGAGGAGAAAACTGTCTGTCATTCTTTCTCTCTTTCTCTCTCATTCTCCCCACCTCTCCACCTCTCTCTCTTTCCCTCTGCCCCTCATTATTATTTGATTTACAGATACCTCTGAGATTACATTGATAACAACAGGAAACCCAGAAAACATATATTTAGATATTTTCATTCTGAACTCATATGTGCCTTTGAGCAGACCCCAGTCCCTTTTAACAAAATCACCTTGTTTGTGACTTGTCTTATATGAAAGGCCCCAGGAAAAAGTAATCTGGTCTGGGCACATAAAAGTGATTGAGATTTTGGATGCATTTTGTCTACCCAATATTTCACTTCAAGGAAATCCTCAAGTTAAAGATATTTTTACTTATGAAAGAATGATTGTATGGCACAAATGAAATTAAACATGATGTTTTGACCTAAGTTTATTAATTGCAAAGCTCAATACCAGATAATGGTATTTTGGGGAATGACTCCTACATGGTAGGGATGTTTATGTACCTTTTCAAGTACTCTCCCATGAAGATGAAAGAGATGGTATGGGAAGGGCTCCAACTGGACATTAATCACAACTAGCATTTGAGGTCCCTAAGGAGCCCGAGGATTTCACGAGACAGCCTGAATGAAGTTTATTGAAAAAGAAACACACCAGTCATATATGATCCTATCAGCCATATGTGGTAGAAAACATTTTGAAATCAGCTGGTGTATAACTCAAATACAGATTTTTATAATGGTTTCAGCTGAGAAATACTCTTAGAGAAAAGATGCATAAGAAATTTATTTTCTTGAGAGAGAACATAATGGAGGGAGTGTAGAAGGGAAAATACAAACATGAAAATAGTAATTGAGTTAGATAGTTGGGATTATTGATGCTTCTTACTTATTTCAAAAAAGCAGGGAGGGCGCCTGGGTGGCTCAGTTGGTTAAGCGACTGCCTTCGGCTCAGGTCATGATCCTGGAGTCCCGGGATCAAGTCCCGCATCGGGCTCCCTGCTCAGCGGGGAGTCTGCTTCTCCCTCTGACCTTCCCCCCCTCATGCTCTCTCTCTCTCTCTCTCATTCTCTCTCTCAAATAAATAAATAAAATCTTAAAAAAAAAAAGTAGAGTTTCCATTCGTGTTCCAACAATAAAAAAAAAAGTGAACCCCATCAACCTAATCAACCTCAGTCTCCTGCCAGGACAGTCAAAACTTCAGGAGCAGATCAGGCACTCCAAAATCACTATTTATAAACTGCAGGTGCCCATTTGTCTACCTTTCGAGATAAATATGGTTTATTAGAACAAAATCCCCCATATAAAGCTCTACACTTGTAGAAAACATTATCATACTTCTGTACAATATCATATGTTTTCAAAGCACTTTCAAGAAGAATCTCAAAAATGTTACATATGAATTGGACTCTTACTAAAATATGCAGCAAAGCTATTGTTAAAAATCCCAAGGCTCTATTTTCTAACTTGAATTAAAAATGCTATAGTTTATAAAGTAAGATATGCCTTACGAATGGGCAAGAACAAAAATCAACATTAGCTCTAGATGGTCAATGTGACTTATTTTCCATACTACCAACATTGTAGTGCAAAACAAATGTCTACCCTGCCTTTAGCCGCATTATTTACGTTTAGTTACTGGGGCAGAATATCAGAAAAGTTCTTGGGATTTGGTGAGCAGTTCTCTACCCAGCTTCTCCTTTCTTTAATATTAAGGCAATTCTTTGAAAGCCAAGTCTAAAGTGCTAATGTGGCCCAATGCTTCCACGAGGGAACTTCTTAAAGACGCACACCTTTGGACGTCCCACTCCCCCGCTGACTTATGCCTTCTCATGGGATTTTCTGACTGGCAAGTTGGAAGAATACAGGGTAATTCCAGCTTCTCTCTTTGAAGCTATCTGCCCATGGAAAGTCTATGTTCTGATCTGTTCTCTGTACATGCTAAGCTTCTTAGGTCAGGAGGCTTTTCCAGGGGTGTCCTGGGGTGACCCAGCTCACTGAGACCATGTGACTAAGTATAGAGAATGAAGAATGAGGAAAATGCACACCTAAACCATATCCTTCAGCTCAGGTTTTATCAGTAAGAAGCTAATATTTTGATCTCCCTCTGTGTTCTATGGCTACAGAACATTATTTATTGAAAGTCTCAAGAGAAGAAAGGAGCGATACACAGTCTATTAACCTTGAGAGATGGACACAGGGACTGCTATTTAGGGACCAAAATAACATGGGTTAGTCTTTGCTTCTGTTGGGACAGCTAGGAGACTTAATTACTTAGTACTTAATAGATTTTGGTCCGGGAGCATTGTACCTTGGTACACTGAGGCAGCAAATATGTGGCTATTTTTTTCCAGTGGTACAGCCAGTTATTAGCTGGGACAGACCCCAGTAAGCTGGCTGTCCAGGCTTGACCATGCGTGTCACTGTTGCTGCCCATGAATCACACAGGGGCAGCTTGGCCTAATATTGTAAGTGGGGCCCAGAAAAGGATGAGCAAATCGTAGAAAAAGAGAGCCATTTTGTCACATATCACTGTGCAGGCTTTCTAGGTCCTGCTTGTGTGGAAGGATTTTAACTCCATTGTGGTGTTTTTTTTTTGTTTCTTTTTTTCAATCAAGGCCTTCAAACTAGGATGTTACATTTCAGAAGCAGTTAAGTTCTATTTGAGCAACAGAGCTTCATAGCAGGTACAGGTAGGAATCTGAGTCAATCTTTTTCCCCATTTTTGTTTAGTGTTGGGGGTGGAAGTGTGAAAGGCTCAAAACATGTATTCACACTGTTTTGTCTCCAAAGAGCTCTGCCCAACCCATTACCTTCAGGGGACTGGATCCAGATTCAGAGGGCTAGTGATTGCAGCAACGAACAGCCCCCCCCCCCCCCCAGTAGAGGAGTCCTTGTTAAAAAAGGGATGAATCAGCTTTGCTTGAGGTGGAGAGATGAAATTTATTCAAACCCAAACTAAGAAGGTAAATTAAAATGGTCTGTGCCAGGAATATCTGTCCTCAGGAACCAAGTTTGTTCGGGTAACAAGGAAGAACTGGATTGCTTTAAAAACTATCAGAACATGATCGTTGGGAGAATGAAAGAGAAATAAAGAAATTTTAATGAAGGGGAAGAGAGAGATTTTCTTAAGGGCAATGCTAAGCTCTTAGGGAAGAAGGTAGCCCAATATGAACAGGGAAAAAGGACCTTGGAAGTCAGTCTGGGCAAATAGGGAAGGAAGAAGGTGAAGCACCTGGGTGTAGCTGTCCTTACAGATGGGATCAGAGAAGAGCATTTCAGTTGTTACTTGATCTGAAATGGTGGCTGAGGGTCAAGGGAAACTATCAGAGGAAGGGTGGCAAGATCTCCAGAAACTCGCCTGAATGATTCTCCCCAGAAGAGCCTGGGTCCAGAAAACCGGGGAGAGGCATATCCTGAAGACTGCAGATACTCACTTCCTTTGGGCTTGAGTCAGCTGTTATCTGGCTGGGAGGTATAAAACAGAAGGCTAGAGGATCACGTTTAAGGCATCCGTCAGCACATCTGAAGGGGCTCCGGTGATTGCAGGTACTATTCTCTGTCTTAGGAGGTAGAATGCCTGGAAAGTATATGGATATAGAAGGCACAGGGAAGATAACATCTATTGATTGCTATGTATCATGAACAAATCTCCGAATTTTACATCCAAGTTTATTTAATATTTACAATAATCTCACAAGGGAGGAACATTATTAATCAGATTTTACATCTGAAGAAACTGAGACACAGTTATTTAAATGATTTACCCAAAAATATATATCAGGTACATAAAGTAGCTAAACTTCAAACTCGTTTGAAGTTTAGTCCCAGAATCCGGACTCAAGCACTATGATTTACCCCATCTTGTGTTCAAGTTTGGTGCCAGGTTAGAGGGCATCTGATGAGGGAATGCATGCTGGGCGGGATCATTCAATGTGGGGATGGAGTGGAGGAAGTAGACACATTTTTCCAAAAAGTGTATACTTTTGGCAGACTTGCAGTTGATTGAACTCACACTTCTTACAGTTTAGGCATGCTGGTGGTTGTGGAGCAAGGCTCAATCCCCAGGAGTATGTTAGAAAAATAAATGTCTGAAAAGAAAAGTGGCAGATCCAGCAAAGAGAGTGAGCTTTTCATGTGGTAGAAAAAGAGAGGGATAAGTTCAAGTTAATTGTGAAAACAAAACACGGTCTCCCTGGAATGAATTTGGGGATAGGGAGAACCCAAGAGACATGTCTCTGTGTTCCAGAAAAGTTAGGGCAGAAGGAGATATTATTGTTGACATTAAAGTTTCTGAGTTATTCAAGACTCAAAGAGATAAAGAGCTGAGGAAAATCCAGGCCCCAGGGAAGGATGCATGGCAAAGGTATTGGGCCTGCCTAGGTGTTGGGGGACATGCTTCTCAAAACTCCAACATCAGTTTTGTTCAGCCATCTGCTGGAGGTGATTGTCCAGGAAAAACAAAACAAATGGAATTGAGGAGGTAGATTCACAGGCCTTCCTTTTGGTATCAGTAGGAGTAATAATAATAACTCATAAAATAGGACGGACAGTACAGTGAAAACACTCTCAATGATACTGTAATGATGGATACTGTATATGTCATTTCACTTTTGTCCTAATTCATAGAATGTACAACACCAGGAGTGAATCCTAAGGGGAAGAGTGGATTTTTGCTGATTGTGATGTGTCAATGCTGGTTCATCCTTGGGGAAAAAAATGTACCATTCTGGTGAGTACTGTTTTTTTTTTTTTTAATTTTTTATTGTTATGTTGATCACCATACATTACATCATTAGTTTTTGATGTAGTGATCCATGATTCATTGTGCATAACACCCAGTGCACCATGCAGAACGTGCCCTCTTTAATACCCATCATCAGGCTAACCCATCCCCCTACCTTCCTCCCCTCTAGAACCCTCAGTTTGTTTTTCAGAGCCCATCGTCTCTCATGGCTCGTCTCCCCATCTGATTTCCCCCCTTCACTCTTCCCCTCCTGCTATCTTCTTCTTCTTCTTTTTTTTTTTCTTAACATATATTGCATTATTTGTTTCAGAGGTACAGATCTGTGATTCAACAGTCTTGCACAATTCACAGCGCTACCATTCTGGTGAGTACTGTTAATAGTGGGAAAGCTATGTCCATGTGAGGAGGGGGTGGTACATGGGAAATCTCTGTACCTTCCTCTTGATGTTGTTGTAAACAAAAAACTGCTCTAAAAAACATGTCTTAAAAAAAACTGGAAAGGAGCCCGTGTGATTAGGACGGAAGACATGATGTGTTCAGCAAGAGGGTACTGAATGCAAAGAGGCCGAAAGGTGATACAAAATGGGAACTTAAATATGATGGGAAAGAAAGATGACCTAAAGAAGACGGAAAATGTCTAAACTGTGTAACAAAGGAGTGATATTTTAAGTGCTGCTTTCTGAGAGAGGACATGGTGCATAGGTGCATTTATTCTCCAGTATGGTAAATACCTGCATCAGACTCAGAATGGGAGAGCTCTCGCAACTGACTTCATGTTCAAGAGCCATAAATTCCATATATTTGTACTGGACTTATCGGCAACGAAACCATGAAATCCTATGGAGTTTCTCCTGGTAGCTGTCACAAGGTCTAGATTTCTACCCCGTACCGGTATCTAGGAAAGATGTTTTACTTGCATAATGGCCTCCAAGGCTTAGCCATTTGCTTGTGTTTCAAACTTGCCTGCGTGTAGGACAAGTGCTGGGATAGTCTTTAGACTTTCACTTTGGACAGTGAGAGGCACTAATGTGAAGTGGAAGGTAGAAGAGAAGCTGTTGAAAGCAGGAAGCTCAGAACAACGGTGCTGGCTTCCCATGGCTTCTGGGGATTCTTTTGAGAATTACCTATTTGGCTTTGCTCGTTGTGACTTTCCCATGAGTCACACTTCTAGATTTTCTGAAAGTGGCCTTTTGATCTTATCTCCTACAGCCCTAGAAATGGTTATTGTGTAAGTTTCTAGTTCCATATAAAAAATAACACTTTAATGGAACTAACGTGGACTGGCTTCTATCCTGACTGATAATACTGATGTCAAAATAAGTTAAATTCTGAGGCTTACAGGAATTTTATTCAGGTAGAAGGCAGCCCAAGATGGAAGTAGTAAAGAAACCCCAGCTCTACTCAAGTATTAGAGTGAGCTGCTTTTGGCTATGAATGACTATACCATGAAAATTTGGTGATAGGGATACTTTTTGGAATTCAATAAATTTCTCTCGAACTTGAGGCGGCTAACTTATTCACTTTTGATTCACTTAAATTTTGTTAATCTTCGATTTATGTAGAAAAGACCAGAAATTTGATTTTTGATAATTTCTTCCTGGGAATCAATAAAGGCATTTATGCTAAAATTGGAGACAATTGGATATAATAATGTTCTGTTACTTGGAATACATTTGTATTTGCCATTGTACAGTCTCAGGTGAGCTAATTATATACTGTGGCTGGGCATCTTTAGAGACAGGACATGGTTCAAGAAATAAATTTTTATAAGCAGGGCCTTAGAGTTAATTTAGTTAATATTGTGTCTCCATTCAGAGTCCTCTGTATACAAAAGTATAATTTCCCAAAGAGGTTCTAGAAGGGGACACAGAGAAAGAGTAGTTCATATGAGGTATGATAGTTTCCTAAGGTGAGGATAGGGCTCCCTGATAAGCTATTGTTTACTTACCCCGGTGGGTTTGCCTCACCCAGGCTCACCATAAGACTCTTTACCCTATGGCAGGTGAGTTGGGGAAGGCAGTGATATCTCAAACACTACTCTCTGAGAATGAAGAGTGTGGTAGGGGATTAATAGCCTTTGCATTTCCATGGCTTCATGTTTCCCAGGGCTCTTCCACCGGAATAACATTCTACACCTCTATTCCTCATCACCCTCCCTATCTAGACTACTCATTGGGACTTCTCTCTTGTTCTGTTTGGTAAGGCAGTGAGATATACCTTACTGGGGAGTTTGCCAAAAGGAACGCTTCTGAGTTCTTTGTCTTTGGATCCCTGGTCCAGAGAGTCTGTCATGAGGTGAGTTGATTGGAGCTTATTGGAGCAGTGCTGCCGCTGACAAGACCTGTACTTATCTAGCTCTGCATGCAACTAAGTGGCAGGTACCTCTAACACTTCTTGTGTGAAGGGTTAGGAGGCTCATTGTGGTCGCTCATCTAAGCCACGTCTTCAATATGGCTTGGGCAGTTACATGACTGATATTTTGTTCTCCAGGACTTTGAACTTCGCACAGAAAATATTACCACAACATGAGGTAATTCTCTTCAGTGGAAAAATGTGTTGCAAGCATCAAACTCTTCTGTAGTCTTACTGGGACTCTCTGTTTAGTTTCCTTGGTGCTGACCAGACGCATTGTTCCTCAAACTCTTTTCAGCTACAAGTCATAGTGGCAAGTACGTTTTACATTGTGACTTGACACATTTACAGGAAATCACAATTTTCATAAACTCTTTTTGTCTTAAGTCTACTGTCTCTGATATTTTCTATTCTACTTCATGTTTTAAAAAATGATGGTCATGGCCCCTAAACAAATTTCCTGACCTAGTAATAAATCACAAGCCACAGTTGAAAAATGCTAGACTAGAGCATCATATGTTCATGTACTAGGAAAGATCAGACGTTGGGAACAAGTTCTGGACAGAGATGTGGTTTAAAAGACAATATCGTTTTCCTTTCCTGCCAATGTTTGTAGTGACGTGCTTTGCTCTCCAAAAGAGAAAACATTATATGAAACTCAGGTGTGAGTCTCCTTAAAGAGCTGATGACGTTCCTGAACATAATATTTCTTTCACTTGTTGAGTTCAGGGCACTATAATTTACAGCCAGTTGGAAAATGTTGCTTACTATTTGCAAAGCCGCATATCTTTCCGGCTGGATCACATTCTCCTTGAGGGCAGGGAGCGTAAATTCTATTTCTCTGATATCCTTCACCCATAATTTATATGTAGCAGACATGGTCCCAGATTCCAAGGACTACACAGTCTAGTTAAAGAACAATACTAAACTCTCTTTATTAAGAACCTTTGTCATGTCACCAAGAGCCAATAATTTTTATAGACTCACAATTGAAATTCTGAGAGTAATGTGTAAGTAGTTGAAATCAAGTGCAGTTAGTGCCAATTTCTGGAATAGGCAAATTCTGAATTGACTTTCAAATGACTGACACGTGATTGGGAGGCCTCTGTAGAGGCTATACTTTCTGGGTCTCAGCACATCACCTGTTTAAGAAAAGCAATTTCATTGTGAAAGACTCAGACCATCCTCCCCTAGATGTGTGCTTTGAATGAATTATAATTTGGTGCTAGAGAGAACCAGAGCTGAAGTTTTTCGGACATACTGGTACAGCATCACTAATCTTTACAGATCCAAGAGAAAATAAAGAGTCATTTGTAATTTGCAGGGCTGATCTAGAGAGTGCAGAGGCATGGGGTTGCCTTTAACAAATAACTTAAGTAACTGGCTAGTTTGGGGTAGAGATAAGGAACCAAAAACCCAAAAGAATTATGTCCCAAACTAACCTCATCCTAAGAATCACAAGGGATGATAGATGAGAGTTCATATTCTAAGATGAACTGTTGGTCAGAAATAATAACTTAATTGGTCTAGAGTAGGGCCCGAGTTTGGGCATCACTGGTCAAAGAATAAGTAAAATTAATAAGTATATTCCAATAATTGTCATTTAAAAAGCAATCATTCCTCACCAAGCACTTATGGTATATGGGACATTGTTTCTATGTTATGTAATTTAATCTCGACAAAAACTCTATGAAAGAACACTCTGACCTCCGTTTCACAGATGAAGCTCAGAGCCTACTCAGTTCATGCAGCCGGTAAGGAGAAGAGCCCATACCTGCCTGTCCCACTTCAACCCCTGTGCCGCTGGCCACCATGTCAGTCCCCAACACCTGCAAAGAGGTGAAGTACTTCACAGTTTAGCCTCCTATTTAGGATCTTAGGCTCTGGAGTCAAATAGGCCTGATGCACCATCCCCATTTCACAATTAAGCAGCTGTCTCATCATAGTAAATGGCAGTTTGCTCATCTGTAGAACATTGATATTAATAGTATCTACTGCTACTAGAGATGTGAGGGCCAACTGCTGAAAATATATTAAAAAAAGAAAGGTGCCTTCATTGGCAGTATTGTGCCTTTGTCAGCCTTCGGCAAATAGGAATTCGGAGTATGTGGAAATGATGTCATGTGTAGTTGTTTTTTTTTCTTTCAAGATTTTATTTATTTATTTGACAGAGAGAGAGCACTAGTAGGCAGAGAGGCAGGCAGAGGGGGAGGGAGAAGCAGGTTCCCCGTTGAGCAAAGGGCCCGACATAGGGCTCGATCCCAGGACCCTGGGATCATGACCTGATCCCAGACACATAACTGACTGAGCCACCCAGGCATCCCTACGTGTAGTTTTTTGTTTTTAATATTTTTTCTTAAAAATGAGAACTTTACAAAGTTTCTCTTCCTTTGGGCTCCCTTCCCTGATTTTTCTCTGATGAGAGATGGCCATTTTTCTCTTGAGAGTACAAGATATTCATTCCATCCCACAAAAAAAAAAAAAAAAATGTTGCCTCAGTACAGCTTTTCAAAATATTAAGAAAGTGTACTAAATTACTCTTCCGCTTAGCACATGCCAGAATATTTTCTCTTACCCCCCCAACTAAAAGTAATGTGTCTTAAGTCCTAACAGATTCCGGGGATTAACTCCTATGACTAATATTGGGCAGGCTCACCCAGGATTTATTAGGGATCAATGTGACCAATGAGCTTGGCAGCTGGTAGTGGTCCTCCTTTCCTCCTAATGCTGTAAAAATAACATTGTTGCCATTATTACATCATTTCAGTGTCTCTAAATATGTTCATCAGTCTGACCACTGCTAAATGTATTTAGAAAAAAAATCTTTCTGCTTCTCTAAAGGTTAGCTGACATCGAAGTGCTGGCAAGTTACCAAAACACAAATCTTGGTCTACTTCCTCCCTTCCCGCCGCCCAGCTGATTGAACAAGTAATAGTCAAAATATTTGCAGAGACTGGTGTTGCCCACAGGAACACCAAGTTTCTCCTACTGATTAATTCTTTCTGTTCCAAGTTAGCAGTGCACTATTGTCCCGAGTGCTAAAACTGCCAGTAACGATCTCACTTTTGTCTTAAAGACACCATGTCTGGAGCTTAATGGCAGCACTAATTCTGATTTATTCCTCTAAATGCCAAATCTGGAAGGAAAGGTCAAAATGGTCAGTGGGTTCCCGTTATGGGGAGCTCTAAAACGAAACAAGAGGTAACATGGCCGATCTAGGTTGGCTTCATCTTGCCCTCATTTACTCAGACAACCCACTTACAGCTCATCTGTCACCCAGGATCACGGTGAGCCTTCCTGGGTGGCCACTGCCACAGTCCCTGAATATTTTGTTCATTCTTTCCCATCGGAGCTAAGTGTCTCTTAAAAAAAAAAAAAAAGAAAAAGAAAAAAGAAAAAAAAATTTCACTGCTCGTGTTCCTAAGACCTCAAGATTACCTCTCCCTTAAACCCATGCCAAGTAGGAAGGGCCTCTCCTGTCTCTATTCCCTCCTTTCACAAAAGTGTTCTCTCTCATTAATCTTTCACATTCAAAACATTTCTGGCATACTAGGACTGCATTTAATTAGTACAGACACTTGGAAGACGAAGTGTCTTGGCCTTAGGAGGAAAGGAAGGAAGAAATGTCTCAGGCACAAAGATCTGGCACTCTGAAAGCTAGCAGCTTATCCCCATCACCTCTCAGCTATTGGGGTTAGAGCGTAGAAGCAGTGCTAAGTTCATAAACTATTTGGAAGCAACCCCTATTAGGATTAGTGCTCTACCTCATGTGTACGGGAGAGTTATCAGACTCTGACACCATGAACCGAAGCGGATCCAGCTTTCAGTGTTTGAGCAGTGAAAGAGGTACCTTTAAATCCTAGCACGACCCATAATCTAGCTGACTCTCGCTATCTTGTCTCCATCAGCCTGCTGACCTCGATGCCCACCAGTAGCTCCAGCGTTGGATGTTCTCTTTTGTGATTTCATGCTTCCTCTATGCCGCCAATGACTCATTACCTCACGGATATCACCAGGGTATGAAATGGACCCTGGGCGTCCTCCAAGGAGGGCAGACAAAGCTATCATACCATTTGGGTTAGTACAGCCTCGTTAATCTCAGAGACATATGCACATGGCCACAGTTTCCCTCGGAAATGAGAGTTGCAGCACTGGGATTAAGTCACATTTCAAAATTGCAATATTCAACAATATCTCAGGGATTCAAAAACGTATAAAGTGGTCCTCCCTCTTTCCGCTTCACTGTTTAGATGAGATCATCTCTATTTCTCTCCTATATTTTAAGATGCGGAAGGCAAAAAACCACAGATACTACTTTGTTTTCCAGGGGATCAAAAAAAATGTGCCAAAGGCAATGCTTCTGACATTAAAGACCACACGTGTATCAGTGACTTTCCTTTAAGTATAAAATCTTTTAGCAATTCACTTAGGCTGCATTATTCCTTACCTTCCAAGATACAGTGATGAACAAGGACTGTCTATAATTTAGTTGTTCTCCTGCGGTTATTAAACTTGCACTATTAGAACCAGATACATAGGTAATTTCCATTACTCCTCCCTTTAAGCTTGTTTGCTTTTGAATCATCATTTGCAAACATTTTATTGCACTTAACATGTATTTACTCTTCTCTTTTTCTGGGGGAAGTGAGTTTCCATTTTCCTTTGCCTCCTCTTCTGTAACAAATGTGTGGCAATCAGTGTACGAGATTCTTCATGTGAGCCTTCTTGTACAAGGTCAAGATACAGTTTTACAAGTCTTTACTTGTGTGTGTGTATACTCTTTGATACCCTTTCTTCTTCAATTCCTTTCTCTTGTTGCCCTTCAGAATTCTGCAACCTTTCAATGCATTACATGAGAAATATACTATAAAGAGAGAGAAATTAGAACATTTTACATTAATTCATCCAAGCAGCTGGACTATAATTTTCACACATTCACACAACTCTATCCCCACCCCTTGCCCAAATCCCATGTACCTTCCATGTCTTCCCAAAAGACAAGGGATCTTTTCTTCATACAATGACATATCTTGTTCCCTAACATAACCTGTGGATGACCTGAATACAACAGGAAGTCTTGGCTCTGCTTAGGAAGGATCAGAATGAAACCATGATCCGGGTGTGTGTGTGTGGGCGTGTATGCACACGGGTACATGGGCACATACAAGCACATGTGGTCACTGCGTTATGCAGTAAAAGCCCAGACCGGTGAGGCCCCTGGTAAGAAAAGTCATATGAAGAACGGGTCTGGTGTCTTCGTATGTAGGCATCTCAAGGCAGAGGGAAAGAACGAGAATAAACAGGACTTAACTAACTGGTCTCTTTGTCTCCATCCTTTGTCTTCCTTCAGTTCTCTTCCACACTGTAGCTGCCAGAAAATAGAAATCTGATCATGATAATCCCTTACTTAAAAGTCTTTAATAGCTCTCCGCTAACCCGTAAGATAAAGTCCAGACTCCTTAGCATGATATATAAAGCCCTTCATTATCTGGTTCCGGCCTCCGTGGTCAGCTTTATCTCCTTCCACTCCCCATGAAGCTAGAGACATACAGCTTTTTAATGTTCCCAGAACATGCTATGAGAACCAGGGTCTTCCCTTTATTTAGGACCACTATCATGAGAAGAATTCTGTGACCCCACCCCCCAAGAAACATTGGGAACTTTGTATCTCTAAGAGTTTTGTTTCTTTAACTATGGCTTAAATATGAGCTAAGTGCTTTGCTTATTGGAAAAGATCCCTTGAGAGAATTATGTTGACATGGGGTACTGTTTAAAAATGCATCCATCCAATTTTACTTTACTAAGACTGCTTCGTCCCATTAAGTACTCCCTAAAAGTCTAAAATGCACTGGGATTTAGCAGGGTATCATTTGTTACTAGTTCACTGTGCTCTGCTCAGCACCCTTTAAAGTAAATCACCTTAATAGTCTATCTCTTCATTTTTTTTTCAAACGTGTGTGTGTGTGTGTATGTGTGTGTGTGTGTGTGTGTGTGTGTGTGTGTGTTTTAATACATGCTTGGAAAATTCCCCTCGGCAACTCATCTACATGGTCATAAAAATGAGAAAATGTGATGAAAGACTGCACTTATTTTTTGAGGTGCTTTCATGAATGTGATTATCTGGACCCTGAGAACTGGTCTGGGTCCTGCCCTGCCACAGAGAAGCTTCCTGACCTGGCCTCAGGCTTCAGTTCTGCCCACCTTGAACTCAGACTCCGGCTGTGTGGTAGAAGCAAATCCCTCAATTTCTCAAGGGGAAGTGTTTCCACTTTATCCACTTTGCAGCAATTCCCAGTCCACTGAAATCTTTCCTTCCTACCAATCTCTTTACTGGTAAGGCTATCACTGGGCACTTCTAATCACCAAATTCGATGAAAAATTTCAGTCCTTATCCTGCTGGATTTTTTAAGATACCACTTAAGATGATTGATCGCACTCTCCCTGAAACTCTGCCTTCCCTGAACTTCTTACTCTCATTATACACTTGGCAGTATCTTCTCTTTCATCTTTATGGGCTCTTTTCTTCTTCCTCATACCCTTCACATGTTGGTGTTCCTCATGGTTGAGTTCTGAGCCCCTGCTCATCTCATTTTCACAGCTGGCAAAACACCTCATCTTGTGGTTTCATCTTTCATCCAGACTTTTATGCTTCCCACACCTTCATCTCAAGCTTGGGCCCAGCTTTAGACCTTTATCCAAACTCCTGCTGGTTGACTCCATCCGGCTTTCCTACTGACAACTCAACCTTAAAAGTCCAGAATAAACTTCTTCATCTTCCCCCTCCTCAAAATTCTTCCCTCAATAATCTTTGTCTAAATTGATAATACCTTTTACCCACAGTAGAAATCTGGGAGTTATTCTTCACTTCTTCCCAGTGTCCCATGTTTAATCAGTTTTTATATTCTTGCCGATTTTGCCTCTAACATATTTCAAATCTGTCCTTTTCTTTTATCCCTATTATATTGCCCAGGTTTTGATGAATGTCTTCACAGACTCCTAATTTGATGACCTCATAACAGGTATTTCTGCTTTCAATCTTGTCCCTCTCAGGGACCATAGTCCCCAGAGTTCAAATTTACTTAAAAAGGTTTTAAGGGTTCTGTCTTTCCTGTACAATAAAACCCAAGACCCTTAACAATCTATGGGACCTTCATGTATCTGGGTCATGGCTGTTCTTTTATATTCTTATCATCTGCACATTTTCATATCATATTCAAGAAAACCAAAATCCACTCGGCCCAGATGATGATGTTTCTCACCTCTGTACTTTTGCTAACCCTTTCTTTTTCATCTTTTTCGATACTCTTTGTCTAACTGTGGCAGAGAGTAATGTTCACCAAATGGTCAACATCCTCCTTTGCTCTTGCACTTGAGTTGGGATATGTGACTAGTTCTGATCAATAATCTAGAGCGGAGGTGAGAGATATCACTTATAAGTCAAAACAAATAAATGTCAGGGTACTTACATCTCATCTCATTCTCCATCTCTTTCTCCCAGCCGCATGAGAGAACTCGAGGATGTAGAGTTGCAGTTTGGAAGCAGCCATAATCCCGGAATCACTGTTGGAAGAGAGGCACCATGGAAAGATATCTAATCTACTTGTCCTGTGGCATAATTAAGAAATAAACCTTTGCTGCATTAAAGCCATGAGATTTTTGTGTTTTATTGGTATTGACAGATTTTGCTTTCAAGATTACACTCCAGAATCACTAATTTGGAAAACCTTCTCTATCAGTACCCAGACTGAGCTACCTGCATCTTCCCTGGGGTTCCCAAACTATGATTTTAATTCTGTCATGGCAATAAAAAGTATCTGATGATATGTCTACCTCTTCTTCCTTAATAATTGATTGTGCTCTCTTTCAGGGCAAGATCTAGATCTGCTCTATAATCTAGGTTTGTGGTAGAAATTAATGAGTTCATGTGTAAATGACATCTTGAACTGTACCTGTACAGAGTAGGCGCTCAATACTTGAAAAATAAAGAGATCACCATTATCGTTGTCATTAATAGTGTTATTATGGTTATTTCCTCAACACCTATCATGATATCTGGCACATATGAGTGCTCAATA
Source organism: Zalophus californianus (assembly GCF_009762305.2). NCBI lineage: Eukaryota > Metazoa > Chordata > Mammalia > Carnivora > Otariidae > Zalophus > Zalophus californianus. Next base: position 135,195,148 of record NC_045598.1, on the reverse strand, counting down.
CAAGCAAGAATGAAACAGCGTATGATGTAATCCTTGCCTACATAAAACTAAACTGCTTTCTCTACCTCACAGGGTCGTTTTAAGGAAATGTTCATTGTTTAGCACAACACCATGTACGTTATTTTTATTCCAGTTTATGCAAATAGAAGTGGCATTTCACTTACTCTTCATTTAACTCTTTTCTTTCGGGAAGACTTAATCTTAGTCTTTAGCCATAACTCTTCCTAGGGTATGAGACTTTGGGAGTTTGTTGGCAAAGAGATGGATACTAAAATAAAGATCACTGAGGCTTAACTATGAACATTTTTTCCAACTTCTAATTTTTCAAGAAAAATTAAATAATTTTAAATAAATTCCTAGAGGGATATATATAATATATATATTACAACTACTTATGAACTGTTTATATATATATATATATATTATGCGTCACAAATGTCATAATCAACTAGAGAAACCTACAAAAGCTGGTACTTATAAAAGATGGTGATAAAAAAAGATAAAAGATGGTTACAGGTTGCACTAGTGTCCTCTTGGCTGCTGTAACCAATTACCACAAACTCAGTGACTTAAAACAATACAAATTTATTCTCTTCTACTTCTGGATGTTAGAAGTCTGACATAGGTCTCAAGTGGGCTACCATCAAGTTCTGACAGGACTGCACTCCTTTCTGGCGGCTCTAGGAAGGAAGCCTTTCGCTGGCCGGTCTCAGCCTCTCGGGGCCACTCACATTCCCTAGTTTGTGGCCCCTTCCTCACACTATTCTTTCCTGTTGATTCTGTCACCACATCCTCTACGACGGACTGATCATCCTGCTTCCCTCTTCTAAGGATCCATACATTAGGTCCACTCCGATAATCGAGGCCAATCTCTCAATTTCAAAATCCTTAACTTAATCACATTTGCACAGTCCATTTGACCATGTAAGGCATCATGTTCACAGGTTCGAAGGGTTAGGATGTGGGCATCCCTACCACACGTTAGCCTACCACACAATTTAAATTTTGTGTACACTTGACATTTGAGTATTAAGTGTGAGTGTAAAATGTAAAGGAGAACAACTATTTGTACATGTAAGTATGAAGTGTAAATATAAAATTGAGAGCAGAACAATGGGAAGAAATTGAAGTACAGTTGACTCTTGAACAACAGGAAGATTAGGAGACACAAAGCCCCCAGAGAATCGAGAATCTGCATGTGACTTTTGACTCCCCCAAGTTTTTTTTTTTTTTTTTTAAGATTTTATTCACTCATTTGACAGAGTGAGGGAGCACAAGCAGGGGAGCAGCAGAAGGAGAAGGAGAAGCAGGCACCCCGCCGGGCAGGGAGACCAACATGGGGCTCGATCCCAGGATCATGACCTGAGCAGAAGGCAGATGCTTAACCATCTGAGCCACACAGGCACCCCGACTCCCCCCAAGCTTAACTACTAATAGCCTACTGTTGACTGGATGCCTTACTGATAACATAAACAGTTGATTATCACATATTGTATATGTTATATGTGTTATATACTGTATTCCTACAACGAAGTAAGGTAGAGAAAAGAAAATGTTACCAAGAAATTCATAAGGAAGAGAAAAAAATCTGTGTACAAGTGGACCCACACAGTTCAAACCCGTGTTGTTTAAGGGTCAACTGTAAATACAGTTTTCAGGTTTTCACTCAACAGTTGTTTAAGATATTTAAAGTGGTTTCCAGTGGATTTAAAGCAGTCATTGTTTTATTTTTTTTTATTAATTTTTTATTGTTATGTTAATCACCATATATTACATCATTAGTTTTTGGTGCAGTGTTCCATGATTCATTGTTTGTTCATAACACCCAGTGCTCCATGCAGAACGTGCCCTCTTTAATACCCATCACCAGGCTAACCCATCCCCCTACCCCCTCCCCTCTAGAACCCTCAGTTTGTTTTTCAGAGTCCATCATCTCTCATGGTTCGTCTCCCCCTCTGACATACTCCCCTTTTCTTCCTCTCCTGTTATCTTCTTCTTTTTCTTTTTTCTTAAAATATGTTGCGTTATTTGTTTCAGAAGTACAGATCTGTGATTCAACAGTCTTGCACAATTCACAGTGCTCACCGTAGCACATACCCTCCCCAATGTCTATCACCCAGCCACCCCATCCCTCCCACCCCCAACCACTCCAGTAACACTCAGTTTGTTTCCTGAGATTAAGAATTCCTCATATCAGTGAGGTCATGTGATACATGTCTTTCTCTGATTGACTTATTTCACTCAGCATAACACCCTCCAGTTCCATCCACGTCGTTGCAAATGGCAAGATCTCATTCCTTTTGATAAAGCAGTCATTGTTTTAAAGCGACAAAGCCAAGCACTCCATATGTATACATACACAATACTGCAGCTTGCTTATTCACTTTCCTCATCCAAAATGATATTCTGCTCTCTTGATAATGGCAAGTTACCCCTCTCCCCACTAGACTGTATCTTCTATGAAAAGTGACCTGAACCCATTCTCTCCCTCCTGTATTCCCTACGACTAGCGGAGAGCTAGCTAGAATAGAGGCCCAATGAGTTGTTTTGTGGTTGGCAGAATCCCAGTTTTGTTCATTTTTCCTTTTGTGAGGTATTCAAGGAAGGAGTTTCCTCCTACATCCCAGAGGTGAATTTTAATTAGTCCAAGACCATCATGGTAATATTCTCCCCCATCCCATTGACAATTAATTTAAGAATGGGCATGTGATTACTTCCAAGCAGGAGAAGTCCACCAGGGACTTTCTAGTGAAAGTTTTCCTTCCTGACAAAAAGATGTACAAGGAGAAATGTCATTTTTCTGAGTCTTGATGTGATTGTGTGAGGACATGGTGCCTGGCACAATGGCAGCATCTTGAAACCAGGCAGTCATGAAGCAAGGGGTCGCCCAGGAAGAAAAGTCACTGGTTCAGGATGGCATAGCAGGAAGACATAAAATATGTAGGCTCTTGATGAAATTATGGTTACTGAATTAACCAACCAGGAACTTCCCTACCACCAGAATTCTTGTTATATAAAATACTGAACTCCATCTTTTAAGCCACTTTTATGTGTATATTATGTTTTCTGCAGATGAAAACATCTTAACAGATATATTTGTCAGAGAAAAAAATGAATGGATGGATGGATGGATGAATGAGGTGTTGTTTCTTATCATGCTATGCAATTTTGTGCTAGACTTACCTCGTTTGTAAATGAGGAAGTTGAGAATGTGCTCTCTTATAACCCTGCCATTTATCTATCAATCTGTCCTTCACCAAGACATACAGATTATTAGCCCTCTAGCCACAAAATTACAATCAAAAGCTGGACTTAGCTGATATTTTACACGTGATGTGCTTTCCATCCTTCCAAATTCCATCCTTGGATCAGGTTAGAAAACCAGAAAATTGTATAAAACAGCTCATCAGTGTAGCCAACAAAAGAAACTTGTCTTTGTTAAGATTCATTTTAATATTTTGCCCTTTTCTTTAAATAAAAGTAAATTTTTGCTAAATGCAATAGCAAATTGTCCATATTGTTGATAACACTGAATAATTGTGATTATCAAACCCAAGGTTAGATTCCCACCTGAGCTATTTCTTTCGCTAGAAGTGCCACAAAAAGTGTATTTCCTTCAGAACCATCTTCCTCCTTACAAACAAAGAGAAGAAAACCTTAGAGACAAAGTTGAGATGGAAGCATAGAAATTATTTTGGCTTTTATGATTGGCAGACTTGTGTCTTCTTTTCCCATTCTGTTTTGACTTTACCATTTCATTATTTTTATTGTAAAATACCTTAAATAAACAGTTGGTGGGAAAGGCAACGTGTAGTACACACTTAAATAAAAATTTTAATACTTAAAATAATATGTTCTATTAATGTTATTTGATGTGGCTGCATGGCTAAAGCAAACATAATGAAACAAATGAATATAGTTTGTAAGAGCTGGGGCAGAAAGCTGCCTTTTTAGCCACCCAGAAACTTTCTTTAGTTTAGAGTCAAAAATGATATTTTTTATTACAAAAGTAATATTTATTCAACAGATATTAAATAGCAAAAATAGAATATTAAAACATTTTGAAAGAAAAATCACACATACTCTATCAGGCAAAAATTTTTATCATTTTGGGTCTTTCTTCCTAATTTTATTTATACACTATAACATATATATATGTTTATGATGAAGTCGTGTGGACTGGCATAAATTGTTTTCTCACGTTCTATACCACTTTTTTTCATATTTTAAATATACTTCACTAATGTGATTTTAATGACTCAATAATTCTCTTTTTGGAGAGTAATTTTTAGCCAGTTCCTTGTGATTGTACTGAAAAAAAGTAGATACAGGTTTAGAAGATTAAATTTTTAAAAGATACCATGTAAAAAGAAATAAATGAAAGAGTAAAAAGATACCATGTATTGCCAAACCTTAAGAAGTAAAGTAATAATCTACAGAAGTAAAGAGACTCAAGTCTTAACTGGGTCATCCAGAAATCAAACTGAAGAATTAATACCTAACTATGTCAGTAACATTACAACAAGTAATTTCTTTATAGGAACTGATTAAATCTTACTGTAAAATAGTCTTTTTTCAAAAAGAATGACCATAGAGCTGTAAATAAATATCTTTCCAACATTATCAGACCACCATAGGCATTTTATCTCATTAAAATGAATGAAGCCTCTACTTAAAATACATTACCATGGTTTCTATCCATACTTAAGTAAAGATGAGATGAGGATCAAATAAACCTTTTTCAAAGTACTCTTCAGTTTAAGGAATCTCCTGCTGGGAACTAATCTTCAAACCAGGCGTATTTGATAAATCTGGAAGGTACATTCACCATTAGAGACAGGTACCGAGGAATTCTTTTCTAAACTGTAGTTATAGCTGGTGCTCAGTGGGTAGAATAAATATTTGGTTTTATGCCCCATTACTCCTACATAGTGATGTGTCTACATCCTTTACTGCCTCTGATAACCTTTCCAGAAGAATTTTCGAATATGTGCTTTAGGTGAGACAGAAACTCTGAAAGTAATCTCCAGAAATCCTAGCCTTTGCTGAACATGTGCATGTGCGTGTGTGTGTGTGTGTGTGTGCATGTGCGTGTGTGTGTGTGTGTGTGCGTGATGTGTTTTGCCACAGAAGCAGCAACAGATGAAATGCAGGAAGAATTTTATTAGAACCCCACCTTCTCAAAGTCTGACAATTTATTTCTCTTGGGAAAAAGGAGAGGAAGAAAGAATGTTTGACTGGGAACATATCACAAATCATTACCCTGCTCTGCTACATGTAAACTCTTGCTTTAATCATTCCTCACATTGCCAGATTAGAGAAAAACAAAATCAGATGTAAAACTCTTTATTCTAAGAATTCAAGTGTAAGTAAAGCAAATTTTATGTTCAGACCAAGTCCTTTCTTAGTTCGGATCTGAAATACTAATAGTAATGTCATCTCAAATTTAGTTATGTAATACCTAAGAACTCAAGAGCTCCCATACAACTGCACTGTTTACCTTCATATTTGTTTGGATAAGGTGGTGGCAGATGTTACAATACAAAGATGACAGAGAAAGAAGCAGAAAGGGAGTTTATGATTTGAAAAACCTTGTGTCATTGAATTTTAGAGTTAAGGTCTAAAGTTACAACCTATTCACATTTTGTTCAGAGCACTTCCTCAGACCAAATTTTCAGAAAATTTTCTGCCTCACAAGGCATAATCTGTTAGTGGTTCCAAACTAATGCTGAGGTTTGGATAGGCCCCAAATGACACTCCTTTGTCCAACTTCTGAGTCCAGAGTCACTGCATCTGGTTAGCTAGATTGTGAACTTCCAACTCTGTGAGAAGCTATTCAAACTCATACAGACCAAAGTGCTTACTATCCTCAGAGAGCCACATCTTCAAGAGAAGGAAAAAAGGAAGGACAGAGCTAGGCATGCTTAGTCCTTCCAAATCCACCAGCCTGAGAAGTTTCTTCATCCTGCAGAAGAAGTAAATGAGAGGGTGCAGAGAGTCTGGAATATTACATTAATGATGCCTCCCCACAGAGAAACACCAAGCCAAGGGCAGAGGAGGTGGCCCCTAACCCCCTGTGAAAATTCTTTCTCATAAAAAGAACTTGACTATTATATTTAACAAATAATGTAGAGGCGCTAAAAGCAAAACATGAAAATATCAACCGATAAAAAGGAATTTTATCTTCTGTCAATAATCCATGAACTATGTCAAAGGAGTGAGTGGAACATTTTCTGTGACCACTTTTAAAAGCAAAATGGGGGAAATGAATTCTTCATATTATTGTTAGCAGTTTTGCTTAACAAAGAATAGTGACTCTAAGAGCAATGAAACACAGCAAGAAGCTCTGTTTTTCTGGTGAGAATTTGGAAATGATTCAGGAAATACAGGCCCGGCTCTGGTGCTGTGGGAGCAGCTCTGGGAACCTGCATGCTTCGTGCTTGGACGTTTCCTCTCCCTGGCTCGAGACGCTTCCAAATCTTATCCATTCTCATAAACCGTTGCTAAATGTCTGTAATCACATTAAAGAGAAAAAGCGGGAAAGATTTTTACTAACTTTAGAGAGTGTGTTTGTTATGATCTGATGTGAAAACTATACGCTGTGTGTAAGGAAATGTACTCCAGGGGTGGAGTCCTGGGGGGAATTTCAAAGGCCAAGACATTCTCTCTCAAAATACCATGAGTTTGCCTCACCAAGAGACCCGGGGATGGTTTCACTGCCAATCCTCAATAAATGCCATAGGGACAGACACTGAATTGTGGCCACTAATGTGAAATGGAACAGCTTCTCATATGGGCAATTCTAGAATGTTCCAAAATGAGAAGACTGGGGATTTATTTGTTTATTTTGGTTATTTGGTTATTATTAAAGACAGTCCAAAATAATTTTTAGGAAGAGATAAAAAAAAATGAGCGAATTAACCAACCATTTTCGACTACTTCAAAGAGATCCAGCTTTAGTGATGAAGTACATGAGACAGATTTTTTTAGCATAAGCTTCAAGTTCTTCAAGCACATGAAGCCAGTTGCTTCTCCCTCCTCTGTCCTGAGAATGGAGAACTTCACTCCTTGTACTGTTCTTCTTTAGGCCAACAACTAACTGCCCACCTTACCTGGAACACTGAGCAAAGAACTGTCTTCTTTCTGTAGCATTGCATTCACTAATTCATTCACTCATTCGTTTACTCACTTTACCCTGGGAGTCAGCCATACTTTGCATTCAGTTTCTGACTTTGCTGTTTAAGGACTGTGTGACCTCAGACAGGTGTCTTGCCTCCTCTGTGCTCATAAGTGTTCAACTCACAAGGCTGTTGTGAGGATATCATGGGAAATTTCACGGGAAGCGTGAAAGAGCTACTTAGCGCACGGTGAGCATCAATCTGGATATATTATTGTATTCATAAATATCGACCACACTACTAAGCCTTGTGAATTCAAAGATTATTAAGAAAGTATCCCTCCTCCAAGGACAGCAGGCAGGCAAGTGGCTAATCATAACATTATGTGAGGAAGTTGAAGGTGGTGGCTAGATCATAAGCACTGGGATCATCGGTCTGTCTGCTTCACTGCTTAATTCCCAGAATTTAGAGCAAGGACTGGCCATCATTATACAGAAAATAATAAGCACTTCTTAAAAACAAATGCATAAGCGAATTAGTGCCTGAATTATTGGACGAATGAATTACAGAGAAATGTACACACTACTACGGATGCACCAATAAAAGAACAATTCATTCCTCAGGGTAAGTGGAAGTAAGGTGTGGATTTTTGTTTGGTAAGAAGAGATGAAAAGGGTCAAGCCTCTCGTGCATTGGTTAAGAGTTTGGGCTGGGGTGGGAAAGGTTGCTGAGGTACTGAGTAGAGAATTGCCGGGTTGTACAATTCGGGCGGGGTATTGGAATTTGGAGATGTAACAGGATCGAAAGCTCAAGGGTTAGAAGGAAGATGACACTTGTTAGGGCCTGATGGAGCATGGGCATACGGGACAAAGATGAGGGAAAAGAAGAAGAAGAAGCAGAGGTCAGCTTGAAATATACCATGAAGTCCTGCTATGAATTCTGAGGCATTTGGACTTCATCCTGCAAACAGCAGGGATCCACGGGCATATTCTAAGGAAGGGAGACACATCTTCGGTTCTGACAGTGCTTTTGTGTTTAAAAGTTGTAGGACTTTCACTATGCAACTTTGCCCCCCACAAATTCGGTGTCATAAATGAAAAGGCTACCATTTATGCCTTCTGTCTAAGTCCTGCCCCAGGCATGTGTACATGAGGCATTTTCCCATTTTATCTTGTAACATCTAATGCCAGCAACTTTGAAGTAAGCATGCTTTCTTTCAAGTTGCTTGGTATGCTTAATTCTGTGGTTACCTGATAAAGTACCCAATGTTGTAAAGTTTGGAGCTTATTTCTTAACATTGTAGATAAATCAAAAGAAGAACCCTCACAGTTTCGGATGGGAGTTCATCAGGGGAAGGTCTTTCCAAGAGTCAAGGTTTAGGTACTGAATATAATGCAGTGAATCCATTTTATTCATGTTATTAAATGGAAAAAAAATATGTATCTGGAGAAGAAAATCCAATTTAAAGGTTTCAGAGATCTGATATCTCCTTAAAATAGTGCTGGCTACAATACACTCTCTCACTGAAGGAATATTTATTTGCCTCATGAATCTTGGCCCTCTGAAGGAAAATGGCAGTCCTGAAATATAATTTAGGACTGCAGAAAAAGTGAACTGACGAAAAAAGTTGAAAGCTGGGATGTGTTATGTAGAGATCTTAGAAAATAGAATACAAAGAACGAAGTCAGATGTCCAGGATTTTAGACTAATAACTCATGTTGGAAAAGAGGAGTACAAAATTATCCTTCAGAATTTTAGAAGTAAAACTTGATCTTGTGTTTAATATACAAAGCCTTCTTGGCCCTAACACATCTTTCCTATATCCCCATTTACAGGACAAGAGAGTTCAAGCTGTTTATGGCAGGAATGTCTACCTTTGGGCTTTTTAAACCAGGTTCAAACCAATCCCAATCTCTTTCTTAGGTCTTAAAATAAGATCAAACAGTGCAAAATTCCCTTACTAGTATTTAAGCCCAGTTGCCTCTGTCCAGATGACTCCTATAATCCAGCCAGGCAGAACACCTCACCCTGCTGTTCCTGCTGCTTTTCTGCGTGTCCTTTGATTGTAAGTAATTATCTCCAGCTGTCCCTGCACCCTGGCCGCCCCTCCTTTAACTCCTAAATGTCCGGCCTTAGAGACTGCCACGCTGGAGGAAACTCAGACTCCTGAGTATCATTCCATGAGCCGCTTGAGCACCGGACATAAAAATAAATACATTTTGGCATCTAGATGGTGCCGTGTCCTGAGAATTTTTCCCAAGGTCCCGAAGTACTTTGAATGTGCAACATCAAGAGCAAGAGAAAAACTTCCCAAGGAAGCCTTCCCAAATTCTAGCTCAGTACGCTTTCCCAGATGATGATGTGCCTACGTCCATCCACTTTTATGTTGACAGGAAAAAAATCGCCTAAAGGAATCTTTTCTTTTTTTCCTTCACATTTCGACCTTCATTCTTTTTAAAATGATTATCTGTGATTTGTGAAACATTAATTAAGGTTGGAGCATTATCTCTAATCTTTGTGTTGGTCTTTGCACCGAGAGGCAAAAAGAGACAAATTTTTCATGGAACTAGTGGGTAAATCTTGTATGTATGCATATTTACATAGGAGCAAAATGGGGGAAATTCTAATCTTTCTCAATTTTCACACTTGGAATTATCTACCCTAGTTGGCAGATGCCTTATTTCTCAATTTTAACTTTAAGAAGTTTATAAAGAATTCCTGGTTTGCATAGGCATTAGTTGTGAAGATAATATTTTTTTATAAAGCAAAATGATCAAACATCATTAATTGCATCACAATATTTGGTGAGAGGCCTTGACTACGAATCTCAAACAACATAGAGGCAGACAGCTTCAAGAGAAACCTTGAGTTGACTTGCACGGTGGATACCCTGAGAAGCTGGTGGTGCCTTTGTTTCTTCTGGATAGAGGTTTATGGCAGGAGGGGGAAAAAAAGACATCCTTGAGATTAATAATAAATCCAGATTACTTATAATGTAGTAGAGTTATCTATTATATTCAAAAGTTTGCATTTTGCCCTTTTCAATTCGAACGAATGCATAAAGTGGGTTTAAGAATGAAAGTCTCCCTTTGGCATCTGGTGATAAGAATTCCCATCTGAATCTCCCAATAATGTAACATTTTGTTCCTTTAGATTTAGACAAATAATCACATAGATGTGCTTCAAATGGGGGATAAGACTTGAACTAAAAGGGCATCACACAGAAAGCTCTTAGGGGGTTGGACTCAGACCTGTCCTCTGTCATCAAGTGGCAGGATTAAGCAGAAATTATCACAGAGTCAGGTTTGACCTCAGTAAGAATCAGAAGACCTGGATTCAGAGTATTCTCCTTCACTGCTGGTGGGAGAGATGATCAATATCATCTTATTGAAATGCAAGCTGGAAATCTGTAACAAAAACCTTTAAAAATGATCCAGAAATTCTGCTTTAGGAACTGGCCCCATATAAACATCCAGTCATGCACACAACAATGTATCTACAAAGGTATTCTTTGAATGTTACACCACTCAAAGTGTTACAAAAAACAAGTACACATCCAACAATATAGAACTGGCTGAATAAATAATGACACACTTTTTAAGTTGAAATACTATGTTGCCAATTAAGCATCATCAATGAAGAACCATACTTCTCGACATGAAAAGATATTAACATTATATATTTTATGAAAAGTCACTAATTTATAATAAATAAGTATGCAGAATATGATTCCAATGTAAGAGAATATGTCTGTACTAGAGTTCCCAGCCTAGTAACTCAGGGCATGGCTCTATTGTAAGGTAAGTCAAGTATGAGTCACCCCCAGCACTGAGGCTGGTGACCTTGAGAAAGCTGGGTAATTTCTCTAGGCCTCAAGTTTCTCACTGGTAACCATAGATAAGAACATTACTTACCTTCCACAGTCATTGTCAAGGCCAAACTGGTTTAATCCATGTGAAATACTTAGAAAAAGCTCTGGTTCATAGAAGGACTCAATAAATGTTAGCTATTATTATCATTATTATTAACAGTACCATCTAAATTTATATGTAATTTGTGTATAAGAAATAGAAGGGAAATAAGGAATAATTATTTTGTTCTTTGTGTGTTTTTAAAAATTTTCTACAATGAGGGGTGCCTGGGTGGCTCAGTCGTTAAGCGTCTGCCTTCGGCTCAGGTCATGATCCCAGGATCCTGGGATCGAGCCCCGCGTCGGACTCCCTGCTCCGCGGGAAGCCTGCTTCTCCCTCTCCCACTCCCCCTGCTTGTGTTCCTCTCTCGCTGTGTCTCTCTCTGTCAAATAAATAAATAAAATCTTAAAAAAAAAAAAAGCCATTTGTCCAAGTATACACTGAAATTAAAGATAGGCCTGGGCATGAACCCTTATTTTTATTAAGACATTTTTCTGAGTTTGGTCTTTCATAGGCACGGGGAAATTTCTGTTTGACTCTGCAGTTAATTTTAAGGTACTAGAGTATAGTTTCCAGATACAAAACAATAATTCTTCTGTAATGTAACTCTTTCTGTAACTGTAACTTTTCTCAGCAGTGTAAGTTACAGAAATATGTTCCTACTCTAGATCAAAGGGAATCTGCTCATTCAAAGTACCATAGTCTCTATTTCCCATCATATAATAATAGCCCACTCTCTGACCTCAGTGGCCCATATGATTTCACTGCGTAGGCCAGTGGATTTATCCCTAGGATGGAGAGTGACTGTGTGTATATGGTGTGTGTCTGTTTCCAGGAATAGACACTTTCTCTGGACATGGATTTGCCATCCTTGCATATAATGTTTCTGCCAAAACTACCATCCGTGGATTTACAGAATGCCTTATCTGCCATCGTGGTATTCTACACAGAATTGCTTCTGATCAAGGAAGTCACCTCAAAACAAAAGAAGTGTGGCAATAGGCCCAGGCTCAGGAATTCACTGGTCTTATCACATAACCCACCATTTCGGAGCAGCTGGCTTGACAGAACAGCACAATGGCCTTTCAAAGACCCAGTTACAGCGCTAGCTACGTGGTAATACCTTGCAAGCCTAAGGTAATGTTCTCCAGGAAGCTTTATATGCTCTAGATCGATGCCCAGTACACGGAGCTGTTTCACTCAGAGCCAGTATTCATGGTCCAGGAATCAAGAGGTGGAAATGGCAGTACCAAGACTCACTATTCCTTCTAGTGATTCACTAGCAAAAGCTGTGCTTCTTGCCTCCACGACCTTATGCTCTACCGGCCTGGATACCTTCGTTCGAATGTTTGCACTGGGAGACACGGGAAGGATTCCACTGACTGGTCATGCTGTGCTCTTCATGACCCGCACTCTTAAAATTAGCGTGTGTCCATATATAGACATATAACTAACTATCTATCTAAAATCTCCTCTTGTTTCTTTTTCTTTGGCTGAAACAATAGGACACCTTGCTCCATACATTCAGTCTATATAAGTATAATAGGACCTCCTGAAACTTGATCCTTTTTTTTTTTAATTTCTTGATGCCATTGAGGCTGCAATTTATACTCAGGACAGAATCTTCTTTTATTCTTGGAAGGGCCCTTTTGTAAACTCCATCAGTCATATAATGTAGGCCGAGTACCTGCCTATAGTTCTTGGATAGAGCTGTTGGGATTTCCTAGAAGTTTCCTAAATATATTTGCTTCAAGCTGAGCTGTTACTAGGGATGCCTGGGTGGCTCAGTCGGTTAAGTGTCTGCCTTCTCGGCTCAGGTCATGATCTCAGTGTCCTGGGATCGAGTTCCGCACCGGGCTCCCTGCTCAGCCGAGAGCCTGCTTCTTCCTCTTACTCTCCCCTCCCCCAAGTCTCTCAGGTAAATAAATAAAATGTTTTAAAAAATCCTGAGCTGTTAGTTACTCTATTTTAGTGATGTAAGAGGTTGTTCTCTTTGTGGTTGTGAGTAAGTTTGCAGATAGTATTATAATGTCAACGAAATCTTGGCTTCTTCTCTGGGCTCAGGACCTAAGAAGAGGACCCCCATTTGGCAGTGAAAAGCTGGCTTCTCCATCTTGGGTGCTAGGGTGGGAAACGGTACAGAACTAACAACCATGAAAGGGAGTGGGCGATGTTCTTAAGGAGCAGCGATGTGCACATTGGTGACGTAACACAATTGGTCCATCCCAGCCAGGAAGGAGCATAGAGTCACTGTGGCTTATGAGATACATCTATTCTTCTGAGATGCAGAAGAACAGTGTTGAGGCCAGCAGAGTTGATGGATTCTGAGGAGCAGATACCTCGTGAAGTGAAGTATCTTGGGAAGAATGGCTGTCGCTCTGTCTAAATCTAGTTTGTCCACATCTAACTCACTACCCAGAGGCACGATAGATGGAATATGGGAGGAAAAGCATCTCTTTAACACTGAGACTAAGAAGCATCTTTCTTGACTTACACTTCATGAAGAAATCTTTGGAGTCCATATTATATAGTCCACATGCTGTTCCCATTATTGAAAAACTACAGACAGTGGTCCCAATGTATTTATGTATCAGTTCCCAATAATCAGGGTAATAAGCTAGGCCATGTGATAACCTTGTATTGGTTACTAGCGGCAGATGGAAGTCATTACTCTAAGTTGCTGGGTTTCCTATCTCTTGTGGATAAGGTAGATTCTCTCTGGTCTTTATTAGGAGTGGATTTTTTAAATTTACATTGCCTGAGAAATTGTATTAAAGAAGATTATATTTATGTATCTGGGAAAAGCCTTATAAAACATGAAAATTAACTGCAGGGTTAATGAGAAAACCTCCAGTGGCTCAGAAAGGCCATATGGTATCACAGAGAAAAGTCTGAAAGGGAAGTCAAGGTTTATTCCCAAGGCCTACATCTGATTTATTGTGTCTCCTTGGACAAGTCACTTAACTTACCATCATCTCTTTCCCCAGCTGTAATAATATTCCTACCTCATATCTCAGAGGAGTATTGCAAAGATTCTAACTAAACACAGGCTAGACGTTTATTACTGCTCGGGAATAGCTTTTAGCACCTCAGAAGATAGGGCTGAAAAAAACACATTAGATATGATTGTGATGATGGCATTTTATATCACATCTCATCTCCCTTCTTATAATATGAAAAAACATCTAAGCAACAGTAGATCATGCTGGTGTTTTAGAAACTGCTCATAATTAACTTTAAGATTTTCTCCTCAAAAAACACAAAAAGCAAACTCCTCTGCAGTTTTTGCCAATCTCTGTTCACAGAAGCATTTTTACAGAAATACTAGCAGTTTTATTAACTTATATTTAGGATGTGTGATAATAACAACTAAAAAAAATAGTGGTGCTATTTATACGATTCTTCTAGTCTCCTGGAATTAAAGCACAGCATATAATTCCTGCAGTAGGTGTTACCTTTGGCATTCAATATAAAAATGTGTTGAAATTCTGAAGTGTTATGTAAGTGTTGATTATTAGTAGCGGTACACTATGAGAGAAAGCTTAAAAAACAGGATTGGAGGTATTTTTCACTTTCTTTTTTGCTCGCATTTAGGATTTCTTGAAAACGTAAGATTTTTACCCCCCCCCAATAATTACTCCCTTTTCCTTACTCGTGAAAACTAGATGGCTGTCCTACTTTTATTAACATAGGTGCCAGAGAAGAATACACTGTGTTTTCACTGATTATAAAAATCAAACATTAAAAGTCACATGCAGCATGCATGTGACTTAAAGGTATTCAGCTAATTGAAAGAAGCCTGACACAAAAGGCCACATATCATGTGATTCCATTTATAGGAAATGTCTAGAAGAGGTGAATCCAGACAAATGGAAAATAGTGGTTGCCAGGGGTTGAGGGCAGGGGAAAAAGGGAAATGACTGTTAATGGAGAGAGGGTTTCTTTCTAGGGTGATAGCAATGATCTGGGATTAGATAGTTGTGATATTAGCATATTTTGTGAATATACTAAAACCACTGAATCGTACACTGTAAAAGAGCCAGTTTGATGGTATCTGAATTATATCTCAATAACAAAAATTAGCCACAGAGAGAAATCGATAAGGAAAAAACAGTAATTTTAGGACAGCTAAATCAGGCAGTGTCAATAAAAGGTGCTCTTGATCTTTTAAATGATGATTTATTTTATGTTTAATTTGCATAAATCGTTTTATCATTCTAAATACCTTTGGTGAAGAACCATTATGTTTTAGAAATAGTATTGATGTTTTGTACTTGATTTTTTTTCTACTGAAAAGTTCACTTGCCATGTCCCATATGATTTCCTATCGCTTATGGTGATTTAGAACCAGAAGACCTGGGTTTCAGTTCTCTTCTCCCTGAAATACACTTCGTGCTATAGAACTTGACAGTAACAGTCTGCAGCTCCCGTGTGTGTGAATCAGACTAGGGCAGAAACTGCTCTATACGCGCGGGCAAACCCAGTGTGTGTAATAGCCTAGGTCCAACCAGAAGGCAAAAACCATGCACTAATTTAAGCAGGAGAAGTTTGTTAGAAAGAATTAATAATAGAGAAGTAAACTACAAAGCTGTAAAGAGAACTCTATCTGATGGACACCCGAGGACGGAGGGACAGTGTCTAAGAAAGGCTCATTGTGTAATTCCAAGCCTGGCTTTCAGAACTCATCAGAGAAGTGTGACTGCAGTCAACTGGGTGGTGGAGGAGTTTGCTGGCTTGTCCAGATCAGAGCTGATCCACCGTCAGAGGAGAGCAGGAAACCACACTTCAGGGTGCAGATGTCCTGGGGGTGGTAGGCAGGTGCTCAGAGAGAGTTGGGCTTTGTTGCCAGCATTAAGGCCTGGAGTGTGTGATGCCCACACCAGAACGGATGCTGGGGGTAGTCACCAGTCCTACGCTGGGGATGCAAGGTTGTTGAGGGATTGTATGCACCTGGGGCACACCACTGCTGGATTGTCACCACACACACCACCAGGGGACTGTGGAGCAGGAGCAGAGAAAGCAAAACCCATCCTCCCAGATCAGGAAGAGAAGCTGCTTTCCGGCTGCAATGTCCATCCAGCAACACCTGTTGACAGAGCTTCATGTGGAGGTCTCGGTGCAGCAGTGTTTAAGGGGTCTAGTCCAAGGGGTCTAGTGCCTGCAGAACAGGCACTAAAGTGCCAAAAAGAACGTGAGAGGCAGTGACCTGATAAGTGTCTTCTCCTCTTGTGTATGTATGCAGCTTGGCCGTATTTACCAGCTCCCCTTGCAGTGAAGTGAGGTGATCGAGATATGTTCTAGCTCATGGGATGTCGGTAGAAGGGTTGTGACCCACGTCCAGATCTTGCCCCTAAAAATCAGGTTTTTTCCCTAAAAACACCCACCCACAAAACTGGAAATAAATGAGTCTAAATCCTCGGGGGATGACAGGTCCACAAGGAAATACCCTTGGACCCCAAGTCATCTCTTTGAGGAGAGACGCCAGGAGAATCATCTGATCAAGACCATTGATGATAAGGCAGTTCCATAAATTAAAAAAAATCTTTATATTGTTTATGCATTGAAATTTTGCAGTTGTTTGTAAGCCTGGGTAGTCCTTTTTGACTACTCTTGTGTCTTGAAGATGGGAACTGCCATAGCATAACCTAAAATATGTGGCATTGGCCCAGTGGTCAGACCATGGGTAAAGAAGAATGAGCTCTTAGAAGCTGAGAAGCTGGCGTTCTGTGTTACATAATGGTAATGGTAATATTTGGCGAACTGCCTGTGCAATAATTTGGAAAGCAGATCTTCCTAATGAGTTGCTATGGACCGGTGTCTGCTGCCTTTTCTGGTCTTCCTTTTTCCAAATGGACAATTGTGCCTATCCTATCCATGCTTCTCGTTTGTATATTGGGCACCGTCGTGGGAGATAGATCATTTATCTTTTTTGTTCATGCATCCCTGGACCACAGGGAGTCGCATCTGCACTGCTCATTCCTCAGAAACCGGGACTTTGAGCAAGTGAAGGGATTGGTGTGACTTGGAGTTCTCTCTCACCAGGAGGAGACGTTTTCTACATGTGAAAGAAGGAATGAAATGGGTATTTGATTACCAGAAAGGGCAACTTTAGGAGACTTTGAAACCAAACTCTATTTCCTTTTCTCTTTGTGCAAAAAAAACTAAGCCAGTGACAGGTTATCTTTCTAAATTTGGGCCAATAGCATTCATGGAGAAGTGCTACCGAGCACTTCTAGACCCTCCCTCCATTCTCTTTGTCATCCTCTTCTCAGGGCTTAAAAGCATAGGACTGTCTGGCCCTGGGGAACAGGAGAGCCGGAAGATGAAAGGAGTCTTTGAGTCATCATTTGGAAAGTAATTTCCCAGAAGAACCACAGGACCAAGGAGTCTCAGGTAGAACCATCGCATGAGTGAGCAATACACTTTTTGTTCCATGTGACCCGCGGAAGGTCTGTGGTTGGAACAGCAGTAAGCCATCCCAAGCAGACGCTCAGAACCAGCTCGAGTTAGGCCGTGGAGTCAGGACGCGCATCCGTGTCGGGAACTGTGATGATTTGGGTACAGTGGGAAGACTCAGAGAAGAGCACCAAAGGCTGGCGGCGATCAACGGAGTTCAGAAGCACAAGGGGAATTAGGTGTCGGAGAGAAAAAGGACCAAAAAGAACCAGGCAAGGGATGGTGATGATGCATTTCTAGGTCACATTCTGGCTACCTGAGCAGACTTTTGAGCATTAAAGCAGAGTTCAGCTTTGACAGAATGACATCTGGCACATGGTTAAATCCCCGTCACCCAGGAGTGGCTGTTATTTATTGTCCCAAGCAGAATTCTATTCCAGAGTGTCAGAGATGCTTTTAATAATTACCCACAGAACAACAAAGAGAAACCATGGCTATCCTGGGGAAATGAGCCGCGTGGTCATATTTCCCCAACTTAGAGTTCCTTGCAGCTTTAAGATCAAATAAGTAACACAAGCAAAATCAAATATATAAAAACTCCTTTGGAAAGGGAAAGGGCCCAGATTCTGATTATTGTTATGATCCTGTGACTATTTTAAATGAGTGAATGAATGAAACACCCCATCATCTCAGCCTTCCCAGATTTCTAACTACCCATTTCTTCAGGGGGAACTTTGGTGTCTCCGTAGCAACTTCTTTAAAAACAGGGCATTTGTGATGAATCCTGTTTCCAGTGTGTTATTAGGACACAAATCCAGATTTCCTCTGCCACCCCTAAGAGAGCTTTAACTCTCCCCCTCCCCCACACACACCTCCACGCAGCAGCACCAACTTCATCCTGATAGCGAGCAATTCATTTTCATGTTTACCTCATGAAAGGATGCCTGCAGTGCGCATGCTGCTGAGTGCAAAGTGCAGATTAGGAAGCAAAGCCCTGCTCCCTCCATGCATTAACACAGTCTCCATTAAGCTGCACTACCAGGGGGGCGACCCTGGGGCCAGAGGAGCTTTCCTGCTCTAGGGCTTCTTGTCTCCTGGGGCCATTTTCAGAAGGGTGCCAGCCCAGCACAGCTCCGTTTTTAGTTTCTTCCCCCATGTGTCTCTCTGACATTTGCTGCCCATGTTCCCTTTCCCAGTTCCCAACCCAGCTCCAATGCAGGGAACTTATTGTTGAAATAATTGAGCAGATATTTTTAGCATAATTAATTTCTTAGCTAGGCATTGGATAAATTGTTACTAAAAAGACTGCATGTAAAGCAAAATTTCCATTATGAATGCTGGAGAGAACACCAGGAGATTGTGTGACCCGCCTCCTCTGTTTTGGTGAGAAGGAAAGTTCTAACCACCAAGGATGGATAGGCTTCCGAAGAGCCTGAGGACAGAGGCTCCATGGATGTGGCCACTCTTCAAGCTAAACCACAGTGCAGCTTTCCCGCAGGGTCACGGAAAGCCCTTATCATACGTACCGTGAATTTTGTCATGAGAACGGATTAATGGACATAAAGTCTTTAGAATAATGGGCATATATAATAAACACTAAGTAAGTGCTAGCTTTTCTTATTACTATTCTTATAGTGGTAGACCATCATAATAATAACCAATATTCATTGGTCTGGTAATAATTAATATACATTAGTATGTATATGCTGTATATAATATTAACGTATTAACAAAATATACTAAATTATTGTTTAAGGGTTGGGTTGAGGACTGGTAAATTTTATGCTAAGCAAGAGAGAAAGTAAAGATGAGAGAGGAGGGAGAGAGAGACACAGGAAGAAACGTTAATCTGTGTGTGTGTGTGTGTGTGTGTGTGTGTGTGTGTGCGCGCGCGCGCGCGCGCGCGCGCGTGCTCGGTGAGGGGAGGGCTTTAGAAGAGAAGCAAGGGGGAACTCAAGTGACCATGATAACTGGATAAGTGACTCATGTTTGGAAGCCTTCCCATCATTTGGTAGAAATGACAAGATTTGTTCCATTTTATCCCACATACCCTGGTACCTATAGATGGAAAAATCACATCAAGACAAAATGTTGCTTCTGGAAGTGGGAGGGAATAGTGGTTAAGAGGGACCCTCTGGAATCTCCATGGCTCTGTGTGTGCGTGTGTGTGTACTTCATTTTTTAAACGTTGAAGGGGATATTTAAGGTAATAAAAGTTGTTTCTGAAACTGGGATAGGGTATCTAAGGAGGTGGTGAATTTACTACCCACTGGGGGGTTAACGCACACACATATTCTTGACAAATCTAGAATATGTGTGTCTGGATAACATATTTAAAATATCAGCTAATTTTTTTCTTCCCGCATTTCACTTTCACCTCCTCTTCCCACCTTGACTACATAACTTCTCCTCTGTTGGGACAACTTTACTGTTATTCTTTACTTCAGAATGGAGAGAGAAAAGGGAATGCCTTCCTGGTTTTCCACAAGTTGGATAGCTTGGGCCTTGATGGGCAAGGCCAGGGACTGAGGGCATAGAAAAAACTTGAATCAGGTACAAATCTGCAGGATGGGCAGGGATGCTTCAGGATCGGGACTGGGGAACAGGTGTAGATAACGGGTGTGCATAGCTGTTGGGGCTCCTGACCACAGGAGGTCCTGCGTTTCCTCCCAAGCCGAGTTCCAAGTGGGTGTGATACCCTTGGATAGATTCAGGGCTTTGGGAGCATGGATGTGTTTAGATCTGAGGTAGAGTCCATGCTCCTCCCTTGGGCATTTGAGCAGTCGTGGCAGAAGGTTGAAGGGCCTCATGGACGAGAAGGAGGCAATCTGCTTGGACTGATGATGAAGAGCCAGGAAGACGGGCTTTCTCAGCAGAGAGCAGCACAGGCAGTGGACCCCAAGGATTAGATGCCTCTTACCCCCAATGTGTGCTAGGTAAGCCTCCCAGAATTCAGACATACCCACAGAGAGGAAGGACAGCCAAAATTGGCTTGTTGGGCCGGCTTCATGTATGTGTGCCCGGTGAGTCACTGCGGACTCCACTCAAAAGGGGCCAACACTTGGTTTAATGCTCCGCTCTCATCACCTTGAAATTCTTAGTTTTTGAACAAGAGGCTTGCATTTTCATTTTGCACTAGACCCTGCGAATTATGTAGTCATTCCTGCTTGACTTCTACTAACTTCTCTCAGTGCCAGTAGGAAGAGGGATCCAAAGGGAAATTAAGTTGATTCGAGAAAAATAAAGTGATATGTCTGCGTATCTGAATTTGTAAGTTGGATTCTGTTACCGATACATCCAAGCTAAGGCCAGATGGAGTAAGGTGAAGCATGTGCAGATCACAGAAATGAACAGTCAGATATGGCCAGAATGCAGATCGTGTAATGGGCGAGGAAGAGATAAAACTGGAAAACGAGTCTGGAGGTGTGAGCATGCACAATCTGGAATGCCTCCCCGGTGGAGGGTAGCAGAGTTGAAACAGCCTGGCATATTCAGAATTATATATAATTCATATACATGGGGGCCTGGAATATACAGCCACGTTTAAGACATTCATATATAATATAAGAAGTAGCATCTTAACAAGAGAAGACAGCTGGGGGCAGTACTTTCGATTTAGATAAACCTGACACTAAATCCTAGCTCTGCTGCATCCTCCGGAGAGTACCAAGCTTCCAATTCCTCCTCACAAAAAGCGGGGAGACTCACATCACCTACTTTTGAGGGTTTCTGTGAAGATAAAATGAAATGAGACACATAAAGTAGAATATTTGGCACAGAGTAGGGATTCCCAAGCTCATTGCATGTAACTCCAAGAAGACTATTTGCAAGTGAGATGATCTTTTCCTTTAGTTTGAGTATCTGCAACATGACATCTTTAGGTAGCATGCCTAGGATATTTTGGTGTTCAGTGGTTAAGTCATAAATACATGTTGGCAAGAAAATGAGCCAGTGCGGGCCCAGGACTCTCAGCCTCCAGCCAGGCACGGTGGGGCAGGGCTTTGGGGTTCCATCCCAGTTCCAATCGGCGACCTGCTGATTGTTTCACTCTTGCACACAAAGTAAAATAAAAATCACGGGGAATTAGGGCATTATTTGTTGACACACAGGTTGGTTAAACTTACCAAGTTCATTGCCACGTTTGACCCATTAAAACCCTTGAATTTGGTTCACTAGAGAAATAACGGTTTTCTGTGATGCCTCCTCTCCCACCATGGGCCTTTGCTTTCCTCTTTTCATAGTATTTGAACAAATAGCCCTTCTGGTCCTACAATAAATACTGTACAGGAATACTTTTATGCTGGAGGAAACATATCTTTTAACATGACACTCCGGCTTTTCTATGTTAAAAAAAAAAAAAAGAAAGGAAGGAAGGAAGAAAGAAAGAGTCAGGTTGAATGTTCAGTTTTTCAATGAGGACAAGTAATCACTGGGGACAGGACCAAGATCAGAAAG